>NC_053161.1:57130747-57487900 GCF_016835505.1 Polypterus senegalus
GCAGACACCTGAAAAATAAACTGAAATGTTACTCGTTCGTGATTTTTTCGTCTGTATGGTAAAGGTTTGGTTGACCGGCACATTCTGACTTCAGGTGTTTGAATCACATCTTGATATACAAGACGTGCAAAGAAATGCGGCAGCTCATCATAATGGACATCAGACTGGAATTTGGCTTAGTGTGTGCTGCCGTATTAATTGCTGTTTACATACAATATCTTGAGCTCATTCACAATTACCACTAACTTAACATCATTTATTAACAGACTGAAATTCTCTAAGGGATTATCTGTATCTAATACTTCTCTCTTCAGCCACGGAGATCCAGTGAATGGCTGCTTTGAAAGTTACCCAGCACATTCAAACAAAATCATCAACTTGGTATGCTTCAATAACAAATTAAAGAGAATCTATCATGCAATCACTATCAGCTCCAGAAAAACTGTCACTGTTATTACACAGTTTGTTTTATGCACCCGCATTTCTCTTGCACTACCACTGTAAATGAGTGAACACCTGCCATCTGTAAACAGCTGCCATATTCACGGGATGAATATATGCCGGCTGCATGTGGTGGATCACTTTCTGTTTAAGAGTTTAAAGTTACAAGGGTTAAAGATTTAATGGCAGGAATATTTATTCAAAACCCAAATATGAAATTCTTATTAATAAATTGTGATTAATTTAGGGACCCCCACAGCCCAGATTAGCCCTTGTGTAAGTCCAGTTGTGACGAAAACTAAAACTATTTTTAGTAAATTACTATTTTATTTCAGTTAGTCTTTCCAGCTACTTTAATACAGTAGTTTAATTTACATTTAGTTTTTCATTTTGGTTTTGTTAATTGTTTTATTTCAGTTTGTGAAAATGTTTTTTATTAAAAGTTTTAGGTTTGATTTTAGTTTTCGTTAACTGTAATAACAATAAAACACTCTTAAGTAAAACACATCCTACCATAAATGTTTATCCAAAGTGATGTTGAGTTTAAACATGACTGAACTGGCTCTGGAAGACACAGCATTGAATTAAGAGGATTTGCCAAAGTATAAATAAATATATTAAAACCAGTAATTTGAAACAGTGAAAGAGGACAGGATGAGTCAGAGAGTGGCAGAGGGAGAAATGAACTACATTTTCATTGGTTCAGGCTGGAGAGGTGAATACCTGCTACAAAGTTCATTTTCGTGTGCACATTGCACAATCATTTATATATATAGCATTTATTAAAAAAAGTTAGTAGAAAAATAAAACACACCTACATTATACTGGTATCTACCTCAATTGTTAGAATTTTTAATTATAATGTGATAAATATTTTTGGCCATACTATTCACTACGATCTCAAAATTACGACACAGTGTATCCAGTCTCTACTGCAATTAATACTAACATATGGATGCTGCTTTTAGAGTTGTTGCAAGGTGCCACAATAAGTTGCACAATATTGGACACCTTTTTTCACATGGCTTTGAGGTTTGTTTGCATGTGTGTTTGTTTTGCCACATTTTAATTTAGTTTCATTTCATTAACAAATAATAATTTTACAGTAAATAAAAACACCAAGGAAGAGTTTAAGAGCTGTGGGCATTACCTGCTACAAGCCTTTTTCCTAAACAAATTTAGCATTAAGTGGTTTTGTCAGCATGTTTTTGTCATGTTACGTTTCTTGACACATATTGGCCCAAATAATTGTGTACTAGCCAGAATAAATGTATTTTTTTTTTCTTTTTATAGATATTGTTGTTTGTCCATCTATCTATTACCAGTGAACCAGTTTAATCCACTCAGAACAGTTTTTTTTCATAGTAATGTTGAGGACTACATACTTTTTTGTATATGTATTATTTCAAATGCTCTAAACTTTGGCAAAACACACTATAAATCTGTATGCTATTTATTAGTCAGCCAGTAAGTATGAATGTGAACATAGATAGACCATTTAAGAGTCTGAACATGTCTTAATATGAAAAGTATATTGGCTTTCGAACTGAATTCATCAGGATGGTCCCAATTATATAAACTATCCCTACAACAGCATCATTTTTTCCCCAAGTTATTTCTCCCCTTTTCCAAATTCAAACAGGTTCCAGACAGGGCTACCCACTGTCTCCCATTCTTTTTGCGTTATCTCTTAAATCTCGACATAGCAGCACACAATTCACCAGACTACATCTTCCTGTATGGAGATGATGCGCTCCTGTTCCTTGGAAAGGCTCCTTCTGATCTCCTTGAAGTACTTGAGTTATTTGCAACATTTGCACATATTATAGGATACAAAATTAACTAGACTAAATCAGCTTTCTTCCCCCTTTATTCTCAAAATTTAAGTGTTCCCCCAGTAATTTCTGTGACTAAGCAGTTTATCTGCTTAGGCGTAGACATCTTTTCCTTTGTTAAACAAAATAGTAACATCAGATTATTTTAAGATCATTAATCAGGTTTAAAAAAATCACTGTTGTCTTGGAATAAGCTTCCTCTGTCTTTACAAGCACATTTGCTGTTATTAAGATGAATGTTGTTCCAGGGTTCAACTTTATTAACCCTAAAATACCACCCTTTGTTCGCCATGAACACCCTATTGGTCAGACTCACAAAATCAAATATCACAGTTTATCTGGAATGGCCAGAAACCCAAACTAATGTCCTTATCCATGGCAGGGAAAATGGCGGCCTCTCACTATCTGATCTCAGACTATATCTTTCAACATTTAATCTTCACCCTCTTTTCTGCATGGCTAAATCCATCAGTATTTCATCCCTTGTTCCACAGTGAAAAGTCCCTATTTCATCCAATTGCTTTGAAAGACATTCCGTTCTTAAAAATTAAACATCTCTGAAATTATATATAGTAGACCCTCGCAAAGTCACGGTTCAGGATTCGCGGACTCAGTCATTCACGGATTTTTCCTTAGAGCCTAACTATTAATTGTTAGCGGTAAGCACAAATATCCTCCGCAATTTTTATGGCTTTATTCATGGCAATACTGTGCTGTAGAGAGAACAAGAAGCAACCGCTGAGGGAAACACGGTTTGGGATGGTGAAAGTGGCCAATCCGAGAGCGTTATTCATTTCTCCTTGCTGCTGATTGACTGTTGCCCTGTGACGCATCTCCAGTTGAGTGTCCTAGTGTTTTCCATTTTGTTATTGTATTCATTTTGTTATTCTTAAATGCACAAGATGTCGCAGAAACAACCTGCACCTTCTAAGGCTTCTGGCACTGAGCCTAAGCTCCAGAAGAAGTTTAAAACACTCCAGGAGAAGGTTGAACTACTGGATTTGCTCCGGGAACTAAAAATTATGCTGCAGTAGCGCGCCACTATGGCATTAATGAAAGCACGGTACGCTACATAAAGAAAAACAAAGCAGCAATCTGTAAGTTTCTATGATAGTGCCAAAAAGGTAACAACTGTAAGGAATAAAAATATTGTCAGGATGGAATCTGCATTGGCATTGTGGATCACCAACTGCAGGAAGAAGAACGTTCCCTTGGATGGTAATATCATCCATGAGAAAGCATGAAAATTGTACCAGCAGTTTGCTACAGGAGACAATGTAGCAACTTCCAATCACAATGTTCCTGAAACCTATAAAAAAAAGCCAGAACGAAACCCCACCAGAAGAAGACCTGTCCAAAGATATGACTCATCCTGAAGCCCCTGAAGAAGAGGCACCACCTGAGGAGTTTTAAATCCTCTGCATCATACTGCACAGCTACTTCATCATCAATATTATTCATCCTTGGTGAGTACCTGTACATTTTATTGTATTTTAATTAAATAAAATTATGTATTTACTCTACTTATAAAAAAGAAAATGACAGTGCATAACAAAGAAAACACGCTTGCATGAATTACAGTATGTATAGCGGTAACATCGGTATTTTACATTCTAGCACCAGGGCAGACACAGCAGGTTTACCTTTACATTCTGTTTTCAGGTAATGTATTACAGTAAGGAAATTTTTTAGGTAATGTATTAATGTATTAAGCTGAATTTGCAACGAAATTAAAGTGCTTTAGGGACATACTGTATTTACGGTTTAAACTATAAAAATAGGCATTTAAAAGGCATTTTTTAACCCACATACAAAAGTTATGGTTTTTCACAATTCACGGGTGCTCTAGGAACGTAACCCCCCGCAAATTTTCGGGGTGTACTGTATAGATGCTATTCTTCCTTACAGTGTCTCCATGTGGAGACTGGAAGAAAAACAGCTTGATGCTAACGTCAAATGCAGTAAAAAGTAAATACAGTAATCCCTCCTCGATCGCGGGGGTTGCGTTCCAGACCCCCCCGCAATAGGTGAAAATCCGCAAAGTAGAAACCATATGTTTGTATGGTTATTTTTATATATTTTAAGCCCTTATAAACTCTCCCACCCTGTTAACATTATTAACTAATTATTAATAATTAGCCCTCTAGACATGAAATAACACCCTTTAGTCAATCGTTTAAACTGTGCTCAATTACAAGACAGAGATGACAGTTCTTTCTCACAATTAAAAGAAAGCAAACATATCATCTTCAAAGGAGTGCCGTCATAAAGGAGCGCCGTCAGGAGCAGAGAATGTCAGAGAGAGCTTCCAAAGAAAAGCAAACAATCAAAAATCAATACGTGCTTTTAAGTATACAGAAGCACCGCGATAAAGCGGCATTTTGTAGGGGAGCGTCTGTGTCCTCTGTGCAAACAGCCCCTCTGCTCACACCCCCTCCGTCAGGCAGAGAGAGTGAGAAAGATAGAGAGAAGCAAACAAGCACCGCGCGGGAAGCATATCTTATAGCATTGAGGAGTTTTAGTTAATATGTAATACATGTTCTGATTGGGTAGCTTCTAAGCCAACCGCCAATAGCATCCCTTGTATGAAATCAACTGGGCAATCAAACTGAGGAAGCATGTAACCTAAATTAAAAGACCCACTGTCCACAGAAAGCGGCGAACCAGCGAAAAATCTGTGATATATATTTAGATGTGCTTACATTTAAAATCCGCGATAGAGTGAAGCCGCGAAAGTCGAAGCGCGATATAGCGAGGGATTACTGTACATAATCAGGTGCTGCTGATTGGTAAATGTTTCTGTCCTGTGTAAATGTCCTTAAAGAATTAATCAAGGAATACAGTAATTAGTTGATTTCATTGATTTACCTGGTCTGCATTCATTCCAAGATGTATGTGCAGCTTATCAAATACCATCTTCCTTGATCGAGTTTATCTGCATCTCTACTTCTTACTTAAAACCTATTTTGCCAAATAGTTCTTTACTGTCACTCCCTATACATGCTGTTCTGCTTTCTAATTACTGCACAAAATGACCTGTGCCCTAACCTTGTGTTTATGTTGTTTCAAATGGTTGGTCTTCAGGAGGGCTCCCAATTATGCTGAAATACTATCCTCAAAATATTTTTAAAAAAATTCTAAGAATCCTAACAACCGGTACACACAGTTTCACCAAGTGCATAGACTCTATTTAACTCCTCATAGGCACTTTACCACGGGACTACCTCCTGATCCATTGTAGCAGCTATGTTCAATAAATGTCCCTGGTACTTTTTTTTAGTTGATTTTATTAAAATCAAATAACATTCCATACAGGTAAGTCAAGTTTAACAAAACTAGCTACAAAACAAATGAAACCCATCCCATGATAAAGAGAGCTAGGCCAGCAGAGTAAAACTTTAAACTAGTGAAAATAAGTAAACAGGCAATCACAGTTTGTTTGTCCTTCTCCACTTTAAGACCATCTGGAAGTACACCAAGCACATATGTTAATGGATTAGGTGGGATAGTGACACCTAGACTGTCTGAAAGGCATTTAAAGATTTTGGTGCAGAATGATGTTGATTTGGTACTGCCCAAAACATAAGGCCCAATGAGGCTGGAACTTGATTGCAACGTTCGCAGTTTGGATCTTGCCCTGGAAACATTTTGGACAATTTTCTGCAGTTGCGCAACACTGTTCCCTGCTGATAGAGGTTTTATCGGTAAGGTGCCAGCCTTTCTACCTGCCAAGGGAATACAGTTACATGCTGGTGGTTGCCGTCTACCTCCCACCTAGCGCAAATGCTAACCAGGCGCTAGCAGAACTCTACGAGAGCATCAGCAAACTGCAAACAAAGCACCCCGAGGCATTTTTCCATTATTGCTGGAGACTTCAATGATGCCAACTTGAAGTCAGTTCTCCCAAAATTCTTCCCGAATGTGAACTTTGCTACTAGAGGAGGAGGCTGTCTGGAAAATGTTTACACGAGCGCTCCTGATGCCTACAAGGCCCTACCCCACCCCCAGCTAGGCTACTCAGACCATATTAGTGTGTTTATGGTTCATGCATATAAGTCCCTGCTGAAGCGCACTAAACCAACCCGCAAGAACATCAGAGTGTGGCAGGTTGGTGCTGTTTCAGCTCTACAAGACTGCTTCGAATTGACAGACTGGGACATTTTCAGGGAGGCTGCTATGGATGGTGACTCCATCAATCTGGAGGAGTACACAGACTCTGTGACTGGCTACATCTCCAAATGCATTGAGGATATTACTGTTACCAAGGATGTTACCACAAGAGCCAACCAAAAGCCCTGGATGACAAGGAAAGTGTGCAAGCTACTCAAGAGAGACCCCTACTCTCTCTTCTGTTTCTTTTTCCGTTTACTTTGTGGTGGTGGCCTGCGCCACCTCCACCTACTCAAAGCTTCATGATGCTCCAACAATGATGGATGGATTAAAAGGCAGAAGTCTACGTGACCATCATAATCAAGTCCTTCCATGAGAATCTTAAATCCAAAGAGGACTGTTTCACTTATGTTAGGTAGAATGGGACTGGGCAGTCTAATGGTCTGGAATTCCTACAGATTTTATTATTGTTTTGGATGGGCTGCAACACTTTCAGAATTATTACACTGAGCACTGAAGCGCCGCAAGGCTGCGTGCTTAGTCCACTGCTCTTCACCCTGCTGACTCACGACTGTACAACCACGCACAACACCAACCACATTATCAAGTTTGCGGATGATACGATGGTAATGGGACTGATAAGCAAGGATGATGAAACAGCATACAGAGATGAGGTGGAATGGCTGTCCGCATGGTGTGAAGAAAACAATCTCTCTCTCAATGTCGACAAGACAAAAGAGATAATCGTGGACTTCAGAAAGTCACATCCTGCCCACATCCCCCTCAGCATCAACAGTTTAGATGTGGAGGCTGTTATGAGTACCAAGTCCCTCGGTGTGCAAATAACTGAGGAACTTACGTGGACGCATAACACCTCATCACTATTCAAGAAAGCCCAGCACAGGCTACACTTCCTGAGGCGGCTGAAGAGAGCAAGTCTTCCCCCTTCCATCCCCACCATGTTCTACAGAGGCACCATTGAGAGTGTTCTGACCAGCTGCATCACTGTCTGGTATGGCAACTGCAACATATCCGACCGCAAGCGCCTGCAAAGGATAGTGAAGACAGCAGAGAACATTATTAGGGTGCCTCTCCCTTCACTACAGGACATATTTTGCAAACACAGTGTCTGCAAGGCCTGCAGCATTGTGCAGGACCCCTTACACCCCTCACATGGTCTTTTCACACTTCTGCCACCCAAGAGAAGATACTGCAGCATCAGAGCCAGATCTGCGAGGCTGCAGGATAGTTTTTACTCCCAAGCTGGCAGACTCCTTAACAACATGCTGCCCCCTGGGATCTTCCAGACTGCCTCAACCACTTCTAAAAAAAGAACTTTTATACATGCAAGCCACTTTCCTGCAAAGACGAGTGGGCATGTAGAAAAGAACTGAAAATCTCATACTGACCTTTAAGTATTTTGACATTCTTGATATCCTTCTGCTGTGAAACATTCTGACCTGTCATTGTTTACGCATGTCTTAAAAAACTATTATCATGCACTGATAATTTCTGTATTATCTATATCTATTATTTATTATATTACATATCTATTGACTATATGTATCTAGATTGCAAATGCTATACATTGCATCAATGTTCATATTGTTTACTACACATCAATATTACTGCTACTTCTTTGTCTTGTCTTTGTACAATGTCTTGTTTGGTTTGTGTTTAAACTTTAAATTTTAATTTTAATTCTATTTTTAATTTATTATTTGCACTTTATGTTGTTACACTGTGGACCCTGAGCGTCACAATTTCATCTGTACACTTGTATATGGTTGAGATGACAACAGAGTTTAAAACTCAAAGCATGAGAGCGAACAAGACAGATGTGCTCGAAATATGATTTTAAGTTAAATAATTACATACTTGCACAAATGAAGATACCTTCCATTCCTTTTCTTAGATGTTGAGTGAGAGATCCTTTTCCCAAAGAACTCTTGGATCTTTGAAAGGGAGTGACTGTAAAATGTTTTTATATATTACAGAGATTCTGTCTTGAGTCCTCAAGACTGATCAATATTTTTTCCAGCATAGAGGTAGGTGGGAGGTGGCAGGTTTTGTTTAATGAAGTTTCTAGTTAAATTTTGAGTGTAATTGTGCAAAGGATGCAAAGACGTTGTCTATGCACAGATCTCTAAGTGATTTAATCCTAAATGTTTTCCAGACATTAAAAACTGCATATGTTTGAGATGGTTGAAAAAGGTGGCTCTTGTGCAGAAGTGCCACAGAGAAAAGCTTCCCTTTCTTAAAATACTTCCTACATTGGTTCCATATTCTGAGTGAGTGAAACACAATTGGGTTGTTTGTATATTGGCGATAACTTGTAGTCGCCCTTTAGATACGTGGATGTTTTGAATTCCAAATAAATGAGATTAGGGTTGAATCTAATTTCTTAAAAAATGATTTATTGATATATATTGGAATGTTTTGAAATAGAAAAAGAAGCTTAGAAAGCATATTCATGTTGACAGTGTTAATTCTTCAGCTAAAGTGAGATGAATGGTAGACCATCTCTGCCAGTTTTGCTTAAATTTTTCCATACAGACGGCAAAATTTTGTTGATAAAGAGCTTTATGTTTACTCTAGATGTTTACCCTTAGGTATTTAAACTAATTTGCGATGATAAAAGGGAAGGTGTCCAATCTAATATAGTGTGCTTGAGAATTCACTGGAAAGAGCACGCTTTTATTCAAATTAATTCTGAGACCAGAAATCTTTTGAAATTCTGTTAGTGCTATTAGGACTGTAGGAAAAGTATTTTGTGGATCTGATATATACAGTACCATATCATCTGCATATAGGGCAATGTTCTGTTCAAGTCCTTCTCTGATAATCCCCTTTATCTCATAAGCATTTCGACAGTGAACTGCCAGTGGCTCAATTGCGAATGCTAAAAGCAGTCGTGACAAGGGGCATCCTTGTCTAGTACCACATTATAGTTTGAAGTAATCTGAATTAATGTTGTTAATACAAACTGAAGCTTCTGAACTGGTATACAATAGTTTGATCCATGCACAAATTTCAGGCCAAACCCAAATTTCTCCAATGTAGTGAAAAGATAGTTCCATTCAACCATATCAAATGCTTTTTCTGCATCTAACGATAATATCTCTGGCGTGTTGGACTTCGTGAGTGAATATATTACATTCAACAGGCAATGAAGATTAGAAGCTAAGAGTCTGCCTTTAATTAATACAGTTTGGTCTTGTGATACTATTGAAGGAAGCACTTTCTTAATCCTTCTAGCTAGGACTTGAGAGTACCTTAAGATCATTACTCAGAAGTGAAATTGGTCTGTATGATGCACATTGTAATAAGTCCTTATTTTGCTTAGGAAAGATGGTAATTAATGCTTGGCAAAAAGTTTGAGGTAAGATTTAACTGTGTGAATAAGGCGCTATATAAAAGCGCCTGACCCGGCACAGATTCACATTGAGGCACGTGTAAATTGAATAGAAATCTTTTTTATTTTTCTTTTCACCTGTGGGCGCACGTCTTCCCCGTGTCCCACAGGCCCAACACGGTACCAAACACTCTTCCCCTGTGGGGCACATCTTCCCCGTGAACCCCATAGGTATAACACAGTCCCAAAGCACCTTACTTTACACACAGCAATCCTTCTGCTGGCACCACTACTCCTCCTCTCAGGCAACCTCGCCCTCTTCCTCCCGATTCTGGCCCAGAGTGGTGGTTGCTGGCTCCTTTATGGCCCTCCCGGGAGTGCTCCTGTTGCCTGTTCACCTGTTCCCAATTGCACTCCCGTGTGGGCCTGATGATTAAACCAGCTGGGCTTAATTATCTGTCTCGTTCTCTGGCGGCCATCCCGGGTCCCCACAGGGTTGGGGAGAACTCCATTTCCCATGAAACCCTGCGGGAAACTGAGGCATCATCAACCAGGGAGGCTGCCACGAAGCATCCCGGGGGAGGTACTGAGAAGTCCATGGCTGCTCCCCCGGACCATATACAGCAGGGTCGTCCCGACCGGGCATGAGACCCGGCTGTCCATTACAACTGTCTCTAGCTTTTGTAAATGTTTCTAATAAAAGGTGAGCTAGCTTAATTGAGAATTTTTTATAAAATCCGGCAGGGTAGCCATCAGGACCTTTCCCACTCTAAAGCGAGTTTATAGCATTTAATTATTCTGATAGTGCCAGAGGTTTATCCAATTCCCCAAAACTGAGATTATCTATTTGTGGTATATGTAATGCATCCAGAAATGTATTAGATTGTGTCCGGTCTTCTTTAAACTCCGTAGAATATAAGGTCCCTGGTACTTTTTGACTTATGTTTTGTCCTGCTCCAAATTTCTTCTTTTGGTCATCTATTGCTCTTATTTTATCCACTTTAACGAAAGTTCATCTTCCTCACTCTCTCATTATACAGTATTTATGCCCATGGATATACTGTCTCTCTACCTATCTTACTAAAAAATTAGAATTGTCTCATTGGGCACCACTGCTGTTAAAGTGATACTGGCATCAAGATGGAAAAACCTCTAAGCAACTAAAAGTCCACTGTTGGGAACTAGTATATTATAATTGTTTTCTTCTTGTACAATCTACCTCAAGAACAAATAAAGCCTCCTCTGGTCTTTGAACTTCTAGGAAGAGACAGCAAAGAAACTAAAGGTTTTCACATCTCAATCAATATGAATAGGTTACAATGTGGTTGAAATAACCAAATAATTTTTGGCTCAATACATAAATGGCACATGTTGGATGGTAAGACCATCTCCTCCTCCATGTGGTGCTGCCCTGGCAACGAGGATCAAGTCAATGAATGGCTGACCTCAGCTAACGGTGATGGCTACCATCTCACCAACGTCAGACGAATACAACACGTCGGATGGCTCCTGTCGTATCAAACTTAAATGGCATCACACATGCTGATATTGTTTAAGGTCAGGGCATCCCCCAAAGTTAGCAATGTGCATCAACCTCACCCAAGCAGCATGAGATGTGGGAAAGGGTGACTCACTCATGGATGGAGTTGGCCAAAGAAGCTAGTCCAAGGTTAACCACCCCAGATCCAGCACACAAGCCTAAACGATAGCATTTTTACAGGCCGTCAACTGAGAGTTGGCTGAAATTCTCAAGCACCGACATGTCGATATCGCCTGCACTCAAGAAACATGCTGGTAAGGTAGTAAGGCCCAGGACCTCAGTTTCTGAGGAAAAGGCTTAAATCTGGTATTTACTTACAGAATGGTTGATATAAGATTATAAAAAAAAGCACAAAGATACATATTTATATTTCTTACAGATGCTGATTTCTTTTTTTCAGCATCATTTACTGCAGGGACACTTAATGTATTTTATTATGATTGGATACTATATAAAGATGTTAACCAGTCCACCTACACACAATTAAAAAAGGAACAATCTTGCACAAGTACACATGCTTAATGCATCAGAATTTACGTACCCCACAGATCAGGACTTACAGCATCACATTAACAAAAAAAAAACACTTCAGCTTATAAAATGGGTATATTAAGCTTTAAGCATAAATTATTTGTGGCTTCTTTCCTATATTAAAATTTATCATCAACAGGGAACAAATGATCATACCAAACCAGCAAGAATTAGATAACAAGAGAAATAGAAAAGCAGTGGGTGTGGAGAAATCATTGTCATTTTCTAAGCTTCAAGTTATAACATATTTTATAATCTATAAATAGATTTTAAAAAATTGTCTCACTGGGGTTGCTGCACAGTGTCTTAGTGGTGCTGCTTTGCTGATCCTGTGTCATATGTTACCCAAGCAAAGTTTATAAGTTTGCACAATATCTGCAAGGGTTTTTCTCTGGTTACCCTTGCTTTCTTCCAACATTGAATATGTGCAAGTTAGGTAAACTGTTCCAAATTTCCAGTATGACTGTGAAAGTGTGTTTGTGAGTGGGTATTGTGATTACCTGTCGTGTTGTCCTGGGTGGTTTCCTACTTTGAACTTTGTGCTGCTTGGACAAGTCTGGCAACCCACAACCTCAAACTGCATTCAGTGGGATTAAAAAACATTATATTATGTTCAATTAATAGCTTGGATTGGTGCTGGAAGAGGTGCTGGAGAAGCCATCAGGAGGTGCTTACCCTGTGGTGTGTATGTGGATTCCAAAGCCACAGTGCAATGACTGGGACATTGTGCTGTAAATATTGTCCACATCCTTTGGATAAGACATAAAACTGAGGCCCTGACTCTCTGTGGCATCTTTCAAAAAAGTAGGGTGTCTCCCAATGAACTGGCTAAACTGCCCACCATGCCTTTGTCATACTGGCCGCCTAATCAAACCATCCTTTATTGTCTGTCTGGCTGCCATTGCATCTTTCAAGTGGATGCTACAAACTGGTGGTGATAAAAGTGGTTCCCTGCAGTCTATGTAAAGCACTTTGAGTAGGTTATAAAAATGCTATAGTAAATAAATAAAATAATTAATATTATTATTTAGGGTCTACAACCATGAAACTAACTTGCTTTTAGTAAGAATGAAAACATGAAATCATAAACATATCTGTTTCTCAAGCAAATTTAAGAAATTAGGATGGCACAGCTGTGGTGGACTGGAACCCCGCCTGGGGTTAATTTCCTGCCTTGCACCCTGTGTTGGCTGGGATTGGCTCCAACAGACCTGTGACCCTGAAGTTAGAATATAGCGGGTTAGATAATGGATGGATGGCACAGCAATGTGTTAAATAGCATTGCTGCCAAACAGCTCCAGGAACCCAGACACTATGTAGAGCAATCACATTTTCACAATATCCAGACATATCACATTTCGACTCACTGATGTTCAGGTCAGGTTAATTGTTTTCTACAAATTGGCACGGTGAGTATGGGTGCATTAAATTACACAATATGCAATTCTATAGGCTAGAACCCCATCCTGTAATTGTTAATACCTTGAACACAATGTTGCCAAAGTATACTGTAGTTACCTACAAAACTGTAATGGAAAATTTGGGTTCAGAAAATGGATGGGAGAAAAGTGATAACATATGATATTTATGGGAAAAACACATTATCCCAATGATGGTTTTCTGCAACACGTAGGTATCCTGTTTCATTAAGTGTCACAACGTGTGCCACTAAAGAACACATCAAGCATTTAAACTACATTCACTGCTCTGCATTGTTAACAACACACAAGGTGGATCCATTAACACTAGAATTACCAGAGCCTACAAAAAAACTCGTAGATCTGTCTCACCTTAAAACACTTCTGTCTTTTGTCCTTTAAATGTGTTGATAAGCTGCAAGCAGTCTGCTATCACATCCCCCACCCCGCACAGTTTTCTCAGCTCAAGTCTGTTTAACTGAGTGTCAGTTTCCTAGAGTTGTATAGAGTGAGAAGTCAAGCAAAATGACACCTTTTATAAATACTATATCATTACTTGGAACACTTGCATTTCATGTGTGTACTTAATTCAGTACTTTGCAGAACCCACTTTGGTAGCAATTATAACCTTGCATCTTCTCTTCAAGCTTTAGATTTGGTCAGTTTACCCTGGCAGTTTCTCTCAAGTTCTGTTAGAATAGATGGGAAATGTCTGAAAACTATCATCTTTAGGTCTCTCCACACATGTTCCATGGGGTTTAAGTATGGCCTTTGCCATTCAAGAGCAGTCAGAGACTTGTCCCGAAGTCACTCCAACACTGTACTGACAGTATGCTTTGTCATTATAGTAGAGAATGTTGAACTCTTGTGCCAGTCTGAAGTCACATGGACTCTGGAGCAGGTTTTCTTCAAGATCCTTTCTGTATTTGTCTGCATTAATACTTCCCTCTATTCTGATATACAATTCTTCACATTCTTTGTGAATTATGAGACCTTAAAGACAAAGATGTGTTTTTCTAAACTATGCCCAATACAATTTGCCACAGGTTCAGTTAAATCAAGTTCTAAAAATATCTCAATCATAATGAAAGCAAACAAGATGTAACTGATCACAGTTTAGCCTGCCACACCAAAGGGTCTAAATATCTATATAAAGAGAAGAGTTCAGTGTTTTATTTTGAAGAAATTCGCAAACCTTTCTGAAAACATATTTTCACTATGTCATTATGGATTATTGAGTGTAGACTGTTGAACAAAAATGTCAAATTTATACATTTAAAATTACATCTGCAACACAATAAAGTGTGCAGAAAGTGAAGTGGTCTGAATATTTTCTGAATCCACTATATACATTGTGGAGAATGGCCAGCCGTTTATCCCGGCCAATACCCCCAAGCCGCCAGGTGGAGCCCTCCTTACAGCATGGAGATCCCCAGTAGACCAGCAGGGCATTATGGACAATGGAGTTTTTATGCACAGCCCTGCTGGATGCCATGGGGGCCACTAGGGGACGCTGCGGTGAGGAGTAATGGATATTTTCCCTACGCCGGGGTGAAGAAAAGAACTTGTACCTGACCCAGAAGTGATTGAGAGCCAAATGGACTGGGGATTAGGAACACTTCCGGGTCAGGAGATATGAAAGACTGTGGGAGCTCCCAGACGGCGAGTTGAGTTGGGAGGCAGGGTGGCTAAGCATCTGGGAGTGAAGGATTGGTTTATTGATTATTGTTATTGGTTTATTGGAGAATTGTGGACAGGAGCGTGCTTTGTGCACTTTATTATTATAATAAATAATTATTTGGACTTTTATCTGGTGTCTGACGTGTGGTCCGAGGGTACAAGGGTGTGAGAAAGCCCTAATCTGTCACAACATATTAACTTTGGATCAATAATTGTCAAGCAACCAAAAACCACCAGAGATGAAATTATTATGAAATCACAAAATACAGTCACATTTAGCCTAAAAATCATTTTTTAATCAAAATATTACAACAGATGTGGTGTTTTAGTTGAACAAATGTTTAGTTACTACCCTATTTATGTTTTAATTCATTGTGTGTATTCTGAAGGAGGACAACCTAATAGCATTTCTGCCTCATGCATGCAGCGTCCTAGCGTCTCTGGGTATTCATTTTATATCTCCAAAAACATGCAGGGTAGGTTAACTGACAATCCCAAATTAGACCCAGTATGTGTGTATGGATTTTATATTAACAAAACAACTTACAGAATTTTTCTCACCATGTACTGTGGCTGTGACTACATGTATGCACATGTACATGTTTCATGCGGCACATTCATAGACAGTGTTCTATAACAGTAGTAATGGGCGATATTCAAACAGTTATTTTTTGAACAACTCTTTTCAGTGAGTCATATCAGTCAATCCGCAAGCATGAGCAAAGGTAGATTTTTAAAGCGCATCTATAAGTACCATCCATCTGATTTCTGATTCTCATTTACCTATGATTCTGTCAATGTTAAAATTAATCATTAAAACCAAATATAATTCTCTCATTCATCATACAAGTACAATACAACAACCAAACATTTATGCTTGACTGTATCAATTGTTTATTTTGTACAATTTGTTACCAGATTTGTTTTTACTTTCAACCTTACTTTAAAAGCACTTTTTTTACCATTCAGTAACTGCACTGGCATGTGCCATTCACTCATTCTTTCAAATTTGAACTGAATCACTGCCCTAGAATGTGTCTCACCATTTTCACTCATTTGATTATCAAACTGAATCACTACTGAGAATAAGTATGTTGGTTCTCATTTTTATTTCAATTGCAAAGTATTGAGAAGCTAGCACTTGGGTACAACATGTCTTTAAAAGTCCATTTCCTACATACTCATTTGGAGTTTTTTCCTAAGATCAGTAAGGAGAGAGATTCCCCCAGGGCATAGCCTCAATGGAAAGACATCATAGTGGAAAGATGACCAAGTCTATGCTAGCATACATCTGTTGGTCATTCCACAGTGCAACACCTTCTTTATTATGAGATTATAAGAGGAAAAAAATACAGTGTGACTACTTTTTGTAAGAATTATTGTGTAGTGTTTTTTTATCATTTTAAATCTTCTCTCAAAAACTGAATGTGATAGAGCAATTCTGTTTCCAAACTTGGATTCAGCACCCTCTTGTCTATAAAGAAAATCTTTAGCAGCCCAGTGTTATGTATGTTAAATATATCATTTATTATATTTAGTAATGCATGAATTTTTTTACTTATATATTTTCAATGTGAACTGGCATCGGATCCTGATGAATTAAATGAAGCAAAAGATTCAATTCACTTAAATGGGTAGATCAAAAGAACTATACTTCACTATACAACAGGCTCTACACTGAGAGAGGTCTACCGTGGAGGAGATCTGTACTTGGTGGGACCACACCCCGATCCACAACGGACACACAATGAAACTTTTCTGCAATATTTAGGCTGTTCCACATACTTTTGGCAAGCACAGCACCACACCATAAATGCCTGAGCTATCCTTGCACAATCACATTTTCTAACCACTGTTCTAATGGATCTAACTTTGCCCCAGCCTGTCTCGTCTGCAGCTGGGTTTTCTTTTTTCTCAATAACCAATGTGGTTTTATTTTTGTAACTGTATTAAAAAGTCCATCTGGAAATGGTTCTCACCTTTAAAGAGAAATAACCGGTCACATTTGTCAAAACCATCATTTCGCAACCTTGTTACAAATCAGCTGGTTCATGCAAATTAAAAACAATCAATATGAAATCACTTAATAGGTTGTTTAGCAACTTAAACTTAAACTTTCAGTTTTACAGTTCAGTTTCTCTGAAAGGCATATATTAAAAGTGAAACCAAAGTAACTTTCGACCTTATAAAATGCCCTAAAAACAAACAGGCAATAAATAAAAAGAATAAAAAAAGGTATTTGGCAATTGACCCAGGGATTTCTAAAATATGACTTTGGTCAAAAATTTCCATTTTGGTGCATAACTAAGGAAATGCAGTACCTTATAACTAATTGGATGCAACAATATGGTTATATAAGGAATACAAATAAAATGGGAGTGTCAAGCTGATAAATCCTTTGAACTAAAGCAGGTTGTTCATCTTAGGCATTATTTTAATCTTTTCCTTGACTTATTATTCACAATGGCAAATAATTAGGGTTTTAGAGTGTTTTATTTTTCCTAAGATACAATGTGGCAATCTAACCCATTTTGTTTAAAATACTTCTTAATCCATCCATGTATACATTGTAGTTGTCATGAAAGAGGCAGCTTTCAGGGACAGCACACCCCCCAAGACATAATAGTGAACTTAACACTAAACAAGGAAAATGTTGCTTCCCAAATGGCCCAGATGGCTAACTCTGAACAAATCATAAGCATATCAGCTCCTTAAATTAGCGGGTGGGGCATCTAATAATGTCAATCACTTGGCCAGTAACTTACCATATAGACAGTGATGGTTTGGTAATGGGTTGGGTGAAGGCGATAAAAACATTACTGCATACAATCTTCAAGCAAATTGAATTAGTTTACTACATTTCTGTGAATGTTCAAAAAGGAACACACTATAACCATACTGTCTATGGTATTGTTTACTTACTAACAATGCTCCTGTTATTATTCCAATGTCCTTTATATCATTTGGATGCTAAATGACCCTCAGTTTGCACTACATACAATACACAACTTGGAATCATCATGGACATTTGTAAATAATCATGTTATGAGTCACACATTATGACTTACATAAGATGAAAGCTCTGCCAAATGAGGAGTGTCAAGATCTTAGGTATGTGACATACCTTCCATCTAAAACTTGCTGCAAGTTGTTTCAAGACATAATGTGACAATGTCTTTAGGCAATAACATGGTCCCTCACACACCCAGGTGCATTTTAATAATTTAACTTGTAATGCAAAATAAACAAATGTGTTCTGAACTCCAAGTTAATAGAACAAGTTGGAAATACAATTCAAATAAATACCATGTTGTGAGAGTCTGCTGGGAACGACTGGCAGAGTCCCCTGTCAGAAGTAGCTTCAACTTACACCTTCAGCAGAACTTCGACCACATCCTGAGGGAGGTGGGGGACATGGAGTCCGAATGGGCCATGTTCTGTGCCTCTATTGTTGAAGCTGCTGACTGGAGCTGTGGCTGTAAGGTGGTCGGTACCTGTCGTGGCGGCAATCCCCGAACCCGTTGGTGGACAACGGCGGTGAGGGATGCCGTCAAGCTGAAGAAGGAGTCCTATAGGACCTTTTTGTCCTGTGGGTCTCTGGAGGCAGCTGATAGGTACTGGCAGGCCAAGCTGAATGCAGCTTCGGTGGTTGCTAAGGCAAAAACTCAGGCATGGGAGGAGTTTGGAGAGGCCATGGAGAACGACTTTCGGACGGCTTTGAGCAGATTCTGGTCCACCGTCCGGCATCTCAGGAGGGGGAAGCAGTGCAGTGTCAACACCGTATATGGTAGGGATGGTGCGCTGCTGAACTCGACTTGGGACGTTGTGGGTCGGTGAGGGGAGTACTTCGAAGACCTCCTCAATCCCACTAACATGCCTTCCAATGAGGAAGCAGAGCCTGGGGACTCTGAGGTGGGCTCTCCCACCTCTGAGACTGAAGTCAGCGAGGTGGTCAAAAAACTCCTTGGTGGCAGGGCCCCGGGGGTGGATGAGATATGCCCAGAGTTCCTCAAGGCTCTGGATGCTGTAGGACTGTCTTGGTTGACACGTCTCTGCAACATCGCATGGACATCAGGGACAATGCCTCTGGATTGGCAGACCGGGGTGGTGGTCCCCCTCTTTAAAAAGGGGGACCGGAGGGTGTGTTCCAACTACAGAGGGATCACACTCCTCAGCCTCCCTGGAAAAGTCTATTCGGGGGATCTGGAGAGGAGGGTCCATCGGAATGTCAAACCTCGGATTCAGGAGGAACAGTGTGTTTTGTCCAGGGGGTCCAGTTGATCTACGTTCCTACCCTCACCTATGGTCATGAGCTATGGGTAGCAGGGGTGCGGAAATCCAACGCCCGACTCAGGTAAATTGACCGTCGGACAAGCGTGTTTTTCTGGTTTCCATTGTCTGCGGACAAGTGCAATTTTCTGGAGAAAAAGGAATTGTATGTGCTGTGCAGGGCACATTTTTACCACTACTTTCAAATTTTAAACATTTGGTTACAAACTTCGTGCGGAAACAGTCTACTTAGGCATGTTCTTTATGTCTCAAATTGGTATTCAATATTGTTTACAAAATGACGGCTGATTTTTCAAAGGGGAATCACTCTTATGGTCTTACAGAAGTATTTTACCCTACTATTTACATGCTTGGAGATGCGGTCATTTTTTTCATGCCGACATTATGATGTAATTTGATGATTTTTCATTATATCGATAACTTCTATATATTATTGATAAAATTCATTTTTTCTACATAAAAATGCGGTCATTTCACCTACAATGCAATTGTTTTCGTCACATAAAGCTTGTTAGGCAGTTAATCTTTCCTGAAATTTGCGATTTCGTGTAGGTTGTGATATATTGAGGAGTTAAGAAATTTATTGCGTGACATCAATTTTGATGAGCTGTCTATAGATCATTTTTGATTAAAGAATTTTTCATATAAAACAAGTTGATTTCACGCTGTCAGTTTATTAAAAATAAAGAAGAAAACATTCTAACGGTTTCCAAATGTTATAAAATATCAAGAAAAATTGTCACTTAAACACGATTATTTTTTCCCTACAACATCAGTAATATTTACTTCTTTGGAAATATACCATCTTGCGGAATTTTGAATACGTCATTAGGAATTACATACGTAACTCATAATGCTCTGCGGTAAGCACGTTGTTCTCGCTATATGCGTGCTGCTGAAACTGAAACAAGTAGCATCGCGGAAGAGAAATGGATCATTTCTTGATTAAAACTGGCACAACAGGCCCTGAAAAACCTATGGAAGCGTATTTAGGCCACGGTGAAAAAAATACGGACACAGTGAAGACAAAAAAAAAATGTAAACGTCGAGATTAAAGTGGACATGTTGACTTTATTCTCGACATTTCCACTTTATTCTCGACATTTACATCGAGATTAAAGTCGACATTTCCACTTTATTCTCGTAGTTTATTTTATCAGTAGAAGTGTGACGAGGCTCCAAAAAACTGGATATTTGAATGGGTATCGCACAGGTTTAACTGAAATATTGTGTAAATGTTGGGTTCGTGTTCTGGAGGTTTAGATGCAAACGCAGAATTCAATGGTTGTTTTTCTGAGCAGGCTTTCTTTATTGCATGTTTGCTGCGTCTATCTTACGTACTAAACCCCCAGTTTCACAAAGACGTTTATCGTGTGGTGATTGGATATGTGCAGAAAGAAATGATTGGATATGTGCAGAAAGAAAAAGGATAGGAACTGGGGGTTTAGTACGTCAGATTGAGACAGGAGTCTAAAAGGAAGAAAAAAGTTGATTCAATTGAAAAAGCGTTTTCTAAAGCTGAACACTTGGAGGTTGAGCGTTATGCTAGGCTGTTCAATACTGCTTCTTTAGAAGAATTTGACCCACGACCAGCTGTGGAATTCTGGCTGTAACCTGCTAACAGGCACATCACTCATAAAAAACCTGAAAAGTCGTCAGCATTCACTTCTGCAGGACCATCATTCCAGGAACCATGCAGTTCATCTCAAGCAGAAATGAACAGCATTAAGCCCATGCTGAGATAGTAAAGATTCTTGGGGGAGAAGATGTTGCAAGACAAAAGCTGAAGAACATGCCAGAAAATGAATCAGGACAGTGTTCTGTTATGTAACTGTAATATATGAAAAAAGAACTAGTGTAGCTATAATGAAAGCATTGTTTATTAGCCAGTTTAAATAAGGGAATCGTTAATATAATGTCCTAGAGCAAGATGGCAAAATACTACTCCCTGAAAGAACTTTTTTCAGTTTTAAAATGGAAGGCAGTTTTGGTAACAATAAAAGAGATCAGAAAAAATAAACTATTTTTCACTTTTGTTATTTGTTTATGGGCAAGTCAATTTAACTGGCGGACAAGTGGATTTTCTAAGTTTACTTATCCGTGGACAAGTAGAAACAAATTTGACTTCCACGCCCCTGAATAGTGACCGAAAGAACGAGACTGCGAATACAAGCGGCTGAAATGAGTTTTCTCCGCAGGGTGTCTGGGCTTTCCCTTAAAGATAGGGTGAGAAGCTCTGTCATCCAGGAGGGGCTCAAAGTAGAGCCGCTACTCCTCCGCATCGAGAGGAGTCAGATGAGGTGGCTCGGGCATCTGATCAGGATGCCTCCTGGACATCTCCCTGGTGAGGGGTTCCGGGCACGTCCAACCGGGAGGAGGCCCCGAGGAAGACCCAGGACACGCTGGAGGGACTATGTCTCCCGGCTGGCCTGGGAACACCTAGGGATTCTCCCAGAAAAGCTGAAAGAAGTGGCCAGGGAGAGGGAAGTCTGGGCCTCTCTGCTTAAGCTGCTGCCCCCACGACCCGACCCCGGATAAGCGGAAGAGGATGGATGGATGGATGGATATTTTATCCTTTTTGTGGGCATGTCTTTTGTAAATGTAAAGCAAAAATTGTATGTATGCCTTTTTGTGGGTAGGTTTTTATTGTAATTCAATTAAAAAATCTGAATGCATTCCTTTTTTGTTGTTAAATTATTTTTGTAACAATTGAGGGATCTGTGTTTCTTGCCTCACCCAGAGATGCCAAATAAATGTAGGAAACTGTGTACTGATGAGAAAAAAAGAACTGATTAATGTTACTGCCTTGCAGTAAGGAGACCTGGGTTCACTTCCAGGGTCCTCCTCATCCAACCCGCTATATCCTAATACAGGGTCAATGGGGTCTGCTGGAGCCAATCCCAGCAAACACAGGGCACAAGGCAGGAATAAACCCTTGAATAAACAATTTTTAAGATCACCAATGCACCTAACCTGCATGTCTTTGGACTGTGGGAGGAAACCAGAGCACCCGGAGGAAACCCACTGAGACATGGGGAGAACATGCAAACTCCATGCAGGGAGGACCCGGGAAGCAAACACGGGTCTCCTAACTGCAAGGCAGCAGTGCTACCACGATGCCGCCCATACAGAAATATAACAACTGCATATCTACTGACATTGACAACAGAAGGCGAGACAGAAGAGACACTCAAACATGTAGCAAAGAAGAGGTTGGATGTTTACTGGCTTTTTAGAGTTCTAACTTATCTTGGCACAGATAAATTATTTAATGATACCAAATCTTTAAGGATGAGATCCTTGTTCTGAGTTCAAGTGGAAGATTCTTCTTGCACTGAAGTGCACTATTTGGCTTTCCTACATGGTACTTTGTCTGTGGTGAGGCATGATTTTTTTTTTTTTGCACCTCGCTGCTAGGTTATATACTATATCCTCTGTAACTTCATAAAAAAGCATTTCTGGCACAACAGTGAACCCTGGTTCCCTTACTGAAGTAATACTGCTTATGAGTCTGGACTCAGTCTGTGGCATAGAGCTTGGCTTCACAGAGTGGATATATGAGCTAGGTCAGGGTGTCCAGCTCCAAGGCTCTATGGAGCACACCTGAGCATTGTACAGCCCACATGACAAATGCGGCCCTTTGTCTGGTTTTGTCTGGCCCATGGAAGATGCAAACGGCAAGTGCCTACCTCGGCGTATCATTCTGCATCACAGTTAGATATGACCATGCACACACAGATTAAAATTCATATGTATGGAAAATTGCGGGAAAGGATGGGGTATAGCAGAGGGAAACTGCAGGAGACTTCATCAGAGAAAGGGAACAGAGATTGTTCATGTTATATTGAATAAAGGAAGAAGACACCTGTTGTTAATCAGCATCCCATCTGCTTTGTGTGAAAAGACACAACAAAAATGAGTGGTAAAAAATAAAAAGTTGATGCAAAAAACAGATCATTCAAGAAATCCTGGACTCTTACATATATTTTCATGGTGGTTAGTGATAAAGCATTCATTCTGTGTTGTCATGCAAACAGCACATCCCTGCATCTAAAGACTCCAACTTGAACCATCACCTCAAGACCAAGCACGCCAAAAAACACAGATATTTATCTTTATTCTGAAGAGGAGAAGGTGAGGACTGCAGAGGAATTGTTTGCTAAACTTCAAAAAAACAAACTCTTTTTACAAAGAGCTTCTTACAGCAAAGGAACGAACACCTATACTGTACATTACCTCACAATACTGCCAAAAGAAGCAAACCATTTTCTGATGGAGAATTTGTTAAAGAGTGCTTATTGGAGTCAGCAGCAATCATCTGCCCAAAGAAAACTGATGAGTTTGAACATCTGGCCCTATCACGGTCAACGGTTACAAAACGGATTGAGGAAACTGCAGAGAATTTGGTACTATGGATGAAACGCACAGTGGAAAATGTCATCTTCTTCTCTTTTACCTTGGATGAGAACTGTGAACTTCATGACACACTGCAGCTGCTGATTTTTGTGAAAGGAATAACAAAAGACATTGGAATGACAGAGGAACTGGCTTCTATGCAGTCAGTGAAAGGGACAACAACTGGTAAAGATTTATTTACTGAAGTCAGTATGTGCATGCAAAAGTTAGGACTGCAACGGGACAAGTCAGTTGGTGCAACAACTGATGGTTCTCCTAATTTAACAAGTAAAAATGTCAGACTTTTAGAAAGGATACATGAAAAAGAGGCAGAGATTAACCCAGCCCAAAACTCATATTTTTACATTGTATTATTCAGCAGCAAGTGTTATGTAAGTCAGTGCTGAAAAATAATCATGTGGTTGATGTTTTAATAAATACTGTAAATTTCAACAGGGCTAGGGCATTAAATCACAGTTGCATTGCTGGAGGGGCATTTGACCGATCACACTGATCTGGCCTATCACACAGATGTTAGGTGGCTAAGCTTGGAAAAAGTGCTCAAACAGGTCTGGGCTCTGAAATCTGAGATTCAAGAGTTTTGTGAAATGAAAGGAAAACCCATCCCCGAACTAAGCAACACAGAGTGGTTATCAGAATTAGCATTTGCTGTTGATGCGACTGCACTTATGAATGAACTGAATACAAAATTGTAAGGCAAAGGTCTTTTTTGTAAATGTTATGCACAGCCTAGTCAAGGCCTTTGTGAGGAAGCTGCTGCTTCTCTCTCAACAAATAGAGAGGAACACATTCACATACCTTCCATACTGAGAGGGAGAAATCTATCTGCTGATCAGCTTAACAGATATGCAGCCATGTTCCAAGCACTACTTGGTGAGCATGGTGAGTTTTCCAGGTGATTTGAAGACTTCAAAACAGTGGAAACGGAAATGTTCACCATCTCCTCTCTTTTTAAGTATGACAATGGAGAGTGCCCCCAGTAAGTTCAACTGGAGCTTATAGACTTGCAGTCTGGTGCATTTCTGGCAGAACACTTCAAGTCAGTGCCATTACTGACATTCTATAATTCTTTCAAAAAGGAGAATTTCCAACATTTGAGAAGATTAGCTCAGAGAATGCTTATCCTCTTTAGATCAACAGAAAGATGTGAAAAGACATTCTCAGTACAGAAATTCAACAAATACAGATACAAATCTTCTCTCAATGATGACCATGTGCCTTCTGTACTGCAATCACATCAGAAATTACATCTGACCAGTGCACTAGTAAAAGATCATCAAAGACTTAATTCTTCCCACTAAGTTGGCAAAGGTACAGAGGCAGTAAAATACTTTATCAATGATTAATGGAGTAAAATGTATTTCTTGTTTTGTTTCTTTGTTTTACACACTTCAGGAATAGAAGATTGTGTTAGAAAGCATACTATAGTGTGTATATGTTCCATAGTTCAATAAAGCAAACACAATCTGTGAATATGTGGTCTATATTAATATTAATATAATGAAAAAAGAAATATAGCATGTTTACCGTAATGTAACAGTTGACACAATGTGTTTGGCCCTCCTCAACAAGCTGTTTTTTTTTCATCTAGCCCCCCATAAAAAATAATTGCCCACCCCTGGCTACTGAGAGTATCTTCCAGGCTAAAGAAAGTTGTTGAGCTTTTTCCTCCTTAGAGAGTACAGATCATCATCTTTCAGCTACCCCAAAGAGTGTGGATCGTCAGCACTTAGCTTCTCCTAAAAGGAGACAGAAGAGATGAACACAGGTGTAACCTCACTTGACTGAATGATCAAAGTTACTTCTACTTACAGATCTAGTGCTTGCTAATAGGTTCCTTATTTTGTCCATCACATCCAGCCAGGGTTCAACTTGCAGTTACAAGCCTAAAATGAATGTTGATTTGGGCCCTTTTTGTCAGAAGCATGAACTTCTACATCCCTGTTAAATCTGCTGTCTTAACAGGCCTTGTGTGCCACTAAAAGCCTTGCAAAATGGGCAATGCCTAAATTGCCTCACATTTTATATCATGTAAATTTATATATATATATATATATATTTTTGTACTTTAGGGTTCCTTCTTAGAGAGGTGACAGCCAAACTCCCAGACCCCAACAAAAAAAGAGTTTTCTATGTAAACACTAAAAACTATTTGGACTGAACTAGGCAAAACGTTTCTACTCTACATCAGATAATATATGAAATAAGGAAATGTGTGACTTTTAAGCTATAAGACAAGATCCTCTAAAATGTAAACACCCAAAAAGAGACACATTAGATCATTTAGACTGTAATAGTTTCAACTTGCTAGAATATTCTGTGTGCTTACAGAAAGAGACAGGATGTACAGAATAAACGGAACATTAACTGGGCAACTTGTAAACAATATTTGAATAAAACAACACAAACATCAGGTACAAATGTTGCATCTATTAAATGACTTAAAATATAACTTCATTCTGAGCATTATTAATGATCTGAACACCTGTTTCAATCCAAATCACTGGGAGACATTACCATATCATATGTAACATGCACCTAGCATGAATGGTACCAACTTCCCTCTTAGGTGTTTTTCTTAGGGCTGAATATGAAGAAATGTTACCACCAGCTATACAACTATTACCTGTAACATCTTATCTGTTTAACTGTCCATATTGTACCCCAAGCATTCAACCCATAGGACACATATCAGCACGCTGCTTTGCTGACTAGGACCGTCTTTAGTTTCACTTTTTGGTCCTCCACTTTTCCAAATGAAAAAAATCATATGCATAATTAGAACTAAAATCAAATAGGGCTTAGACTCTCAGGGGTCGGTATTTTTGTTTTATGTTTTACCTGCTCTGGAGAAAAAAGTATTTTTAATCTAAATATGTTTTTCTTTGCTTGAAACTACTTCTTTGACATGTTGTAAAGCATTTTGAACTAGATCCTCTATATTAAAATATAGAAATGAATGTTGTAGTTTTCTTTAAGTTTTATTGATCTTCAAGACCACTTTACAATACCTAATGCAAGCATCAATCATAAATACAAATACACTTAAAAAATATTAGATTGCATTAAATTTTAAATAACCAATTCCTTCAAGTATTACTTAAAATGACTGCAAAGCCATAGAAATGGCAACAGAAAAAATTAAAATGTTTAAAACACTTTTCTGCATAAATGCACATAACCTTACTGAAATTAGATTTTGTGGAAGTAATTGCTAAAAATAAATCATGCCTGACTTTTCAACCTCCTTTAATTAGAAACCAACAACATTTAACTGAAAAACAAACTCTTCACTTTAAGTAAAAATAATTTAAACAGAGTCTTGGTTGTGTAAGTGTACAGACCCATTATTAACTTGGTATGTGACTGTGTTCAAATATAACCAATCACATTTCAAATTATGACTCAAAAAATTTGCCTTGACCTCTTGGTGATTCTGAAAAGCCCAAAATAAAATGTGGTTTTGTAGCACTTTTCTGAATTTCTCTCAACTGAACAGCTTATTGATATCAATGGTTAACAATGAGTAAAAAAGCTCTATAGATATCACAGGATTAAGATATGGAAAAGATAAGATACCACCAGGAGACAGCAAAGATCAGGATGTCACTCCAAAACCTGGTGATAAGGCAAGGAGAAATCTCAACCCGGAAGCTCCCAAAAGGCCAATGACAAACTCAAAAGAGAGAGATGCAGGAATTTATGGCAATAATTGCCTGTACATTGCATATTATCACCATGTTGGCTCGCTTCTGAGGGGGTAAGGTGGCATAAAGGAAACAGACAAAATCTGACAAAAAAGGATCATCCAAGCGAATACGAATTTTGTAGAAAGCCACACTCAATCTCCCAAAAGCACTGACAAAAAGTTCTATGGCCTTAAGAGACCAAAGTAGAATGTTTTGGCCCTAATTGGAATAGATTTGTGTGGCACAAAACCAACACATCTCATCACTAAAACAGAAACATAGTACCTGCTGTCAAGCATGGTGGTGGCGACATCATGCTATGGAAATGCTTCTCTTCTGTGCAGACAGGGGCCCTGGTCAGGAAAGAGAGGAAAGTAAACAGCTCCAAATATCAAGCTATTTCAATGCCTATTTCTCTTTGTCAGAGAATTGAAGGTAAATAAGAATTTCACTTTTAAATGGGATAATAATCTGAAGCACACATCCAATTCATAGGAATGGTATAAAAAAGGAAGCTCAATGTTTTGGAAAGACTCATTCAGAACTCTGACTTAAAACCTATAGAAGGGTTGCAATGTCAACTAAAGAGAGCTATACTCAGCAGACATCCTCAGAATTTGACTAGATTCAGTCTTTTAGGAATGGGCAAATACACAAAATTAAAAATGAAGCTGAAGTGTGAAGAGAAAAAAAAACTGCCCAACAGACTTCCTGTAGCAATTAAACTTAAAGTTGTTTCCACAAAGTATCAGTTAAACGGGGTACGTACTTTAAGCAACCAAAAATAATATTTTTTTCATTTTTTCCAGAAAATAAATAATTTTTCATTTAAATGTTGATGTTTACAAAGTCTTATTAAAGGTGAAAACATTCTGGCATGATTTGTCTAATTTTAGCCTTTACATCACTTTCCACTGAAACTTCAATAAGTTTATGTACATTTTGGATATCTATATACACCTCAAAGGTGTGGTAAACAAAATTAGTTTAGTTTATCCAGTTTATCCAACCATTGACCTTATACCATCTTTTAATAGTGTTGCTTGTAGAACAATTAAAAATGAATCTGCATTAAGTAACTGGCACATTGGTAATCCACAAACGCTCATAAATTATTTGAATTCAATTCATGGAATGACAACTGGAGAACTGAACCAGTATGTGCAGTAGTGATTATGGATTTCAGTCATATTGAACAGTCTGAATAATCAGACAGTCAAGATTTAAAAAAGCAATATTTTTTAATAAACACTGACATTTGACACCACTCCTTCTGCACAAGTTATAAAAGAAAACTCAATTGAAAAAGTGTAACCTTTTAATGAACAGAGTATCTTAATTTACTACTATTTAAACAGTCTTTACTTAAGGGCATCATAATTTTTTAATTTATTGGCACACTTCACATTTATTAATTTATGATGTTTAACACAGAAAAGCAAATGCAGTTACCTGATTTCTACTTACCCACACAACAGTATTCTTAAACCTACTTAATCAAATACTGCATCCTAGTATGCCAGACCCAACACGGTCAATATTTGGAGTAAGTCAAAATCCATCCTTAGGCAGTATGCCAATACATTACAGGCACACTCACTCACACACTGACAATCACAATGGGCCCATTTCAGATTTGCCAGAAAACCTAACCTGTGCTGCACATCTCTGGGAAATATGGGAGGAAAACTGGAATACCCAGATGAAAATCCAGTCAGACACAGTCAGAACATGCAAACTCCACATTGACAAAAGCATGAAACCAAAATCAGGGTGATAGATCCATAAAGTAGCTGTACTTTTCTAATCCATTCATAAACTGACATTTTCATTTGCATTGATTATCAACATTATCAAAAAGAAGCAAACTACAAAAAAGGACTGTGAAAACAACATCCTTATCACCTGGCAAATTTTCAACTCCATTAAGATGTATGGTTAAATCATTAAAACAACTGCTGAAAATCAAAAGTTATAAAATTATAAAAATGCACAATGCACTGGTTTTATACATTTTTAACAATTCTTATTTTATCATAGTATCATTAAAAGCTTTAAGCAACCAGTACTTACTGCATAAAGCACCAGTTCAAGCTCTTAATATCACTAGATACTTAACAACACAAGCAACAGTACAATAATGTATCTACAGTAAGTGAAGATGCTATACATTGAATACAAATATATTTTTAGACAAAATTAATACAGCACTAGCAATATACTAGGAGGTGCCTGAAATGGGCAAGATACCAGGAGAGCCTCTGTAATAGTTTGATAAAGTGCAGCTTATTACAGAAACATAATGTTGTGAGAATAGTGTTATAAAGCAAGAATGACTAATATTTTGGATATTCACTCTCAACTTAAAAAGGTTACAGTTGATACAGTCTCATGAACACATGCACCTCGGCTCAAAATTTCAGAGAAAAAAACTGAGTAAAATTGAGGTAAAGTGTGTTTAAAGGGTAAACCAAAATAATCTTGATGCAAAAAAGGTTATGGAAATCTGGCACAACTTACAGTTACGTAAGTGAAGGAGATATCCCGAGAGCATTTGAGAATAAACTAGTTCGTATATTGGAACAACAAAACCAAATGAGTCTGAGGGGCTGGGCTGACTTGCAAAATTTTTAAAGTTCATCTGATGAATCGGCCTTGTTAACATTATACCATACTTCTTTATCCTATCGTTTTAAAAACCTCGTACGCCTTTGGCTGCAATTTAGTCATCATTGTCACTTTATTGGTGGTGTCTCTTTAATTTTAACATGACTTCTTTTACACTTATGAGACAGTACTCATTTAATATTAAAGACATTCATGGAAATTGGCAATGATTTCTTTACTGACCTGAAAACAATCTCCACATACACAGGTGTAAATGTGACGCTTTGGTGCGTGCAAAAGACCTGTCTCGTCTCCATCGCTTTCATTTCACTTACTCTATATAGAAATCACTGAGATGACAGCTCCAAAGCGAAATACAATAAAATGGTAATCAAGGTCGCCTAAAGTGGTAACCTACACTCTTAACCCTAATTTGTTTTAAGTTTAAAAATCAACTGCACCATCGAATCGATACAAGAAGACTTCATTTAAAAATGAATTCAAAAAGATCGGGCTTTATTTCACTTCACCTTTCTTTGACGTGGGAGACATAAAGGTAGTAAAATAAAAGTGGTTTATGTCATATTCTGTCGTTGTAATGTTTTTGGTGACGCTTCTCCGGTTGATGCTTGCGCTGTATATCCACCACTTGTAGCTTTATGCCGTAACAACTACACCCGATGAACAGTATCACCTGCACATAAACCTTGCTACATAATCGACGTTGGTACATGAAACATGGCCAAAATATATACGTTCACAGTGACAGATGATTGAGCACTTCGGCTGTTTAACGAAGTGGAGATATAATCATGACAGGAAACATAAACTGGGCGATCAGACTTACCTATTCCAAGTCCAACTATAATTCGTCCCACAAGTAGAACCTCTTTATTTGGTGCAACCATAAGCACTATAGCACCAAGGGAGAACAGAAAGCTCGCCAGAAGGATGCAGGGTCGGCGCCCGAACAGTCCATTCAAGACCCCGCCAGCCAAGGCAGACAGCGCTGCCGAACCCACTGTACTAGAGACAAGCAACTCTTGCCACAAGGCGCTTAAATTCATCTCCTTTTTGAGTAGCAACATCGCTCCCGAGACCACTCCGGTATCATAGCCGAAGAGAAAGCCCCCCAATGCAGAAAAGCCTGCCAAGACAAATACGAAGGCCGGTGTGACATCTTCCTGGAATTGCTTGCGGGCTGCCCGCTCCAAATCACAGGTAGAAGCGACAGGAGGCGCGGGACCCTGACTGTTGATGCTGGAGCTGGACGCAGCCTTGATAAGACTTCTCTCGCCGCTGTCATCTTTCGCGTTTCGTCTCTTCTCTCCCATGAGGTTGCTCAGGCTCCGAAGGGTGTATTCATTGTCACTGGATTTGCGGGACATAAGGAAACAAACATACAATTCTCACTAGTTTAGAGTTGGGATGCGGGAGCAAGATCGGGTGCAGCTTGATTCACACGTATTGCGCCGAAGACCTTTACAAAAATATGACAGGCGCTCCGAGAGCTTTAATAAGTACCAGCGACTAAGTGCAGTGCCTGGAAATTCCCACTTTGTAAAAGTTACAAGAGTCTCGTACTTCTTTGGCCAACTCCGCACTTGAGTACTAAGCAGCGACGCTCCAACTGACAACCCACACAGCGGCTACGAATACGGACTAGAAGAAGGAGTGACTGCCGCTCTGTTCCGCTCTCACCTCTGAAGCAGGCGGGGCCAGTGCCCGCCTGTCACGTGAACATACGCTGTCATATGATTATTTTCGTTTTCTTACTTCCTTCTTCTCTGTGTCTCTTCCCACCTAAATAGGCAATCTTGAATGGATCATTAAAAAAAAAGATTCATGCTTTCCTGTCGTGGCAGCTTCACATCTGAAAAACATTCGCAGGCGTGAAACCTGTGATTGCAAGGAAAGATGAAAGAAAGGCATGTCATATGTACGCGTTATTCTCTTGCTTTTTTTAAAAAAAGACTGATCGTACAACTACATCGACATACAGTTTTAATAAACGATAAAAGCCTAGATTATGTACTTATGTCATATCCAAAATGCTGCTTGGCGTGTACCTCACATAAGACTTTACTATTACCTGTAGTGGAATACGCAGCACGTTTCTTTCCTGCCACATGAAGATTGTTTTACTCAGCAAGTAATTAACATATCCTTCAGTGAGGTAAACATCAGGTTTCTTCCACTCGTTTAAACTATATATAAATACGTCTGTCTTGCAAACTAGCCCGTTTCATTTGGCAGACAAGTCACTTTGGCTGCATCCATAAAAGAGAGCAGTCCTAAAGGAGTACTGTATATACAAAGAGTAACTAAGAAAAATAATAAAATGCTCTCAAAGATTTGTTTTATAAGTGATTAACTTCGTAGCCTATATACTAAAGTAGGCGGAAGTCCTTTAGGCTGTGTTGATTGTGCACCTACTGATTCGGAGTGCTGGGTTCAAATCACGGTCCGATCACTCTCTGTGGAGTAAACATGTTCTGCTCAGTATACTTCGGGCTACAGTACTTAAAAGCTTTGACACATTCCAACAACACAGCTGTTATTACAATATATCATTGGCATAGCGCGGCGTGGTAACTATTATTTTCTTTCTAAGTACCCGTTGTATCAAGAAACAATATTAAATTGTGTTGTATAGGTTTTCGTTGTAAAAAAAAATGTCCAATGTTTCGCAAACCTGCATTATCTGTAAAGTCGTCACATAAGACTAAATTACCAGTCGAAACAGGAAATAATACCCTGATATTATTCTGTATTCTTATACATTAAAATGCCACGTCGATAAGTACTACTCTGTGAGATTAGGTGTAACAGCCGCACAAGATGTAAAATTAGGCTACCAGCATTTCCTTTAATTTGAACGGTCGTGTGCACGCTGTGCCGAATAAACTGAATGGTGATTGTGGCGACGTTCTATAGCTAAGATATTTTGGGTGAGAAATACAGCTAATTTCTGGGCGCCAATACGTTCTGCTCAGCCTTATTGACAATAACTTTAGATTGTGCGATTTCTTGTTACAGTGACTTTCCAGATTGAGTTTATTCAATTTCACGTAATATTAATAATAATAATTAATGAATAAAGAACTTCCATTCTCGGTACTGCTTACTCCAAAGGGGCTAAAACAGAAACAAAAATTGTTTTTCGGTCAACCGTGGAGTTTGTATGGGGGTGCCTTTTGAAAACACATTTGCAACACGCGCCCTCTGTAGGTATTTTATTTTTAATGACATCATTTTCAAATACAGTAGCATCTTTTTTATGTAAGGAATTTTAACGTAATAAGAATATACAGTAGCATCCTTTTACGTAAGTAATTTTAACTTAATCATAAGAATCAAAACTTTGCCGTGCAATAGACATTACCGTGCAATTGTAGTACTTGTATACTTGATAACAATGCATCCTCTAAAGCCGTTATGTTCAATAGATTTAAACCTTGGTGTCATGAGGGTAGCATGTGTATTGTTTCTACTACCATGTAAATTTCAGTTACGATTTTTAAACAAACTTTCACGTTTTATTCAATCTTGAACACGATCTGACTACTTTCGGAGTAGTGTGTCAGTTTATGAGCCTGTGGACATGTTAACTAAAGAATGAATTACTCAGTGAAACCTGGTACAGTTATCAGTGCCTTAAAATGCAGAAAGATATTCAATTTGATTCGCCACATTTCTATAATAAGAATTTATATAAATCAGAATTTTAAAGGCAGTATTAACTATTAAGTAAGGAAACTCTCACCACCATAGTGGAGAATGTACAAGTTTGACACAGAAAATGACTGGGCCAAAATTCAGGTTTAGATAAACGGAGTACTGAATTAGAGATGCCAAGCAGAATAGATTGGAAACAACTTACCTTTTTTCTTTTTCGTTAAATGTAGCCTTGCATATGAGAACTGTATTTGGCATAGACCCAGCTTCAGATCAAAAAAGTAAAAGAGGACTCTGAAATACTAAGTGGGGCATGAAGTCCTAAAAATCCAACAAATAACATTATACCTGACTGTCTGGGTGGGGTAGCATTAAAAAACAGAAGAATTTGGCATTGTTCAGCTGGTAAGGATGTTTAATTAAAACTTATACAACTACATACTTAAGTAAAAGTATTAATAATTGACCAATTATTGCCACTACCTTACATTGACTATTGAGGCCACTTGTGCCTGCTCTCATCAGTGTAACATTTATATTTCTTAAAAAAAAAAGTTTAGTATTGTTTTGTTGTAGTTTTCCACACTGAGCTGATTCCTGACTTGAGTAAACTCCTGAAAAGAAAGACTCAAAAGGTTCTAGACTGACAATTACAGTAGTTCAATAAATCAATGGTTAGATATTTATTGTTAATTATTTTCTATTCAGTATATCATAGAATAGTGCACCTTAATGAAGATAGATTCAGATCATTTATGTACATAGATTTATATAGCCATGCAGCTTTTACATGCATAGGCGACTGCCCTCAAACATCAATGAACTGAAGTAATGCAGAAAGTAGGAGGAAGAAAAAAATTCTTCCAATACATTATATTAAAACTCTTGCAGAAAACAAATAAAATTACTGCTGCTAAAAGTTGATTCTGCAACCTAAAGATTAATGGGATGTTCTTAATTTCTGACACAATCCATCTGAATGTAAGCTTTTGCTTTTTAAATAAATAAAAACAGAGTAAAAACCCTTGAGTGTTGTCTGTCAATAAAAGCTTGAATTGCCCATTTTCAGGACTTGATGCGGATTAAATGATTGATAGTTATTTTCTGATATGTAAAATCATGCAACTGAAAGAGCTATACCTACATTTTTACATGAATACATAATACATCTATTTAAATGTACAGTAATTGAGATATCATGAACATTTTTAAAACTTAACATTGATAAATTTGGAAAAACGATAATGCTTTAAATCAGACACTGCAATAATGAAGGGGATGAGCAACAGTAGACAGCTTTCCCACCAGTGGAATTCCAGAGGAAGCACTTAATAGTTACCATAGCATGATTGCTGACTGGTAGTTATCTCAAATGTTTATATTTTTCTTCAGTGGCTGTGAAGTTTTAATTTCACCTTGGGGACAAATAAAATAGTATCTATCTATCTATCTATCTATCTATCTATCTATCTATCTATCTATCTATCTATCTATCTATCTATCTATCTGTTTCAACTACAGAGAGATCACACTCTTCAGCCTTCCTGGAAAAGTCTATTCAGGGGTTCTGGAGAGGAGGGTCCGTCGGATAGTCGAACCTCAGATTCAGGAGGAACAGTGTTGTTTTTGTCCTGTTCGTGGAACAGTGGACAAACTCTACACCCTTAACAGGGTCCTTGTTGGAGGGTGCATGGGAGTTTGCCCAATCAGTCTACATGTGTTTTGTTGACTTGGAAAAGGCGTTCAACTGTGTCCCTCGGGGAATCCTGTGAGGGGTGCTCCAGGAGTATGGGGGACCGGACCCCCTGATAAGGGTTGTCATAGCTTGGTCCGCATTGCCGGCAATAAGTCAAACCTGTTTCCAGTGAGAGGTAGACTCCACCAGGGCTGCCCTTTCTCACCGATTCTGTTCATAACTTTTATGGACAGAATTTCTAGGCGCAGCCAGGGCGTTGAAGGCGTCTGGTTTGGTGGACTCATGATTGGGTCACTGCTTTTTGCAGATGAGGTTGTCCTGTTTGCTTCATCAGGCCGTGATCTTCAGCACTCTTTGGATTGGTTCGCAGCTGAGTGTGAAGCGTTTGGGATGGGAATCTGAGACCATGGTCCTCAGCCAAAAAAAGGTGGAGTGCCCTCTCAGGGTTGGTAGCGAGATCCTGCCCCAAGTGGAGGAGTTCAAGTATCTTGAGGTCTTGTTCACGAGTGAGGGAAGAATGGAGCGTGAGATCGACAGGTGGATCAGTGCGGCATCCGCAGTGATGCGGGCTCTGCATTGGTCTGTCATGGTAAAAAAGGAGCTGAGCTGTAAGGCAAATCTCTCAATTTACCAGTCGATCTATATTCCTACCCTCACCTATGGTCATGAGCTATGGGGTAGTGACCGAAAGAATGAGGTCGCGAATACAAGCGGCTGAAATGAGTTTCCTCCGCCGGGTGTCGGGGCTTTCCCTTAAAGATAAGGAGAGAAGCTCAGTCATCTGGGAGGGGCTCAGAGTAGAGCCAGTGCTCTTCCGCATCGAGAAGAGTCAGATGAGGTGGCTCGGGATTCTAATCAGGATGCCTCCTGGACGCCTCCCTGGTCAGGTGTTCCGGGCACGTCCAACTTGCAGGAGACCCCGTGGAAGACCCAGGACATGCTGGAGGGACTATGTCTCCCGGCTTGCCTGGGAACACCTCGGGATTCCCCAGAAAGAGCTAGAAGAAGTGGCCAAGGAGAGGGAAGTCTGGGCATCTCGGCTTAAGCTGTTGCCTATGCATCATGGTTTAATTCTAAATCAATGATATCCAAAGAATGCATATACAGTGGTGTGAAAAACTATTTGCCCCCTTCCTGATTTCTTATTCTTTTTCATGTTTGTCACACAAAATGTTTCTGATCATCAAACACATTTAACCATTAGTCAAATATAACACAAGTAAACACAAAATGCAGTTTTTAAATGATGGTTTTTATTATTTAGGGAGAAAAAAATCCAAACCTACATGGCCCTGTGTGAAAAAGTAATTGCCCCCTTGTTAAAAAATAACCTAACTGTTATGTATCACACCTGAATTCAATTTCCGTAGCCACCCCCAGGCCTGATTACTGCCACACCTGTTTCAATCAAGAAATCACTTAAATAGGAGCGGCCTGACACTGAGAAGTAGACCAAAAGCACCTCAAAAGCTAGACATCATGCCAAGATCCAAAGAAATTCAGGAACAAATGAGAACAGAAGTAATTGAGATCTATCAGTCTGGTAAAGGTTATAAAGCCATTTCTAAAGCTTTGGGACTCCAGCGAACCACAGTGAGAGCCATTATCCACAAATGGCAAAAACATGGAACAGTGGTGAACCTTCCCAGGAGTGGCCGGCCAACCAAAATTACCCCAAGAGTGCAGAGACGACTCATCCGAGAGGTCACAAAAGACCCCAGGACAACGTCTAAAGAACTGCAGGCCTCACTTGCCTCAATTAAGGTCAGTGTTCACGACTCCACCATAAGAAAGAGACTGGGCAAAAATGGCCTGCATGGCAGATTTCCAAGACGCAAACCACTGCTAAGCAAAAAGAACATTAGGGCTCGTCTCAATTTTGCTAAGAAACATCTCAATGATTGCCAAGACTTTGGGGAAAATACCTTTTGGACTGATGAGACAAAAGTTGAACGTTTTGGAAGGCAAATGTCCCGTTACATCTGGTGTAAAAGGAACACAGCATTTCAGAAAAAGAACATCATACCAACAGTAAAATATGGTGGTGGTAGTGTGATGGTCTGGGGTTGTTTTGCTGCTTCAGGACCTGGAAGGCTTGCTGTGATAGATGGAACCATGAATTCTACTATCTGCCAACAAAAAATCCTGAAGGAGAATGTCCGGCCATCTGTTTGTCAACTCAAGCTGAAGCGATCTTGGGTGCTGCAATAGGACAATGACCCAAAACACACCAGCAAATCCACCTCTGAATGGCTGAAGAAAAACAAAATGAAGACTTGAGTGGCCTAGTCAAAGTCCTGACCTGAATCCAATTGAGATGCTATGGCATGATCTTAAAAAGGCGGTTCATGCTAGAAAACCCTCAAATAAAGCTGAATTACAACAATTCTGCAAAGATGAGTGGGCCAAAATTCCTCCAGAGCTGTAAAAGACTCATTGCAAGTTATCGCAAACGCTTGATTGCAGTTATTGCTGCTAAGGGTGGCCCAACCAGTTATTAGGTTCAGGGGGCAATTACTTTTTCACACAGGGCCATGTAGGTTTGGATTTTTTTTTCTCCTTAAATAATAAAAACCATCATTTAAAAACTGCATTTTGTGTTTACTTGTGTTATATTTGACTAATGGTTAAATGTGTTTGATGATCAGAAACATTTTGTGTGACAAACATGCAAAAGAATAAGAAATCAGGAAGGGGGCAAATAGTTTTTCACACCACTGTATATGTGATTGTATTGAACTATTGACCTATTTTGAACAAATCAACCAGTTTTAACACAGCTGTTCTCTGAGTTTCTCTTTACAACACTAGGTATAAGTAAGCACCGTGCCCTTGCCCTGGAAAAGTGGGTCAGGAAGACAGATGAATGTATAAATGGATGGTATAAGTAAGTAACTGAAAATAGATATAATTATAAAACAATGTGTCTTTTTTAACAAAACACTTAATTCCACCATACTATTACAATAACATTACATTACATTTTCAAACCCACTTAATATATTTTAGGGTCGCCGAGGGCAGGGGCAGAGGCTAACCCAGTAGCACTTGGCAGGAACCAGCATTGGACTGGATGCCAGCTGTGTTAATGTAGAATGTCAAAACTACACATATTTGTAGAAAACCAAAGTACTTTGTGGAATACCAATGCAGACACAACATGTAAACTCCACATAGAGAATGAAGGAGGAAGAACTTCAAACACAAGGTGCTGTGTCTGTTGCAAATTAGCACTAACCAAAGTTGCTCACAATATGTCAAGGATAGTAGTAAGTCTGAAGTAAGAGAAATGTTTCATTAAAACATCCCATTTTTATTAGTAGAGTTTCTGTAGTATCAGTACTGACAGTGACACACAACGATTAAGACAAGCCACTTCAAACCCAACAGTTGCCTGATTGATCCCCACTGCTGAATCACAATATGACCCTGAGCAAGCCACTTAGCCTCCCTGTATTCCACTTGTAAACATAAACAATAATACTATAGCTATAACTATAAAACTCTTGGGGATGTTGTTCACTATTGAAAGCCACTAAATAAGAGAGAAGTTGTTATTTGTATTATTGTGCCTGTTTGAATTTTGTGTCTACTTTTCCCATTCACTTGGCATTAAGTTGTAAGGCGACAATGCAAAAAAGTAAATGTGCAATTGTACATGATTTTTTTTTTTATGTAACATACTCTGTATCCCATATCTGTCTGACTCCCAAAGCATAATGCTTGGGAAGAATGGAATCATTGTACACTCTACATTTTTTCCTTTTCTCTTTAAGTACCTGTCTTTTGACTACTAAGGGGAACTCATAAGGTCCAAAAGAGACACACACTATGAAATGTTTTGCAAATTAATCACGAGTGGCACTGGAAGGATCACTGTCTAGGGTTCAGCCCTGTATCTGAAATGCATTTATTCACATAACAATTACCCTCCTAACCTCTTGAACAGAAATAATTACCAGTTTCTTTATTATATCAGTAATTCATATGGGTCACTGCAATATTTTAAATTTTTTTGGTTAAAATTCTGTGTAACTTTTACAAAATAAGGTTTTTTGCATAGCACCTTTTACAGTAGGTTGCTTCCAAGAGCTAAACACATTGGCAAATATGCAGCTGGTCAGAGATTATCTGAAAGACTGAAATAACACAAACAAATACACTGTATGTACATGTACAGCAGTACCATATAGTACACTATTTCTTCTTTCAGCTACTCCTGCTAGGGGTCGCCACAGCGGATCATCTTCTTCCATATCTTTCTGTCCTTTGTATCTTGTTTTGTTACACCCATCACCTGCATGTCCTCTCTCACCACATCCATAAACCTTCTCTTAGGCCTTCCTCTTTTCCTATTCCCTGGAAGCTCTATCTTTAGCATCCTTCTCCCAATATACCCAGCATCTCTCCTCTGTACATGTCCAAACCAATGCAATCTCGTCTCTCTGACTTTGTCTCCAAACTGTCCAACTTGAGCTGACCCTCTAATGTACTCATTTTTAATTCTATCCATCCTTGTCACACCCAATGCAAATCTTAGTATCTTTAACTCTGCCATCTCCAGCTCTGTCTCCTGCTTTCTGGTCAGTGCCACCATCTCCAACCCATATAACAGCTGGTCTCACTACCGTCCTGTAGACCTTCCCTTTCACTCTTGCTGATATCCGTCTGTCACAAATCACTCCTGACATTCTACTCCACCCATTCCACCCTGCCTGCACTCTCTTTTTTACCTCTCTTCCACAATCCCCATTGGTATGTACTGTTGATCCCAAGTATTTAAACTCATCCACCTTCACCAACTCTACTCCTTGCATCCTCACCATTCCACTGACCTCCCTCTCATTTACACACATGTATTCTGTCTTGTTCCTACTGACCTTCATTCCTCTCCTCTCTAGAGCATATCTCCACCTCTCCAGGGTCTCCTCAACCTGCTCCCTACTATTGCTACAGATCACAATGTCATCAGCAAACATCATAGTCCATGGGAACTTGTGCCTAATCTCGTCTGACAAACTGTCCATTACCATTGCAAACAAGAAAGGGCTCAGAGCTGATCCCTGATGTAATCCCACCTCCACCTTGAATGCATTCGTCACTCCTACCGCAGACCTCACCACAGTCACACTTCCCTTGTACATATCCTGTACAACTCTTACATACTTCTCTGCCACTCCCAACTTCCTCATACAATACCACAACTCCTCTCGAGGTACCCTGTCATATGCTTTCTCCAGGTCTACAAAGACGCAATGCAACTCTGTTTGGCCTTCTCCATACTTCTCCATCAACACCCTAGAGCAAATATCACATCTATGGTGTACTTTCTTGGCATGAAACCACACTGCTGCTCACTAATCATCACATCACTTCTTAACCTAGCTTCCACTACTCTTTCCCATAACTTCATGCTGTGGCTTATAAATTTTATCCCTCTGTTTACTGCAGTCCTGCACATCCCCCTTATTCTTAAATATCGGCACCAGTACACTTCTTCTCCACTCCTCAGGCATCCTCTCACTTTCCAAGATTCCATTAAACAATCTGGTTAAAAACTCCACTGCCATCTCTCCTAAACACCTCCATGCTTCCATAGGTATGTCATCTGGACCAACGGCTTTCCATTCTTCATCCTCTTCATAGCTATCCTTACTTCCTTTTTGTTAATCTGTTGCACTTCCTGATTCGCTATCTCCACATCATCCAACCTCTTCTCTCTCTTGTTCTCTTCATTCATCAGCCTCTCAAAGTACTCTTTCCATCTGCTCAACACACTCTCCTCGCTTGTAAGTACATTTCCATCTTTATCCTTTATACCCTAACCTGCTGCACATCTTTCCCAGCTCGGTCCCTCTGTCTAGCCAAATGGTAAGGTCCTTTTCTCCCTCCTTAGTGTCCAACCTCTCATACAACTCATCATACACCTTTTCTTTAGCCTTCGTCACCTCTCTCTTCAGCCTGTGCCTTATCTCCTTGTACTCTTGTCTACTTTCTGCATCTCTCTGACTATCCCACTTCTTCTTTGCCATCCTCTTCCTCTGTATACTCTCCTGTACTTCCCCATTCCACCACCAGGTTTCCTTTTCCTCCTTCCTCTGTCCAGATGTCACGCCAAGCACCCTTCTTGCTGTCACCCTTACTACATCTGCTGTAGTTTCCCAACTGTCTGGTAATTCTTCACTACCACCCAGTGCCTGTCTCACCTTCTCCCTAAACTCAACCTTGCAGTCTTCCTTTTTCAACTTCCACCATTTGATCCTTGGCTCTGCCCTCACTCTCTTCCTCTTCTTGATCTCCAACATCATCCTACAGACCACCATCCTATGCTGCTTAACTACATTTTCCCCTACCACCACTTTGTATTCTTCAATTTTCTTCAGATTGACTCTTCTGCATAGGATGTAATCTACATATGTGCATCTTCCTCCACTCTTGTATGTAACCCTATGTTCCTCCCTCTTCTTAAAATACGTATTCACCACAGCCATGTCCATCCTTTTGGCAAAATCCACTATCCTCTGACCTTCTTCATTCCTCTCCTTGACACCATACCTACCCATCAACTCCTCATCTCTTCTGTTTCCTTCACCAACATGTCCATTGAAATCCGCTCCAATCACCACTTTCTGTCCCTTGGGTACACTGCCTTTCACTTCATCCAACTCACTCCAAAAATCTTCTTTCTCATCCATTGCACACCCAACTTCCGGGCCAACATTCATCATCACACCTCCAATTTCCAGCTTCATAATCATTACTCTGTCTCACACTCTTTCACCTCCAAAACACTCTTCACATACTGTTCCTTTAGAGTAACCCTTACTCCATTTCTCCTCCTATCCACACTATGGTAGAACAATTTGAATCTACCTCTGATCCACCTGGCCTTACTCCCCTTCCATTTAGTCTCTTGCACACACAATATATCAACACTCCTTTTCTCCATCATATCTGCTAACTCTCTCTCCTTACCAGTCATACTGCCAAATTCAAAGTTACTACCCTCAGTTCCACTCTCTTTACCTTCCTCCTCTTCTCATACCTCCGGATACATCTCCCTCTCTTCTTCTCCTTTTTGTTCTTCTTCTCCGGCCAACAGTAGCCCAATTTCTCCCATCACCCTGTTGGCTAACAGTACTGGTGGTGGTTGTTGTTAACCCAGGGCTCGACCAATCCAGTATGGAAGTTTGTGTTGTCCGCATATTGATTTGGCAAAATTTTACACCATATGGTACACTGCACCTTCTTAAAAATGCTTAACAGTAAATGACAATGGAGGAGAGGAAAGCAACTGCAGTGTGATTGAAATCTGGAGACATCAAAACTTCTGGGGTTGAACCTATATTTAATGAATGTGTCCTGCAATGGCCTGGCTAGTATTTCTTTTTGGTGTTACTGGGATCGCTCTAGCTCTGACACCAGTGATCATGTAATAAAAACAGGTGGTTTCAAAAAACTGAATGGATGGAATACATTAAAATCTCCATTTAATGCTTAATGTACTGGTTAGTATAGCACATATCTAATTGTCAGAAAGTTAAGTATAGTATATATTTTAAGGAGTCTAGCAAATTGCACACTTTCCAGTCATCATAAGAATATGTTATTTTGTGCTGGGTCTTCACCTTCCCTTCAGCACTCACTCTTTATATAGATGTTCAAGTTTGAATGAGTATTGATGGCTTGTACTAACAAGCAGGTGATAAGAGTTGTCAATGGTATTACTAATTGAAAATCTAAGATAGCAGATGGAAGATTTAGAGGAAAAAAGGTCTTCAACTGACCAAAAACAAAGACATGTATCAGGCATATCATGTTTAACAAAAGGAATGAAATGAAAATCATGTGACTCAATAGAAAAATACCAATTGAATTCAGAGAGCCAGCAGAAATATATTTAAAATGAAGACATTAAAGGCCTAGGTGATATGCATTAAGGGTGGCACAGTGGGTAGCGCTTCTGCCTTGCAGTTGGAGACCCGGGTGTGCTTCCCGGGTCTTCCCTGCATGGAGTTTGCATGTTCTCCCCGTGTCTGCATGGGTTTCCTCTGGGTGCTCTGGTTTCCTTCCACTGTCCAAAGACATGCAGATTAGGTGCATTGGCAATTCTAAATTGTGCGCCCTGCGGTGGACTGGCGCCCTGCCCGGGGTTTGTTTCCTGCCTTGCACCCTGTGTTGGCTGGGACTGGCTTCAGCAGACCCCTGTGACCCTGTGGTTGGGATATAGCGGGTTGGATAATGGATGGATGATATGCATTAAAATAGAATGTGGCTAAGTATAAGGATGAATATAGATTGAGAATGGAAGAGATTTAACTAAATATTTTGACAGAAAACTTTGCCACACCTTTTTAATTATCCCTTGTAACAATACAATTAAGTTTGGCTTAGCTCCATGCATAATTCCCAGGAACAGAGCATGTCATTCTAAACATGGTAAAAGCCACTGTGAGATACAGAATAATAATTCATATAAAAATTTTGTTTTAAAGTCCTTAATTTGGTTTCAAAAGTCTTTTACCATTAACTTTCTTCCATCCTTATATACAAGTTCAGTATCACATGAAGTTTAGCCTTTTCTAGCAGTACTGGGTGTAAGGAAGGAACAACTTATTGAATGGCACACTCATTTACCCGCAATTATTTACTTTCTGCCAAGTTAGAGTTATCAATCAGCTTAAGCTGTTTGTCTTTTGAATGTTGGAAGAAAACCAGGTTACCTGGAGAAAAGCCCCACAGAAATAGGTAGAATGTACAGTAGAAACTCCACACAGATCTTGATCAGGCCGTTTAAACCCTGTTTACATGAGCAGGGAGACAGCAGCACTTGCTTCTTTGCCCATTCAAATTATATGCAATATAAAATAAGCATTTTATATAAATGGATGTCATATACTTTATCCTTTACAAAACCTGCACACATGTAATTTAAAACAATTGGATAATAATGTGCAATAAAATAAAAATGAAAATATGATAAATCACAGCTTAATAACTTAACAATGGAAAACACATCAGCCTGTGACTAAGAAAAATAAACTTAGGAAAATAATCCATTTGGAGTCTACTCTGTATTGAATATTACAATTAGTACTTCAAGAACTTGTGGAGGCTGGCCCGGACACAGACAGGCAGACATCGTTAATTCACCCCTGACATGTTTATTGTACACTATTTACAAGTAAAGTGCTCACACACAACCCCAAACTCCCCCAAAGTCCAGGCCTCAACAATATGCCTCACTCTCTTCAGGCCGCCTCTTTTCCTCTCCTCCCGAGCTCTGTCCTTCTCCTTTCCCGACTACAGCCAGGTGCCTCCCAATAATCTTCCGCCGGGACTCCCCAGTGTGGCAGAAGTACTGGCTGCACACCCGGAAGCACTCCGGGTGTCTCTGGTCTTCTTTCCCCCAGCACTTCCAGGTGTGGCAGAAGTGCTGAGGGCCATGGCTCCTCAGGCATTGGGGTGCCCCCTGGCCGTGACCACGGGCCCCTATATGGTTGAGCTTCCAAGCTCAGTTCCCGAGGTCCCCAAAGCCACCAGGGTGGTTGCCCTCGCGTGGTCTGGAGGAGGCATAAGCACTCTTCCGGTCCTCCTGGGCGTCCCGGCTAGGTAGCACTCCCAGCCACTCGCCACAAACTGTATACCAAAAGAGAAAAAAGAAAGGTAAGTAAGATTATAAAGGAGTATGCTAGAATATTTGTTTCAAAATTTTACCTTCATGGAGGTGATACTTACTGCCAAAATTTAAAATAAACAGAAGTAGAAACATACTTTATCTATTATTACTTCATCCAAGTAAAGTAGGGATACTACTTTAGCAACATGACTAGATTTTTTCCATGACTTTTTGTGAAATGCTTTCCATTTTGAATTCACTACTAAAATGAACAAATGTTCGGATTGATAAATTGTATTGATGTCTTTGAGAAGTCTGAACATCTGGACTCTATGTAGCTTTCACTAATTAACATAAAGATGTTAGTTTTTCTTATTCTGTCAGATGGTGGTGACAGCTATTCCAGTCTGTCAGTCAGTCATTAACCAACCTGCTATATCCTAACACAGAGTCACGGGGGTCTGCTGGAGCCGATCTCAGCCAACACAGGGCGCAAGGCAGCAAAAAATGCCAGGCAGGGCACCAGCCCACCACAGGGCACACACACACCCATACACAAAGCACACAGTAGGGACAATTTAAGATCGCCAATGTATCTAAACCTGCATGTCTTTGGACTGTGGGAAGAAGCCAGAGCACCCGGAGGATACCCACGCAGGCATGGGGATAACATGCAAACTCCACGCAGGGAGGACCTGGGAAGCGAACCCAGGTCTCCTTACTGCGAGGAAGTAGCACTACGACTGCACCACCGTGCCCCCCAGCTAGTCCAGTTATACACTTAATTTCTCTAAACAGCATTTCGTCTTATAATGTTTTATAACAGAGTTTGAGCATAGATAGATAGATAGATAGATAGATAGATAGATAGATAGATAGATAGATAGATAGATAGATAGATAGATAGATAGATAGATAGATAAAGAAATGAACGATAGACACTTGGAATAAGGTACCAAGTAGTGTGGTAGACAGTAAGACGTTAGTGACTTTCAAAACTCGACTTGATGTTTTCTTGTTCTAATGTTCTAATGTTCTAATATGATAGATAGAGAGACAGATAGATAGACACACACAAACACACACTAAAGTTTAAACGCATATCAGAATGACTAAAAAGCAAGAAAATTAAAAAGAAATAGCCAACCTGCGGCGTACCATACACCGCATAATCAGGCCGGTTTTTTAATGATTTTTAAGCACAGGGAGAAAATTAACATTTGAAAAATCCGGAATGAAATAAATCAACAAGAAAAGCAACATTGTAACAATGCACGGAACGAACCAACACACAATCGTCCGTGACTGAAAACTGGCGGACCGCCATCGCTCATGTGCCCACCTCCAACTCGTCACTTGAGTCGTTGTCGTCTTTGCACAGTCCAGATGCACCTGTGACTCACGTACACTTTCCGTGTTCCTGCAGGAGTATCTAAGAAGACTTATGTCTGTCGCAGATGCGAATTGCTGTATGTAGCGTGTAAAACAGTTTGCTATGGTGCACGCGGCCGTGTGTCGTAACAGAAAACTCGGTTTTTAAAGACTGCTTACTTCATTGTGTTTTAACCTCAGTTGTAAAAGATTGTTTTAAGGATCCCATGGGATACCCCTCGCAAACTGTTTTACACGCTGCATATGGCGATTCACCTCCGTGAGAAACATGCCTCTATGAACAGTCAACGTGGCTCAGAGGTGCCAGGAGTTGGTGGGCGTGGCTCCTTCCTGCGTGCGCCATAGGTGTCTTACTTGTCGGCGGCTCAGTGAATCCACGCCCCTTCCGGCGTGCTTTCCATGGGTGTCTTGCCTTAGTGAATTATATATATAGTCTAGCAAAATACCCGCGCTTTGCAGCGGCGAAGTACTGCCTTAAAATTTTTATTAAGAAGTAAATTAAACCTTATTAAACTGTGGGAAAATATACCAATAATTATTTGTTAAGGATCTCTTTGTATACCACATTGTGAGTTCGGCCCTCCAGTTGTAATATGACCAACCTGTACGCTGAGCTTACTCTTGAGCATGCAACGTACAGTTGGCCATGTGAACAGTAATCTTGTTTCAAATCTCACAGCTTGGATTGCTGCTGTCATAATCGGTTTGAGTTTCATGGTTTGTTTCAATTACGAAAGTATTTGTAGGACTTGTGTTGAAGAGACATTCGGCATCTATCAAGCGTTGTAAGTATACAACCGGTTTCATCGATAACTTCACATCCAGCTTTTGAGAGTTTAAACATTCATAAACATCAAAGTGTCCACTACTGAAATCGTCACCTGTCAATCTAAGATGTTTAAGAGGCATTGGCGGTTGTCGAAAGGTGTAAAATATTTGGCCATTTCGGTACACTTAAAAGTGACAACCGAACAATTCAGCGGCAGCCATCAACTCACATGCAGATGCATAGGTCAAGGGCTTAAGCATTTCACTCTTATAGTGCTCCTGTGTAGTATAATTATCTCCTGTACCGTCATGAGTCCACACCTTGAACCTGTCCCAGTCATTCAATACATAAGACACAATGTTCCTCTGGATATCAAGAGTGAGCCTGATATGGCCATGCAATATGTAACAAAGAGAATGGAAAAGGCAGGTGGTATCTCTGGGCATGGAAACCACTCGGTAAGTGACAGTTCTTTGATCGATGGTGATCACCTCGATAGACATGTTAATGGTACGGTTGGAATGATAAAGGAAATGGGTACCTAAACAATGTAAAGTAAGTCTAAAATACCTAAACAATAACTATAATCGTAATAAACGAACAATAAAACAGCGGAGAAGCCGTGGATTAAATAAAAAGGTTGTAGTTATCAGCAGGAAGATGTGAATCCCGTGGCGAAGCAAGGAAGGGAATGTAGAGACTGGAGCGACGGACGGCCTTATATAGGCAGGCAGCCAAGAACGTGGGAGGCGTTGGGATGGGGGACCCAACGCCGCCTCACACGGTGACCGAGCTGCAAGCTATGGATGTATATATGTACGTAAGTAGGATTCAGTTAGTGTTGGGAACCCGCGTACCAAATTTCTTGAAGATGGGCCCATAAGTAACAAAGACCGTTGAAAAATTCAATAATGGGGCCGACAGTGGCATCATACCACCAAAATAAGTACCAAATTTCAGCCTTCTACCTACACGGGAAGTTGGAGAATTAGTGACGTTGGAAAGTTCAATATAGAGGCTGACAGTGGCGTCATACCACCGAAATAAGTACGTACATTGGTTTCGGTTAGCGCAGAGAAGCAGCCTACCAAATTCCATGAAGATGGGGCCATGAATAAGAAAGTTCAACATGGTGGACATTGTTGACCGTTATGACCGTTACACGTAGATTTTCGAAATGAAACCTGCTTAACTTTTGTAAGTAAGCTGTAAGGAATGAGCCTGCCAAATATCAGCCTTCTACCTACATGGGAAGTTAGAGAATTAGTGACGTTGGAAAGTTCAACATGGTGGCCGACAGTGGCGTCATACCACCGAAATAAGTATGTACATTGGTTTTGGTTAACGCAGGGAAGCCACCTACCAAATTTCGTGAAGATGGGGTCAGCCTTCTACCTACACAGGAAGTTGGAAAATTAGTGACGTTGGAAAGTTCAATATAGCGGCCGACAGTGGCGTCATACCATCGAAATAAGTACATACATCGGTTTCGGTTAGTGCAGGGAAGCCGCCTACCAAATTTCGTGAAGATGGGGCCATAAATAAGAAAGTTCAACATGGCAGATGTTGTCGACTGTTATCGTTATGTGTAGAATTTCAAAATGAAACCTGCTTAACTTTTGTAAGTAAGCTGTAAGGAATAAGCCTGCCAAATTTCAGCCTTCTACCTACACGGGAAGCTGGAGAATTAGTGATGAGTGAGTGAGTCAGTGAGTCAGTGAGTGAGTGAGTGAGTCAGTGAGGGCTTTGCCTTTTATTAGTATAGATATTTCTGTCTTGGCAGTCACAGTCACAGACAGACGGACATGGTTTTGCACCCAACACACACGTTTATTTACAATATTTACAATTTGTTCAGTGCACAAACCCAGTGCCTCCAGCACCGATCCCCCAAAGTCCGGGCCTTTTACAGTCTTTCAATGCCTTCCTTTTTGGCCGCCTCCAGTCCTCTCTCCAGTTCCGTACTTCTTCCACCCGACTTCCGCTCTCAAATGCAGGGAGGCGGCCCCTTTTATACCAAACCGGATGGGCTCCAGCTGCTTCCCGGCACTCCTCCATAGACGCGCCCCCATGTGGCGGAAGTGCTGGGCTCCAGTGTTCTTCAGGCACCGGGGCGCCGCCTAGCAGTGGCCACAGGCCCCTGCAGGGGTGGGCTTCCAAGCCCCCTACCCGAGGCCACCAATACAACCAGGGCGGTTGACCCCTCGTGGTCTGGAGGAGGTGCAAGCCCTCCTCCAGTCCTCCTGGGTGTCCCAGCTGGGCTCCACCCCCTGCCGTATGTGACAAGCTTTATGCAGACATATTGCTGTTGGTATAAAGGAGCCCCAGTAGTGTTTCATGACACAGTTCTGTTGAATGTTTTGTTGGATGAAGTGTAGTATTAGTGTAGTGTCAGAGAGAGGACGTGAAGCATCCATAATATCTCTTGATTTTTTGTTTTATTCAGCAGCTTTTATGATATTGTATAACTATGTACCAAATTGTTTGGTGCAACATTTCTACAGAGGAAGAGATTGTCATATTAATGTACTGCATATGCTTAAACTGTCTTCAGGGTTTAATTCTGGTAGTTAATCGTGTAGGTATAATTATTTCTTTTATGCTTTTGCATATTAAATTACAATTTCCAAGTGAAACATAGTGAGAACTCAAGCAAAATAACACATTATATTGGCAAACTAAAAAGATTAGAATATGCAAGCTTTCTAGGCAGTATAGGCCCACTCTTCAGGTGAGATGTAATCTTATAATCTTGCCCCTACTACTACAAGTGAAATATTAATGCTTACACGCTACTAAGCATGAATAATTTTGTATGAAGTTCTAGTCATCAAGATACTTAAAACACAAAGTGTCTGCTGACATTGTGTAGGAAAAACATTTACCAATTATGTAGAGTGCATACTGCACTAAATAAAATGGTTTTCTTCTATCTTTAAAGGGAGATTATGCAAGGTTACCTTAAAGGCTCTTCAACCTTCTCAAAGTAATCAATAAAGCAAATCAGTTCAATACTTCAAGCTAAACAGTACTGAATTACATTTTTGAGAATAGCAGTTTCAATTACATTTTTAAGTTCATAGAAGACAAAACCTAAGAAGCACTATAAGGGGTGCAGTAGCCTAGAACACACTATCCAGTCATGTGGGTGGAGTCCCTGCTGAACTCTAGATAAGACATTGGGACAACTGACAGGGGAACGTTGTGGTTTTGTTTGTGAAACTTTTTTTGTTCTCACAAATGTTCATCAAGATTTGGGCAGTAAAGTTTTGGCAGGGCAAGATATCTAAAGATGGAAGATATATTTGCTTAACATGCACACGTACCGGTCCCGGTACATAACGACGATTGGACAACGTCACAATCATGTCACAGCCATGTGTGCATGCCCCTCTGTCATGCACCTCGACATACTACACATCAAATGAAAATTCAGAGTCTCGTCTTTCCGATGATATAAACCATTTTGACACACAACAACCACAGCACTGAAACTAAATCCTTTTTTACAGAGAAGTAAATACTTTTAAGAGATGACTTTTCCGACCTTTGACTACCTTTGAAGGCTCTCTGCAAGTCAAACATCAATATTTCCGAGCAATATTGATCTCATTCTGTCCGTAAGGCTCCAGGGAATATAATCCAGTAAAACGATTAGGTCCAAAACACACGATAGATCCTCAGGGACAAAAACTCCAGAAAACGTTTCTTAACTTGAGACTAGCTCCGACATTTTAAATACACTCTCGATTAAGTAGTAGAGGCATGTACGCAGCTTGACAGTGATCAATCGGACCAGGAGACGTCTAATGGCAGAGAGCGACATGTGACACGCCCTTGTGCTTTCTGCCTGCTAGGGATTGCTACAATCAGTGGCACATGGAAAAACGCTGAGCTGTGTTGTAACAGTTTGTAAAAAAATGTATATAGTTTGTGTGCATTTTATTAAAAATAAGTAAAAAATAAAATATATATATATTTTTTTGGCCCATAAGACTTGTTTTGATTATTTTTATATTGAAATGTGTATTTTTATTGTTTTTATTATGGAATATGAATTTCCATAACTAATAGAGTGACACTGTGTGTAGATATAGTTTCCTTTAGGTGTAAGCTTTCAGTAGAGCCCTCATTGATATCTGTGGGTTGAAGCATTCAAAAGTTATTACCCGTTTTCCATACGTTCCAAAATGTGGATAATGGATAAACCATAGGTCCCTCTAAAAAGCACCTGGACATGCCCACATAAAACTGGTGTAAAATGTCATTTTACAGGTATTCTTTTCAAATTTGAAATGTGAGTAGTCAACAAGTTATTCTGTTGGTACATAGTGTGTTTCTGTCCACACCTACCTACTGCAGCTATAGAGGCCTTCATTTTCACAAAAAAACTTAGGCGAGAACAAAAAAATTCATTTTTTCTGTGAGTTCTAATGTGCATAACTTTTGATCAGTCACACCTACATTGATTCTGACTACTAAGGGTGAAACTAGAGAATGTTAGCTTTACAAAGAGACCAAACATGTGTTTATACTCCAGTTCAATAACAGCAATGATTCTAATTTGGAGAGGTCAAATTACAAGCGATTTAGCAAAAATGACCCTGCTTGATAAGGGGTTTTAACCACAAGTGATGCCATCTGTTAGCCAGTTGTAACCTACATCTCTTGATTGTGTGAAGGTGTACACAACAACATATTTTTAATGTATTTAAATCATGTCTAATGTAGGGCTTATTATAGAGACACTTATTGTGGACACACTTTTTAGGTAATTCCACACTTACTCCATAGACAGCAACACCCTTTTTTCTTTCTACTCACAAAACTACCAGGCATATCAAGGACAAACATTCAGGTGCACATTAAAACTTAGTTTACTGTAAGCCTACATATGTACAGTAGGTATATAGGACACAGAATTAACTAAGTATGATTAGCTTTATTCCCACTACTTTTATTTTCTAGGATTCATCAATCTACTGATTAAGTTTTATAACTCACTTGTGCCATTTGCTGAATAACAACCTGAAGTCAGACCATTAAATTTCTCCAGATTAAATGTGAAACAACTCACAGTCAGATTCTGCTCCATATGTGAGACCAATGCTGACCTTATAATACTTTAGAATGGCCTTGGGTACTCTACTGTCACTGATATGTTATAGCTTGTAAAATCAAGTAGATGACAAGTCATGACCTGAAATTTAATCCTCTGTCTGTTCTTTGTGTGAAAACTCACTTTGTTTGATTTTGTTTTGTTAAGTTTATTTTCACATGTCCATGGTTCCATGAAATTCTTACTTACTGTACATGTCTCCTCAAAACATGTATATATACAGTGCATCCGGAAAGTATTCACAGTGCATCACTTTTTCCACATTTTTTTATGTTATAGCCTTATTCCAAAATGGATTAAATTCATTTTTTTCCTCAGAATTCTACATACAACACCCCATAATGACGTGAAAAAAGTTTACTTGAGATTTTTGCAAATTTTTTAAAAATAAAAAAACTGAGAAATCACATGTACATAAGTATTCACATCCTTTGCTCAATACTTTGTCGATGCACCTTTGGCAGCAATTACAGCCTCAAGTCTTTTTGAATATGATGCCACAAGCTTGGCACACCTATCCTTGGCCTGTTTCTCCCATTCCTCTTTGCAGCACCTCTCACGCTCCATCAGGTTGGATGGGAAGCGTCGGTGCACAGCCATTTTAAGATCTCTACAGAGATGTTCAATCGGATTCAAGCCTGGGCTCTGGCTGGGCCACTCAAGGATATTCACAGAGTTGTCCTGAAGCCACTCCTTTGATATCTTGGCTGTGTGCTCAGGGTCGTTGTCCTGCTGAAAGATGAACCGTTGCCCCAGTATGAGGTCAAGAGCGCTCTGGAGCAGGTTTTCATCCAAAATGTCTCTGTACATTGATTCAATCATCTTTCCCTTTATCCTGACTAGTCAATCATCTTTCCCTTTATCCTGACTAGTCTCCCAGTACCTACCACTGAAAAACATCACCACAGCATGATGCTGCCACCACCATGCTTCACTGTAGGGATATTATTGGCCTGGTGATGAGCGGTGCCTGGTTTCCTCCAAACGTGACGCCTGGCATTCACACCAAATAGTTCAATCTTTGTCTCATCAGACCAGAGAATTTTGTTTCTCATGGTCTGAGAGTCCTTCAGGTGCCTTTTGGCAAACTCCAGGCAGGCTGCCTTGTGCCTTTTACTAAGGAGTGGCTTCCGTCTGGCCACTCTACCATACAGGCCTGATTGGTGGATTGTTGCAGAGATGGTTGTCCTTCTGGAAGGTTCTCCTCTCTCCACAGAGGACCTCTGGAGCACTGACAGAGTGACCATCGGGTTCTAGGTCACCTCCCTGATTAAGGCCCTTCTCCCTCGATCGCTCAGTTTAGATGGCTGGCCAGCTCTAGAAAGAGTCCTGGTGGTTTTGAACTTCTTCCACTTACGGATGATGGAGGCCACTGTCCTCATTGGGACCTTCAAAGCAGCAGAATTTTTTCTGTAACCTTCCCCAGATTTGTGCCTTGAGACAATCCTGTCTCGGAGGTCTACAGACAATTCCTTTGACTTCTTGCTTGGTTTGTGCTCTGACATGAACTGTCAACTCTGGGACCTTATATAGACAGGTGTGTGCCTTTCCAAATCATGTCCAATCAACTGAATTTACCACAGGTGGACTCCAATTAAGCTACAGAAACCTCAAGGATGATCAGGGGAAACAGGATGCACCTGAGGTCAATTTTGAGCTTCATGGCAAAGGCTGTGAATACTTATGTACATGTGCTTTCTCAGTTTTTTTATTTTTAATAAATTTGCAAAAACCTCAAGTAAACCTTTTTCACGTTGTCATTATGGGGTGTTGTGTGTAGAATTCTGAGGAAAAAACTGAATTTAATCAATTTTGGAATAAGGCTGTAACATAACAAAATGTGGAAAAAGTGATGCGCTGTGAATACTTTCTGGATGCACTGTATATAGTAGATGCCCCGAAGAATAACTGGGTGTCCCGCCAAGGATGAAACTGAATTGTTTACCCGGCCAAGATGCCATAACGAAAGGATGGAATAAGTAGGGACAATGCCCAGCTGGAATGCTTTATGATTCCCGTCCTGAGTGGAATGTCTGAAAAGACGTCAGGACCCAGCAGGAGAGCAATTCATTCCCCACCATTCTAGGTAGCAGTGTCCCTCATATAGGGTCCCAATCTGTATACCCACAGAGCTGCATGGGAGTTGGAGTCCGGAAGTATAGCCCAGTAGTGTTCCCTTGGGGACGGTAGAGGGTACTGGCAGGGGAGAATCTCCCTGGCTTTCTTGTAGCCTGGAAGTGTTTCCAACTGTTCACTTAATGTTACGGGAAGTACTCCTGGGTTCACCTGAAAAGGAGCGTACTTCCATAGTTCTTGTATTCAAAGTCAGAAAGAAGTGGGCAACATTCAACTGGAGGAAAGATGGATGAAGATTCATTTAATTATCATGGTTGTAATTATATTTGTGGCTTATTATTGGGAAGACTGTAAAGAGGTGCTTGGGATATATACAGGACTGGAAAAAAGTAGGTGTATAGTTGTAAGTACGTGAACACAGAGATTAGCACTTATGAGTCTTTTTCCATATGAACAACTGTAAACCTACTTTTGCCTACCATATATATATAATATATGTGTATATACAGTATATATAAATATATATATATATATATATATATATAGTAACGTGTAATATAGCATATATAAATATATATATATAGTAACGTGTAAGTCACTGTCCTGCACCTGAGAGAAGACGCTGAGTCCAAAGACTTCAAGAAAACCAGCTTTATTCCAATCAAAACAGGGAGCTACCACTTCAATACACACAGACACAGCAATCAAGCAGGGATGGGGCCAGGTCAGTGGTCAGGTTATACTGTTCCCTGCATCACCCATCGGGTGACAGACATGTTACGTGGGGAGGCTGTGAACTTGCAGTTGCCTTGGTGACAGACAAGCAACCCTTGACAAATGTGTCAATCGCGTTTCAGCGTGCAGCAACATTGGTAAAGGTTTCAAAAGAGCTCAAAAATCTCACCCCCCCACCCCCCTTATCTTTGGTCACATCAGTGTGGACAAAACAACTGCCTAAGCCAAGTTCAGCCAGACGTGAGAGAACATCAGCATTGCTGTGCGCAAGAATGGGACGGTGGCAGACATCAAAAGCAAATGGCTACAAGCTAATAAACCACCAAGTTTAGCTAGTGTCCTTGACACTACTGGTAGCATGAGGTGGTTCTGGCAGGCGATTCCAGTTGCAGAAGTAATCCAGCTCCTCTAGGATGGCACATCTCTATGTGCCATCACAAGAAGATTTCCTATGTCTCGCAGCACAGTCTCAAGACCAAGGAGGAGATACCAGAAGATGGGTCATTACATGAGGAGAGCTGGAGGACGTGCAGGCCAGTCAATGGCATTAATGCCATAGTCATCCAAGAACTGCCTGCACCCTCTGGCAACATTAGGTCAGGCTTTGTCTTGCATCAGGAGTAACCCTAGGGCCACTGCACCAGTGTAACTCAAAATTCAAAACTAAAGAAGAATCAGTCAGGAAGGATAAGGAGAAAGCAATTGTCTGTGGCCAACACTTGCAAAACCATTCCCTTTTTGGGTGTTGTCTTGCTGTTCCCTTTCCAGTGCAGCTGTTGTCACTTTCATTTGCACCAAAGCAATTCACAATAACTTATGCTTCCTAACCAGACAGATTGATAACCCTCATGCTTAATTGACTTAGTGTTCTCTTAATTTTTTGAGCAGTATATATCGTGTGAATGCCATAATGGATGGATTGGGGATGCTCTATTAAAACTGATTCTTCCCCAGCACCCTAGCACGAGTGGTAGCTGTGTTTCCCTGGCTTGGTCTTGCCCACTTGGACACCTGCAGTGTTGCCTGGGACATGTAATGCAGAAGGGCAACCCTGTCAAGGTCCTTGGGTGCTGCCGGGTGCACTGTGGGGAGCTGACTTCCTGTTTTCTGCAGTTTCCTTTTGACTTGGAAGTGCTTTCCTCATGGCACTGGAAGTACTCCGAGGTCTGACTCAAGAGGACCATTCTGCCTCACCTTGGGGAGTCAGAATTGGTAGGCAGAGGATGAATCTCAGTGGGAGGAGTCACGGGAGAGAGAAAGAAGTTTAAATCATCTGTGATGGTTATACTTTGGCTGTGGTTAAATAAAAATATGAGGTGATCTCAAAGTATCAATAAGAAATTCTTATGAACACAATATGCATGCAAAATTGCAAGACGTTCTACTCAGGAGTTTTGGAGTGATGCATTTTTTGCCTCACCTCCATTACAACCACTATTCCTGATTATATTTTGTGAAATGCTGTATAGCCTGTATTTTATGTTTGAACAACAGCAACCCACATGCAAATTTCTGTGATAACTGGTTGGCATCTATATATATATATATATATATATATATATATATATATATATATATATATATATATATATATATATTTCTTATGATTAACTGTTTGACAACTTTATGACTTTATAGTTTTGAGTGCAAATGGGCCTGTATCATTTGCTAGAAGGGAGAAGTAAAATAATGAATTGTGTAGGATGGGTGGGGTTTTTAATAATATTGTTTGCCTTTTTGTAGGACGGTGAATGTTATATATTTCCTGGACAGAAGACAGCTGACTGCTGGTAATATTCTGAGACACCTTTATTTACCATTCTTCAGCTAAGGAGGTGTTGTACCAGTGGGTGACACAGCAAGTGATGATGGACAAAACTGTTTACCTACAGAAATTTGTGAAGTGAAATACAACAAAGCAAACTAACCTCAGACATCTGAGAAACCAGAGGAGCTGGTGGCCCTTATTTTGTACAATGCCCTACTTGTGTTTCGTGAATATACAAGTGTCACCCTTCTTACAGTTCTTTTTCGTAATAGATAAACGTCTGGAAGCAGGGGAGCTGGCCTTATTCCAAATTGTGTGTAAAGGCAGCATGGTTCTTGCTCCTTATGTGTAGGATGGTTTTAGCCCATGTCAGCAAACATATCACATGACTGTGGTGAAAGTACTGTTTTTTTGAGTATCATTTTTAAAAGTACTTTTTACATGTTTTTGTATTGTGCAGAATAGAAGTACACCTGCTCTAAGCAATAAAAAAATGTGCCAGTATTTATGTCAAAGTTCAACATTAGAAATTTCAGTAAGTTATGAGAAAAGAGGGATGCTAATATGAAAAATATTGGAGAAGAATAAACAAAAAGCAAGAAAAATAATTACCACTAGGGAAACTTAATTCATATTTTGTATGCATATCCCTATATGTAATTAATTTAACAGTAAGTCCTTGTCTAGCATTCTACATTACTTGGTAGCATATTCTGTGTGTATAGAAAAACTTCCAAATGTTTGTGAGAAATTTAACCTTAATGAGTTTCTAACTGTGTTCCCATGTTGTTGATGAACTTATTTTTAAATATCAGTTTTGATCCACTGTATTAATTCCCTTCATAATTTTAAATGCTTCAATCTTGTATCCTCCTAATCTTCTGTTGCTTAAATTGAAAAGGTTCAGCTCTTTTAATCTTTCTTCATAATTCATCCCCTGTAGCCCTGGAATCAGCCTAGTCGCTCTTCTCTGTACCTTTTCTAGTGCTGCTATGTCCTTTTTGTAGCCTGGAGACCAAAACTGCACACAGTACTCAAGATGAGGCCTCACCAGTGCATTATAAAGCTTGAGCATAACCTCCTTGGACCTGTACTCCACATATCGTGTTATATATCCTAACATTCTGTTAGCCTTCTTAATGGCTTCTGAACACTGTCGGAAAGTCAGTAACTTAGCATCCACCACAACACCGAAATCCATCTCATAAGGTCTACTCTCGATTTTCAGTCTTCCCATTGTGTATTCAAACCTGACACCTTTAATTCCTTTGTGTAATACTTTACATTTACTGACATTAAATTTCATCTACCACAAATCTGCCCAAGCCTGTATGCTGACCAAGTCCCTCTGTAATGATCCATTGGATTCAAGATTATCTGCCAATCCACCTACCTTGGTTATCATCTGCAAACTAAACCAACTTGTTAAATATATTCCTATTCAAATCGTTTATATATATACAAAACAGCAGTGGCCCTAGCCCTGACCATTGTTCTAACATCAGTCAATTCTGAAAAAGTTTCTCACACCATAATCCTCTGCTTCCTGTGTCCAAGCCAATTTTGCATGCATCTAATAACACCACCCTGAACTCACAATTTAGTTTGATGCCAAAACTATCATGTGGCACCATATACAACAAAAGCAGTCAGACTGGTTACAGACATCCTAGATGTATCTTTTTATTTACAACTGCTTTCTAGCAAGAATTAGTCTGTAATAAATGTAAACTCACTGCATTCCTGTAAATGATTCATCTAAAATATGGGAAAACATTACATGGTCATGTCAACAGCTGAAAAATACAGCAAACTGAACGGACTGTAAGACGAATACGGTGCAAGTTTTACAATACAATCACTAAACTTACTCACGATAGAAAAGTGCATCGCTGCTATATGGGAATACAAATTTAGCTAGACATACCGCAGGGCTGACTATAAGCCTGTTTAATAGACACAACTCAGTTGGAACTCCAGCAACACATTATTAAGACGGGTCAGTAACTGTCAACAGAACTAAACGGAAGGGGGTATTTTACAGTGCGCTGCGTCGCAGGGAGAGCCCACAGTTCCGCCTCGCGATACAGCGCTATCTGCACTGCATCTAGCCGGCCACTCTTTTACATTCCAGCAACATTTTTCTTATACTGCCGTAAAGCAGTGCGCTTATAATCATACTGATCGATTTTTTGGCCGGAACAGATTGAAATCGCTTCGTTGAACCGAAACAGGATCCATCGTTCGTGCTTCTGCTTAACCGGTGAAGGAAAAACATTCCCTTAACCACCGCGTCGCCGCCTTTCCTCGTGTGCAGCACTCCGGGAGGACTACCACCAGAGCTGCACTCAGTCATATGATCGACAATTATAGCATGGGAGTGATCAAATAAGCAATACGTTGTTACGGAAAGAACTCAGGTTAAAGAAAAGGCTGTGGGAAATGAATAAATCAGTAATTTCTACGCCAGTTTAAAACTGACAGGCATTGTTTCCTGTCGACACAATCATATGAAGAGGATGGCTTGTAAGGATAATCGAGAGGAACAGTTAAAAAAGCTCATCGTAAGACTTAAAAACACACAGGAAGATAAACCGATAGAAACTCTCATTCAGATCCTTGAAGACTTGCTTTTTCTCACTTTTGCCGAGGACCGTGGTAAGTTGTGCAGATGGAGGAGAGATTAGTGCTATGCGGGTGAACTTATTTTCCCTTTTTGTTTCAAACAGTTGAAGAACATTTTGCAGACAAACAACTCCACGATCCTCTATCAACAGTGCTGAAGACCTTCATCGATAATGCGGGAGTTCAACAGGTAAATAGCAGCTAATGCACGCAGGATGTTTTCCCTCTTGGCTATCTGGGAGAATTCTTGGTTTAATTTTCCTTCTGTTCATTTTTGTATGCGTCAAGTGTTATCATTTATGCACAGATGTACTTCGGTTGTTCAGCGGAATGTTGCATTTGAAATATTGTTGGTTCCAAAAGAGGTAAAAAGGTTACTGCTTTAGTTTAAGTGGATGTATCAATGCAATGTTTCATTTGACAACGTCCCAACCTCCTCCTCTTTCAGTTTAAGATTATTGTTTGTTACTTTTTCAGGTTGGATGGTCTTTACTTTGCAGACTGATTGAAATTTGTCCATCAACTCTTGACAAATTGAGTGCCTCAAAGAATGTATCCAGTATACACATGTAAGTAAAATCCAAGTTACGTTTGCATTCATGTTTTTCAAGAAATGCGTTACTATGTGTGCTTAGTCAGTACAGCCCTTCCAATATGTTTCTGCAGACGGACCTGTTGCAGTTTAAATGATTTGTTCATTGTCATATTGAATGTCTATAACAGCTCAAGCTTCAGAGAACTTTGATAATATTTTAGCATCTTTTGGTCAGCTTAGTTTCAAATATGCAATTTCCTTTAACACACCTTATATTCGAATTTACAAGTTAAAAACTTTGTTTAAAAAGAATTTATGTACCTTCCTTAATCCTCCATCAACACTCACAATAGTTTAATATTCCACCACTAGACTGCCTTTGGCAATTCCAGGAAAAGAAACCTCACTATCAAAATCTCAGGCAAGGAGTGGAATTTGATCATTTTATAATATTCATTCTTCTTAAATATGTACAAAACATCAGTAATTCAGATAAAATTAATACACAAATTGTCAAAATAAAATAATCCAAAATATATCTGAAATTACTATAATAGCAATAGCAATATCAATATCCTCGTTTTTTGTGAGTCAATTGCAATATCAGCAAAACAAAAATGTACATTTTTTTCTTACAGGCAGATTCTCAGGATATTAGCTGTGCACAGTGGCCATGTTAAACTGATGATGATTGGCCTAAGAGCGTTATCTCTTCTTCTGTATTCAGGTTTGATTTATACAGTATTCAGTAATTAAGATATTTTGGTAAAATATTTGCATTTTGTATTTGTAGCTATGTGCCTTAGTTATACTGGATAAATAATAATATCTTGCTCTTTAACAACCTATGTGTGCAGTTTAAGTGGTTGTCATATAAGTAATGATTTGTAAGGTGTAAAAATTAATTTCTCTGCAATATCATTTCAGTTTAACTTTAAGGAATGTTTAATTAAACAGAAGGATAACATTCATTTTGTCTGTAGGATTTGTGCCTTCTAGGAGAAAGATTCATCACTTGTATCTTGAACAGATTTTTGCTTTCCCCAGATGCTATTGTTTTACTGACTTTAGATGATGAGGTGGATGTTTTCTATCTGATTGTGAGTGCAATGAACACTTTCTGCTTCAATGAAGAAGTTCAGTTATATGGATGTAAGTCTTTGCAGCTTCTTTTAGAAAGAGGTTAGTATATATTTAAACATGTCTGTCTTTCTTTGTTTATATTTGGTTTTGTTTGCAAAATATAATTTAAAATCAGAGAATTTCTAGCATTTGTCTTTTCAGTATACTATGGAGTCATATTGTTGAATGCCAAGTTAAAACATATACCTAATATGATCATATTTGTGATAAAAAATTATGGTCTGTAAACACACATTTTTAGAATGTAGTTTATTTCAAATGTACACCATTTGTCATATGTAAACTAACATACTATTACTAGGCATATTTAGATCTTCAACTGATATTTTTCAATAATGGTCTGAAAATGAACACATTTTGTACACTTTTTATGATAGAATGGTTGCTGCAAGAACAACATTTGATTGTACCAGTATTTTTTTTTGAAATTGGGTCTTAGGGACAGGTGGTATGTTTGATTGTATAATTAGGGTTTCCAGGTAAGTTACATAAAGGTAAAAAAGGCAGGGTTTGACTCTCCCTTACTAGGTTTTCAAGACCTCTTTTGGAATCTGAAATATGTTGTCAAATGAGCAATTATTCTATACCGTACTAGGGGGCTTACACCCTGCTTGCTTTGCTTGCCAACCCCAATGGCCTGCACTACATGCCAGCCACTTCGCGTCTCTGCTGCTCGCGTTGTGAAGAGGGGGGATGAATGCACCCCAAGGAGATGCAGTCATTTCTTCGAAGCAAATTTTTTTTTTTTTCCATCTTTGCTCGATCAACTGCAGGTTTGCTGCTGCTGTGGTGCCGCATGATCGCTTCAAACATTTAAAAGCCTGTACAGCATCTACTCATCTACTCTTTGTCTTTTATTTCTGGCCCCGGGCGTGGTTAAATCTTTTGGCATTAAGTGTTGTCTCACGAGACGCAAGTTCTTGATATTTTAGTTTATAATTTAAAAATGGAATTAGAATCTGAAAATCTAACAACATCACATTAAAGTTTGATAAATTCTGAAAAGAATGGTACCAAACATATATATGTAGGTTTTAAAATAAGGCCATTTAAAACATGACATAAAATCGCTGCACTTTGAGGGTTAGGATTTTTTTTTTTTTTTGAGTTTTTATTAATTTTATTACAATAATTCCATACAAATCAATCAATTTTTACAAAAAGTATAATTGAAAACAAGTTGACCCCCACCCCTGAGAGAGAGAGAGCAAGGCCAACAGAGTAAAATATAAACATACCTAAATTGAAAGTTTGATAAGCCAATAGAGATGAATGGAGAAGAAAAAGAAATACAGAAGTAATTGCTTCCTCTGTGCTTTAAGAGCTTATTTTAAAATATTACTGATTAGATCCTGCCATGTTTTGAAAAAAAATCTGTATAGATCCTCTAACTGAGTATTTGATTTTTTCCAATTTCAAATAGTATAAAACAGGGTTAGGATTTTATATAAATAGAGTAGATATATGGGTTAATTTTACTTTTCTGTTCCATTTTAATAGCTGAAAGTAACCTTTTATATCTATCTATACTGTTAGTTCATGCTAACCTGAACCAACTGACTGGCTGGAATACCTATAAATGTGTTATTCTCACTGGTCTAAGGATTATTAATGGTGCAAGGGAAGTATCATTGTGTTTTAATTTCAAGACCTTTAAGGAAATACTCCTTTATCTAAGGTCTCTTTTCATAGACACGGTATATGGTAGTCCTATATTATCTAGTGATTATTATTTAACAGATTTATGTTTGAGTTTCTTACAGTATCATTTACTTTTGATAGAGCAATTTAATCTAGATGCAACATTGTTGTAGTGTTAACCTGCAATTGTACTGACAAGGCAAAGGACAGTCAAATGCAATTAAGTAGTGACCAGAGTTCATTTAATTGGATGGAATAATGCTTAAATTGTGATAATTAACATCTAATTTATAATTGTTAGTGGAAACAGACCTTTAACAATATGAGAAAATCATACTGTGTTCAATATGGATAAGCTAAGGGTACCATATTAAAATATTTAAATCATCCACTAACACTACATGATCACATTTAATATCTAGGCTTGGTAAAAGCCAATACATTTAGTTATAAATAGTGAATGTGGCCTAGACCATTTATTAGTAATTAAATACTACAGTTTTGCTTGATTCTTTATTAATATGAGCTCATCAAAAAAGTCAGTTATTTTAGAAATAATATGCATCAAACTATTCCAAAGTCACATACTTAATCAATATTTTTACATTTTGAAGGAAGATAAAACCATCTGGTTCAGCCTCAACTCTAGAATACTGTATCATTAAGTCATGTTTCAGTAAGTAAATGTAAATAAATCGATCTGACTGTATAATTAGTATATGTTACTAAAATCAGTTTTATTTCCAAGTAAACAAGAGTTTAGCCAAAAACATTTTTTATATATTTTTATGCACCTTTTAATGTGAACAAATGTTACAACAACATTTATTTATATAGCACATTTTCATACAAATAATGTAGCTCAGAGTGCTTTACAGGATGAAGAAAGAGATAAAAAGCAAAATTGAAAATACAATTGGGAAATACTAATTAACCTATAATAAAAGTAAGGCCTGATGGCCAGGGAGGTCAGAAATATACTCATACTAGACATTAAGCCTGTTACAATAACGGGGCTAAAACAGTAGTGCATAAACATTAGTAGGAACAGTCTATATTAAATGGCAAGGACCTTGACCTCATTCTGTTTCTTGTGTTAATTTTTTTTTGTCAAAAATATTTTTGCAAGAAGCCTTAAGTAAAATAATAATAAAAATAGAAACGTATGACAATACAGTAAGTATAATTAATATTGCCTTTGTGTAAACCTTTGCAACAATCTGTAATACACAATATCTGAAGAAGATATTTAGGAAAAATTTTCTGTTTTTTTACCTCATGAAATGCTTCTATACAATTTCATTATAGACAACATTTCTTGTAAATATTCTGTCTGAGTTTGGCAAGAGTTTGCCTTGTTCAGGACCATCTACAACGTTGACAACAACATCTGGATAACTTCTAACTCTTGATAATGCAACATATAACTGACCGTGGCTGAATACTGGTTCTGGCAAGTAAATGCCAACTTTTTGTAAGGTTTGCTCTTCTGAGTCTCTCTCTTTTAGCGTTTTTCTGACGCTCATTTTCTTTTTCTTCAATCGATCTATTTGTTCGTATTTTATATTATTTTGTCTTTCAGCCTCTCTTTTGTTGATGTTTACTTGTTGAGCTGACCGTTCTTCCAGGAGATGCTACTTATATAGGATTTGATTGTCTGTGTCTTTTGTCCTACTTGATGTGTCCTTTTTTTTTGGGTGGCATGTTGTTAGTAGATATGTCCGTAATATTTTCTCTTACAGTAATACTGGCTTGTATGTGGCTGTAATATGCGTGAGTGTATTGTGTGCCTTTAAATTTCTCTCGCAGGATTGCTGGTTTGTATTTCCGTAAAATGCCTGTAATTTGCTCTGACAGTAATACTAGCTTTGATGTCCGTAATATGACTTTAATTTTCTGTCACAACAGTGGGCAATCAGAGTGTCCCCAGCAACTGATGTAATGTGTGGAGTGCAGTTGATAATCGTGACTGTGTCGTCTCCCCAGCAAGTACTGTGCAGTTCCCCAGCAAGTATTTTAATCTGTGCTGGCGTGTAGCTGATTATTGTATATGTGGTGTCTCCCCAACAACGAATTTTATGTGCGCAGCTGCGACATCCTAATCAGCACTCTCCCAGCAATTATGTCTTTCATTTATTTATCATGCGCTGCCGCAGCAAGGCCATTCAGTGTGTGCCCAGCTTTCAGTGTGTGTGCGACCAAGGTGCCGTGCACATGGGTGGTGCACGGTGCGATGTGCGTTGCGGCCCTGCACATGCGCACTTCACCAGAAGACACACACACGGACACCTGGACGCACACAGGGCTTTTATTAAAAAGGATACGCACCCATAGTGGGAGAACACATTTTCTCTAGATATAATTACAATGTCATTTGGTTGTCAATCCGTTAGTTCCTTTATATAAATCTATTAGCTGCTAATTATGAACAGCAAGTATAACAAAAATCAGCCCACAATTTAAAGCTACATCCTTAATGGTACTGTGATCAGTCAATTCTTCTAATTCTGCAGCCATGTTTTGGAATAGGATAATGTAAGATTCCCCTCTGGTTAGAAAGAAGGCCATTTTTTTGCAAACTCTAAACCTTTTAAAAATTGCTCCAATTGTTCGTAAAGGATGCATTTTTATTTAAATTAAGCTTTGGTACACACATATGTGAATCTTTATTACTGTAAATTGCTCTAAACCAGTATCATGAGTGCTAACATGCACAAACAAGGCTGATACTTCATTTTTGTAAGAAAGCTTGGCATCCTGAAAGCATCTTACTGACCTGACTACAATTTTACCTGGAGAGAATATTAGATAAATCATACAATTGTTGAGTTATATAAACAAACAATCAATCAAATCTTCAACTTGCCTAATAATTTCCTAATATGGTCTTTCCAAACACAACTTTTCCATCAACTGAAATTTAACTAAACATTTTTTAAGTAAAGTCATCTTTACTGTCATTAAGGCTGCATATATACCAAGACACAAAATATCTAAATGTGCCTCATCAGATAGAGGATGAGGTGAACAGGCATCCAGTTCTGAATTTGTCTTAATTTGATGACAGTTTGTGCAAATATCAGCAAAGTTTAAGGACAATGGGTCTTACAAATAAGTTAGAGGAGTGAACTGCTAGTCAGATGGTAGTATGATAAGACAAACATGCGTAGTGCATGAGGACAGATATGGTTCTGCTCTCCAAGCCTATATAACTATATACATACCTTAATTTGGCTGGTGGCTCCTAATTCTTGTCCACTTGACTCTGTTATTGCCTCTTCTCACTTATTGGCTTGACTAGAGTGACCTTTCATTTTGCTGCTGCTATCAGTCTGTTTTGTTTGGCGTATTTTTGCACTCCTGGTCAGTGTTTATTCAGTACATTCACACAACACAATTTATAGTTTTCTGTCCTACTGTGACATTTCTGCCTGAGAGCATAGTTAGCTCACCAAAAGTTTTTCTTGGGACAAAATGCAACATGCCTTGGTCCATTGCGCACCATGCTTTTGTTGTTGAAGCGTTATTCAAAGACAAGAGTCCATTATCACTGCGCAATGTGTCTTCCGAATGCACTTCAGCATTCCTTCTAATAGTAATGTTCCAAATTGGAAAACAATTCTTCAGTGGGTGGCTAAATTTAGTCAGATGGGTACAACATTGAACAGAAAATCTCCAGACCGCCCTTGGACTATAATATCGCCGGAAAACATCCAAGCTGTAAGGGGATCAATTTTGCAGTCTCCTAGATGTTCAATATGCAAACATACTTCTGCCTTAGGCATTTCCAACATGTTTTCTTTGAGGAGGATTTTGCATGAGGACCTTAATTTCAATCCATACAAAGTTTTTGGTAGTGAAAGAACTCACTAAGAGAGCTGTTCAGAGTTGTACACAAACATTCTGCAAACTGTTCATCAAGATGCCATCATCATGTGCAGTGGCGAGGCACATTTCCATTTGAATGGTCGCGCAAATAAGCAAAACGTTCGCTATTGTGCTGAAACCAATCCTCGTGAGCTTCATCAGAGACCCCTGCACAGTCAGCGTGTTACATTTTGGTGCGGCGTTGCAGAATTTGGCATTGTAGGCCCTTACTTTTTTGAGGAGGGGGGAGCAATGGTCACCATCACTTCAGAATGTGTGTGTGCGTCTGTCTCTCTGTCGTGCTGCCTGTGTGTGTGTGTATCGCTCGCTCTCTCTCTCTCTCTCTCTCGCTCGCAGGCAGGCAGTCAATTATGTGGGAGGCGTGCCGATTTCTGCAGTAGGTGCACTTATGAATATGCTAAGCACAGTCCTTCACCCGCGAATATTTACCTTATATCGACAGGCACTCAATTATGTGGGAGGCGTGATGACGTGGGACGCAACTCCGCCTCACACGGCGACCGACCTCCAGGCTATGGCCATATACAATATAGGGATGAAAGTAGGTTCCAGTTATGACCGTTAAGTGTAGAATTTCTAAATGAAACCTGCCTAACTTTTGTAAGTAAGCCGTAAGGAATGAGCCTGCCAAATTTCAGCCTTCTACCTTCACGGGAAGTTGGAGAATTAGTGATGAGTGAGTGAGTCAGTCAGTCAGTGAGGGCTTTGCCTTTTATTAGTATAGATAACATAACAGTAACGGCGGACTGAACGATAACGTGCAGTGAATACACTTACAGTTTTCATACTCTTTCTGTGTACGTTTAGCATTCGTTTGCTCAGAGGTTGATGCACTTGCTGCTTCGTGAGCAGCTCGTTTTCTCCACTCTAGTGGCCCACTTCTTCTCTTCTTACGTCGACATCTTTTCGCATTAAAACTGATTAAGTCAGTTTTTGTATTGCAATTACTTAGTACATTTTTCTTAATTTTTCACTTAACCTGGCACTTAAGTGTTCAATCTCCCTCAAGAATGATTTAAGATATGAAGAAGTGGAAGGAAGTGACGGTGAAAGTGGTAGTGATGAGAACGACGCCTGTACCTATGCTCCACACGTCCTCCCTGTAGTCTGCTCCTGAGAGTTGATTCTACAATAAAATAAAATAAAAATAAAAAGAGTAATAAAAATAATCACCTTGATAGCGGACAGTTGAGGTCACGTAAGATATGTGTACCAAATTTCAGGTCAATTGGTTTGCGAGCCACAGATGATTTAAAATCCTGGACAGACAAACGGACAGCCATGGTAGCATATTATATAAGTAAAATTAATTTAGTTGTTGCTTCATTTTTCACCATTTACCTCTGTCTTTAATCCAGTTAGTGCTGTACTTCTGACTTAAATGCCAAAGTTTTAAATATTGGGGGAAAAAAAGGATAATGTCTGTTTTGTAGAAATGAATGTATTGGTCTCTTTGAGGCTATAATCAGGTGATTTTGTTCTTAATTTGTGATCAGATGATATTTTTTCCAAATCCTGTATTAAAATGTGTGGTACTTGTCTGAATATATGGTGTGCAATGGTAAAATGTTTTTCTAACTTTATTATGATCATTGGTTTTTTGATTTTTTTTAACTCTACATCTATTGTTATGCTTACCTCATTGATGTTAGTTAATGATTTTTGCTGTTCAAAAATATAGCATAAATTATATTGATTCTTAAATGATGAAAGCATTTGCTCTTCCGTAGTCCTTCAGTATTGATTTCTATAATACTGTTAGGGAAGAACAGCACCCAGGTTCACATGTGACAGATAGGTTGAGCACTGACACAGACAACTGTTTGTATCAGTGAAGATCATCATAATCTTTACAGGGATCCTGGTGAAACTATGTACAAGTCTTTAATACACCTGCCAAAATGATGTGACTGGTTGGGCAGAAGAACAGAGATACCCAGGCATTCAGTGCAACTGGTGTGATTTAAAAGAAGTGCAGCACACATGCAGATTCATTATGTGGTGTGTCCTTTTCTTCAGATGTTTGTTAGAGCCTTTATTTAATGCCCTTTTGGGTCATGCTGGGTGAGGAATGGAGTTTGACAGTTATGTCAAAGCACATAGAAATCTTAATACTTAATAACAATAATCATAAGCATAGGCATTTCCTCAGAGAGTGCTAAGCAGTACATACATTTCGTCATTAAAAGGTTGACTTAATATAGCAAACACAACATAAATGAGAAACATTGATCATACAATTTTCATAACTTTGCTTAAAAATCTTATTAAAGGTTTTCCTTCATACTTAACATTTATGAAATATTTTTCCTTTTATTAGAAAAAGGCTGTTTTTATGCTAACTTTAGCTTAAGCATAATAAACTTCTTGCTTTCTGTCAATTTTTAATTTATTTTGCTGTTCTCTAATATCTCAAATCAAAAGTAACAAAAACGACATTTTATGTTACAGATCATAGTTCATTTTAATTAGGATATACTTTTCACACTGCAGTGGCCAGGAATAATAATAACTAATGAGTATACCAAATGTGAGTACTGAGTAATGTGATCAGTTGTGAATAGCAGCAACACAACATGCGTCATGAGGAAGTGTATTCTCCCCTCCCTTTCTTTTTTTCAGCACACTCTTATTCAGTTTGTTCTTTTCTGATTTTTTTTTTACAACTATAATTTATTTTTATTGAATACTTTATAAATAAATAACTCTTTTTGATGTTTTTACATACAGTTGCAGATGAGCATTTAATTGAATTTGTTGAAACGGGGGATCATATGGCAATTCTGAATACTATAAAACAGTTCCAAAATAATGAAGACACTGTGCTGCAAGCATTGAAAGCCTTACTTCCTCTGGCTGGTCCAAGTAAGTTGCTGCCAAAAATTTACATTATATCAAATTGGAATTATTTGATGTTCTATCGTTTATGGATTAAAAGAATACTGCATCCTGGAGAAGTGTATTGTGTACACAGGTGCAGATGTTTGTAGAGTGGATAGAGTTAAAACAAAAAAAATCTTTTTCATGAAAATGAGACTGGATTGGATAGGTTGTAAATTAAATGTGATCTTATTGATAGTCCTGTATGTGGTTTAGTACAGGTATTGTCTTTAATGTCTAGGAATATATGCATCTAACCACCAATTATAGCTAAATGGAGCTTACAATTACATTAAGAAACAAATGCTATGTTACAAGTTCTTTGGTTAAATCTTTGACAAAAGATACAGCTACATACAAAAAGAAAATGATTATGAAGTATGTAACAGTCCTTTTTATTTATCTCTTTAAAAAGAAAATAATTATGAAACATGTATCAATCCTTTTATCTCTTTTGTTTTATTCAAGATATATTAAAAAGTAAACTAAAATTATGACATGATATATATAAGATTTATATTTCACATTTTATTATAGCATAACTTTCCTAGGGTATGTCATTTTATTAAAATACACCTGCGATTAAGTACCATATACATCCTCTCCTGAGTGAGACCTGTAACCTTTTAGTTGTATTTACTTTTGTATAGTAAAGAGGCTGTGAAAAGTACAATGTGATAGAGAGGGTCAGTATAGCCCCCAGCTCTAGGCAGTTTAACATGGTGCAGGACCAGTGGTGCATCTGCCAATTCTGGTATTCTATGGTGAATGCCAATCGAGCTGCATGCTGCTGGGCAGCCTCTAGCAGGCATACGGCAACGTCACCGTATTCAGACCCATTGATTGGATAGAAGCCGATATGAGGAACTCTCCGAGGCCACTGAATGCACCGCGAAAAGATCATCACGTGCACTACGGCCAACTCCATGGCAGGATTGTGGACAATATTATTTGCCAGGCACAGACCAGATTTCAAGACCCCGAAAACCTGATGTTTGTCACGCTCCTCGAGCCCCAGAAGTTTTGGGAATACAAGAGAAATTTCACGCATGCTGCCTTCTCCACTTTAATACAAGAACTACGGAGCGCTTTTTGATCTGTCTCGGCTAAAAACAGCACTGACTGTAATGTATGCCATGGATGATTTTGCAGGAAAATCCCCCACTGATCTCCTTGACTTCCTTCATCAGAAAAATCTGAATGAGAGCATGGGGCAGCTCCAGACCCTTTCATTTCTGTCACGTGCTCAGGGTGAACCTGCTCTCATCTGTAAAAAGCACAGGGCACCAGTGGTGCATCTGCCAATTCTGGTATTCTATGGTGAATGCCAATCGAGCTGCATGCTGCTGGGCAGTGAGCTCAGGGCCCATTAGAGGACATGGGGGCCTTGGGTCACCCTCATGAAGTCTTTCTGGTTGTTTGGTCAGAGACATTCACACCAGTGGCCTGCTGGAGGTCATTTTGTAGGGCTCTGGCAGTGCTCATCCTGTTCCTCCTTGCCCAAAGGAGCAGATTCTGGTCCTGCTGATGGGTTATGGACCTTCTATGGCCCTCTCCAGCTCTCCTAGAGTAACTGCTTGTCTCCTAGAAACGCCTCCATGTCCTTGTGACTGTGCAGGGAGACACAGCAAACCTTCTGGCAATGACACGTATTGATGTGCCATCCTGGAGAAGTTGGACTACCTGTGCAACCTCTGTAGGGTCCAGGTATCACCTCATGGTACCAGTAGTGACACTGACTGTAGCCAAATGCAAAACTAGTGAAGAAACAGTCAGAAAAGATGAGGAAGGAAAATGTCAGTGGCCTCCACCTGTTAAACCATTCCTGTTTTGGGGGTCATCTCATTGTTGCCCCTCTAGTGCATCTGTTGTTAATTTCATTAACACCACAGCAGCTGAAACTGATTAACAACCCCTCTGCTACTTAACTGACCAGATTAATATCCCATAAGTTTCATTGACTTTATGCTATACTCTGATTAAAAAGTGTTCCTTTAATTCTTTTGAGCAGTATATATATATATATATATATATATATATATACCAGCAAAATACCCGCGCTTCGCGCTACTGTGTGACAATATGCCAATGATTATTTGTTAAGGATCTCTTTGTATACCATGTTGTCAGTTCGGCCCTCCTGTTGTAACATGACCAAGCTGTGCGCTGAGCTTACTCTTGAGCATGTAACTTACAGTTGGCCATGTGAACAGTAATCTTGTTTTAAATCTCACAGCTTGGATTGCTGCTGTCATAATCGGTTTGAGTTTCATGGTTTGTTTCAATTACGACAGTATTTGCAGGATTTGTTGTGTTGAAGTGACATTTGGCATCTGTCAAGCGTTGTAAGCACACAACCGGTTTCATCGATAAAATCACATCCAGCTTTTGAGAGTTTAAACATTCATAAACATCAAAGTGTCCACTGCTGAAATCGTCACCTGTGAATCTAAGATGTTTAAGAGGCATTGGCGGTTGTCGAAAGGTGTAAAATATTTGGCCATTTCGGTACACTTGAAAGTGACAACCGAACAATTCACCGGCAGCCATCAACTGACATGCAGAACCATAGGTGAAGGGCTTAAGCGTTTCACTCTTCTAGTGCTCCTGTGTAGTATAATTATCTCCTGGACCATCATCAGTCCACACCTTGAACCTGTCCCAGTCATTCAAAACATAAGACAGAATGTTCCTCCGGATATCAAGAGTGAGCCTGATATGGCCGTGCAATATGTAACAAAGAGAATGGAAAAGGTAGGTGGTATCTCCAGGCATGGAAACCACTCGGTAAGTGACAGTTCTTTGATCGATAGAATTTCTTGAAGATGGGCCCATAAGTAACAAAGACTGTTGAAAAGTTCAATATGGCGGCCGACAGTGGCATCATACCACCGAAATAAGTACGTACATTGGTTTCGGTTAGCGCAGGGAAGCCGCCTACCAAATTTCGTGAAGATGGGGCCATAAATAAGAAAGTTCAACATGGCGGACGTTGTTGACCGTTATGACCGTTACGTGTAGAATTTCGAAATGAAACGTGGTTAACTTTTGTAAGTAAGCTCTAAGGAATGAGCCTGCCACATTTCAGCCTTCTACCTACATGGGAAGCTGGAGAATTAGTGATGAGTGAGTGAGTGAGTGAATGAGTCAGTCAGTGAGGGCTTTGCCTTTTATTAGTATACAGTGAACCCTTGTTTATCACGGTTAATCCGTTCCAGACTCTACCGTGATAAATGAATTTTCGCGAAGTAGGATTCTTTATTTATAAATCGAATATTTTCGCAGTTAAAGTATAGAAAACCTGTTTATGACCTTCTAAATAAGTTTTTTAACATTATTAGAGCCCTCTAGACATTAAATAACACCCTTTAGTCACCATTACACTCGTATTACCCAATATATTAGACAAAATAAGAGAAAATAAGACATATTGGACATTACAAATATCATATTGCTAGGCACACTCGCCTTTTAAGGCGACCGACTTTTATCCTCAATTTTTGTGTGCTCTATGTGTACATCAGGCATGTAAGTGTAGGGAATGAGAACATCAAAGTGCCCATTCATAACATCTCCCGAAAACTTAAGTTTTTTTTTATCCCCTCAAGTGCCTGTCCAAAGTCGTACAATGTCAGCCCGAATCTGTACCGCTAAAGACAGAGTTTCATGCACTAAATAAGCTATAGATGAGAATAAGCAAGCACCATCTCCCCTGAAATTTACTATGCGGTGAGGCATTTGTACTCCATCAACATTAATTATTTCCAGAGACATAATTTTGTCTATTTTTCCAGCGCATCGCGCAGAAAAGCAAGGGAACGATGAGAGCACCAGAACTCTGCTCACATCGTGTCACTTCGTACCTCAAGCCACAAGTAGTAAGTCTGTAATAAGCGGAATACCGCTACACTTTGCACTCACGAGACGGAAGGACAATCACGAATGCTTTTATATAATAGATTATTGTACTGTACATTTAATTGAACACAAACACACACAGTTCTTACACACAACCACTAACCTATGAAGGCACGACCTCAGCAGGAGAGTCTTCAGAGGTGGTGCAGTATCTTCAGCAGGTGCGTTGTTGTCTTCTTCCGCTGAAGGAGTACTAGGAGTAGGCAGTGGGTGTCTGGGTGCGCGGCTGAAGAACATCTTGATAGGCAGTTGCTGGTGTTGTCTGTTCATATGCGTGAGGAGGCTTTTGTAGGGTATTGCCATCTTTAATCATATCCAAGAGTTTCACCTTCTCCTGGATAGTAAGCATCTTCCTCCGGCGCTTAGTTTTATTGTCAGAGGGCTTAGAAAAAGCAGCACGTTTAGGAGCCATCGTAGGGCTTAGATAAAAGTTCTCAGAAAGCGCATGCGTAGTGACGTAAGTGTGTATGAGAAAAAAATCGCGATAGAGTGAAGCCGCGAAAGTCGAAGCGTGATATAGCGAGGGATCACTGTGTATATACAGTATATATATATATATATATGACAACAACACTCAACACTCACAACAGTGACAAAACAATTACATTGACCATTAGGTTACGTTATTTTCAAAATGTTTCCTTTTCTTTTCATTGCTTCTTTAACACACTACTCCGCCATGTAAGCGCTGGTATTTTTTATACTATATAAAAGAAAAAAGGCAACTTTCCTTTCTTTACACCTTTTTCCTTTTATCCCAAACCAAAGCCTTTCTCTCTTAACACTGCAGAGGACACAAAACTAATTTTCTTTAAATGCCGGTAAGGCACATTACCAGAGGCACAAATTTGAATGTTCACATAGAAAATGTAATTTCAATGTACCTGTACTTCTTAAAACGTTAATGTTTTACTGTTTAATAACTTATAGACTATAATTTATTTTTCCCTTGCACTCAGTGACCAAACCTATACACACACATATAGACACATACAAACATACACACAAGTATATGTATGTGTATATATACACACACACACACACACACACACACACACACACACACACACATACATACATACATACACACACACATGTATATAATTTGTGTGTGTGTATGTATGTATTGTGTGTATATATGATGTAGATAGGTATGTATGTGAGTGTGTGTATATGTAGATATGTATATAGATATGTAGATATGAAGATATATATATATATTTATGTGTATATATATATATATATGTATATATATGTATATATATATATATATGTATGTATGTGTGTGTGTGTGTGTGTGTGTGTGTGTATATATATATGACAGCAGCAATCCAAGCTGTGAGAAAACAGTAAAAGGAGGCGTGTCAGACGTCAGAGTACATTTTCTGATGCAGCTACCAAAACAACTTTGTGACGCTGCCAAATACACAAAACAATTACTTTGACAATCATGTTACATTATTTTTAAAATGTTTCCTTTTCTTTCTCTTTCCTTCTTTAACACACTACTTCTTCCGCCGCTGGGTATATATATATATATATATAGATAGATAGAGAAATATATATATAGATAGATATGAGAACAACACTCATATCAATGACAAAACAATTACATTATCAACCATGTTACGTTAGTTTTAAAATTTTTCCTTTTCTTTTTGTACCTTCTTTAACACACTACTTCTCCATGTAAGCCTGGTATTCTGCTATATATATATAGATAGATAGAGATATATATAGATAGAGATATATATATAGATAGATAGATAGATAGAGATATATATACATAGATAGATATGAGAACAACATAGATAGATAGATAGATAGATAGATAGATATGAGAACAACACTCATATCAATGACAAAACAATTACATTAACAATCATGTTACGTTATTTTGAAATTTTTCCTTTTCTTTTCGTACCTTCTTTAAAACACTACTTCTCCAAGGCTGGTATTCTGCTAGTATATATATATATATATATTTATATATATATATTTATTTATATATATATATATATATATATATATATATATATATAGAGATAGATAGATAGATGTGTATATATATACGACAGCAACATTCATAACAGTGACAAAACAATTACATTGATTACATTGACAATCATGTTACGTTATTTTCAAAATGTTTCCTTTTCTTTTTCATTACTTCTTCAACACACTACTTTTCTGCTGCAAAGCACGGGTATTTTACCAAGTCTACCTTTGATGCTGCAAGTTATTGCGAAGCTAGAGTTATTGCGCACTGAGTTTGCACGGCGCTTTGGTGACTTTGAAGAACAAAAAAAGTCCGTCTACATGCGGCTCGAACCTTGTGCATGTTTGGTAGCACATATCTGTGTGAGAAGCTCTTCTCAGTGATAAAGACTAACAAAACAGCACACAGGAGTCGCCTCACTGATGAGCACCTGCAATCCATCCTGAGAATCTCCACAACACAGAACCTCACACCAAACAGAAACGAACTTGTGGCCAAAAAGATGCCAGGCGTCCAGCTCTAAAATGACATATGAGCAAAGACAACTGAATGATTTGATTTGTTATTGCACGTAAGAGCGGAGTCAACCGTTTTAACAAACAGCGTATTGCACTGATCTGAAATAGCTGTGTGTGTATATATGTAGATATGTATGTATATGTATATATATGCTTATATATGTGTGTGTGTATGTATGTATATATATATATATGTTTATGTGTGTGTAATATATATATATATATATATATATATATATATATATATATATATATATATATATATATATATATATATATATATATATATATATATGACAACAACACTCAACACTCACAACAGTGACAAAACAATTACATTGACAATCAGGTTACGTTATTTTCAAAATGTTTCCTTTTCTTTTCATTGCTTCTTTAACACACTACTTCTGCGAAGCGCGGGTATTTTGCTATACTATATAAAAGAAAAAGGCAACTTTCCTTTCTTTACACCTTTTTTCCTTTTATCCCAAACCAAAGCCTTTCTCTCTTAACACTGCAGAGGACACAAAACTAATTTTCTTTAAATGCCGGTAAGGCACATTACCAGAGGCACAAATTTGAATGTTCACATAGAAAATGTAATTTCAATGTACCTGTACTTCTTAAAACGTTAATGTTTTACTGTTTAATAACTTATAGACTATAATTTATTTTTCCCTTGCACTCAGTGACCAAACCTATACACACACATATAGACACATACAAACATACACACAAGTATATGTATGTGTATATATACACACACACACACACACACACACACACACACACACACACACACATACATACATACATACATACATACACACATGTATATAATTTGTGTGTGTGTATGTATGTATGTGTGTGTATATATGATGTAGATAGGTATGTATGTGCGAGTGTGTGTATATGTAGATATGTATATAGATATGTAGATATGAAGATATATATATATATTTATGTGTATATATATATATATATATATATATATATATATATGTATGTATGTGTGTGTGTGTGTGTGTGTGTGTGTATATATATATGACAGCAGCAATCCAAGCTGTGAGAAAACAGTAAAAAGGAGGCGTTTCAGACGTCGTAGTACATTTTCTGATGCAGCTACGAAAACAACTTTGTGACGCTGCCGCCAAATACACAAAACAATTACTTTGACAATCATGTTACATTATTTTTAAAATGTTTCCTTTTCTTTCTCTTTCCTTCTTTAACACACTACTTCTCCGCTGCCAAGCGCGGGTATATATATATATATATATAGATAGATAGAGAAATATATATATAGATAGATATGAGAACAACACTCATATCAATGACAAAACAATTACATTATCAACCATGTTACGTTAGTTTTAAAATTTTTCCTTTTCTTTTTGTACCTTCTTTAACACACTACTTCTCCGGCTCTGCTTGGTATTCTGCTATATATATATAGATAGATAGAGATATATATAGATAGAGATATATATATAGATAGATAGATAGATAGAGATATATATACATAGATAGATAGAGGTATATATATATAGATATATATATATATAGATAGATATGAGAACAACATAGATAGATAGATAGATAGATATGAGAACAACACTCATATCAATGACAAAACAATTACATTAACAATCATGTTACGTTATTTTTGAAATTTTTCCTTTTCTTTTTAGTACCTTCTTTAAAACACTACTTCTCCTGGCCTGGTATTCTCTAGTATATATATATATATATATTTATATATATATATATATATTTATATATATATATATATATATATTTATTTATTATATATATATATATATATATATATATATATATATATATATATATATATATATATATATAGAGATAGATAGATAGATGTGTATATATATACGACAGCAACATTCATAACAGTGACAAAACAATTACATTGATTACATTGACAATCATGTTACGTTATTTTCAAAATGTTTCCTTTTCTTTTTCATTACTTCTTCAACACACTACTTTTCTGCTGCAAAGCACGGGTATTTTACTATATGTATATATGTGTATCTATACTAATAAATGGCAAAGTCCTCACTGATTCACTCATTCACTGACTCAATCACTCACTGACTCACTCACTCACTCATCACTAATTCTCCAACTTCCTGTGTAGGTAGAAAGCTGACCACATCTTCACGAAATTTGGTAGGTGGCTTCCCTGCGCTAACCAAAACCAATGTACGTACTTATTTCGGTGGTATGACACCACTGTCGGCTGCCGTATTGAACTTTCTAACGTCACAAATTCTCCAACTTCCCGTGTAGGAAGAAGGCTGAAATTTGGCAGGCTCATTCCTTACAGCTGACTTACAAAAGTTAAGCAGGTTTCATTTTGAAATTCTACGCGTAACGGTCATAACGGTTGACAATGTTCGCCATGTTGAACTTGCTTATTTATGGCCCCATCTTCACGAAATTTGGTAGGTGGCTTCCCTGTGCTAACCAAAACCGATGTACGTACTTATTTCAGTGGTATGATGTCACTGTCGGCCGCCATATTGACGTTTCCAATGTCACTAATTCTCCAACTTCCCGTGTAGGTAGAAGGCTGAAATATGGTACTTATTTTGGTGGTATGATGCCTCTGTCGGCCGCCATATTGAACTTTTCAACTGTCTTTGTTACTTATGGGCCCATCTTCAAGAAATTTGGTACACGGGTTCTCAGCGCTAACTGAATCCTACTTACGTACATATATACGTCCATAACCTACAGCTCGGTCACCGCGTGAGGCAGCGTTGGGTTCCCCATCCCAACACCTCCCATGTTGTTGGCTGCCTGCCTATATAAGGCCATCCGTCGCTCCAGTCTCTACATTCCCTTCCTTGCTTCGCCACGGGATTCATGTCTCCCTGCTGATAACTACAGCCTTTTTATTTAATCCACGGCTTCTCCACTGTTTTATTGTTTGTTTATAATGATTATAGTTATTGTGTAGGTATTTTAGACTTACTTTACATTGTTCAGGTACCCATTTCCTTTATCATTCCAGCCATACCCCCATTAACATGTCTATCGAGGTGATCACCATCGATCAAAGAACTGTCAATTACCGAGTGGTTTCCATGCCCAGAGATGGCACCTGCCTTTTCCATTCTCTTAGTTACATATTGCACGGCCATATCAGGCTCACTCTTGATATCTGGAGGAACATTGTGTCTTATGTATTGAATGACTGGGACAGGTTCATGGTGTGGACTGATGACGGTACAGGAGATAATTATACTACACAGGAGCACTATAAGAGTGAAATGCTTAAGCCCTTCACCTATGCATCTGCATGTGAGTTGATGGCTGCCGCTGAATTGTTTGGTTGTCGCTTTCAATTGTATCGAAATGGCCAAATATTTTACACCTTTCGACAACCGCCAGTGCCTTTTAAACATCTTAGATTCACAGGTGACGATTTCAGTAGCGCACACTTTGATGTTTATGAATCTTTAAACTCTCAAAAGCTGGATGTGAAGTTATCGATGAAACCGGTTGCATGCTTACAACGCTTGATAGATGCCGAATGTCACTTCAACACAAGTCCTGCAAATACTGTCATAATTGAAACAAACCATGAAACTCAAACCGATTATGACAGCAGCAATCCAAGCTGTGAGATTTGAGACAAGATTCTTTTCACATGGCGTACACATTGCATGCTCAAGAGTAAGCTCAGCGCACAGCTTGGTCATATTACAACCGGAGGGTCAAACTGACGTTGTGGTATATAGAGAAATCCTTAACAAATTATTATTGGTATATTTTCCCTTAGTTTTAAAAGGTTTAATTTTCTTCTTAATAAAAATTTTAAGGCAGTACTTCGCCGCTGCGAAGCGCGGGTATTTTGCTAGTTTCTTATAAAGTAGTTTTGCTTTAGAATGAGGAGCCAGCCAGTAGTCACCAATGCTGTTGTATTTATTATTACAGGTTAAATACCGTTACAATGAATATCTTTACAATTAAATTTTCATTACAATGAAGTATTTGATGGTCACGACAGTTTCCCCATATGACACGAGTCTATAGAAATGTCGTTACTACAAAGTACATTCAGCAGATACTTTTATTACAACGAATTAACCTTGAAATGGTTGAATAAATCATCCATAGAGCAGTTAGTTCTGTGGTCGCAGCTCAGTTGTGCACAATGATCCCCAAACAGAAACATCCTAATTTTTTTTTTTCTTTCTTTGGACTTTCCTCGTACTGTTTTTTGCTGTTTTTGTTTTTGATGGTTTTCAGTAATACCTTTTGCTTATTGCTCATCAACATTTGAAAAACATCCGTCGGAATGTAACTCATTGTCACTCTCCTATTGAAACGGCAGATATGAAGAAACGATAACAGTTTATATTAGAAACAAGAACTTCAAATTTTTGCAGCTCCCGATTGCGGCAAAAAGAAAAAAGACCTTGCCAGTGAATTTGGAGTTTCGCCAGTGACACTGTCGACTTTCTTGAAAGACCGAGCAAAAAAAGAAGAAAAATCTTGGTTTGCAAATGTATGCGAACTGTTGCATTTGAAGGCACAAAAAATGCCATTTTTGTGTGGTTCAGTGATGCTCGTTCAAGAAACATTCCTATTAATGCGGCACTCATTCACGAAAATGTGAGGTTTTTTAACTCTCTTGGGACCTCCTCCAACTGAACACACACCGAAGAGCATCCTGAAGTGCGATCATTGCCCTTCTGGGGCAACAGTAGGCTCACAGAGCTGTGGCAGCTCTTTACCGAAGCAAACAGAAAAGATCTCAATTGGTGATGCAGAGAACAGTATTACTTGGCCATTAACTTGGGCACAACCCTACCTTACTGTTGTGTCTGAGTATAGGAGAGTGGCAGTTCCTGCTACAATTGATAACCGTGCTGTTCCTGTTTCAAGCTGAATAAAGCTGGTTTTGCTAAAGTACTCAGACAAGCCTTGTGTTTTGGGGTGCAAGTCAGGGACTTGGAGTTTGCTAAAAGACATCTGAAGGACTCTGAGATGGTGAGAAATAAGATTCTGTGGTCTGATGAGACCAAGATAGAATTTTTTGGCCTTAATTCTAAACGGTATGTGTGGAGACAACCAGGCACTGCTCATCTCCAATACAGTCCCCACAGTGAAGCATGGCGGTGGCAGCATCATGCTGTGGGGGTGTTTTTCAGCTGCAGGGATAGGAGGACTGGTTGCAATCGAGGGAAAGATGAATGCGTCCAAGTACAGGGATATCCTGGACAAAAACCTTCTCCAGAGTGTTAAGGACCTCAGACTGGGCCGAAGGTTTACCTTCCAACAAGACAATGACCCTAAGCACACAGCTAAAATAATGAAGGAGTGGCTTCACAACAACTCTGTAACTGTTCTTGAATGGCCCAGCCAGAGCCCTGACTTAAACCCAATTGAGCATCTCCACCAACGTTTACCATCCAACCTGAAGGAACCGAAGAGGATCTGCAAGGAGGAATAGCAGAGGATCCCCAAATCCAGGTGTGAAAAACTTGTTGCATCTTTTCCAAGAAGACTCATGGCTATATTAGCTCAAAAGGGTGCTTCTACTAATTACTGAGCAAAGGGTCTGAATACTTAGGACCATGTGATATTTCAGTTTTTCTTTTTTAATAAATCTGCAACAATTTCAAAAATTCTTTTTTTTTGTCTGTCAATATGGGGTGCTGTGTGTACATTAATGAGGGAAAAAGTTAATTTAAATGATTTTAGCAAATGGCTGCAATATAACAAAGAGTGAAAAATTGAAGGGGGTCTGAATACTTTCCGTACCCACTGTAGATGATGGCATCCTCCGCTCCCACCTTCACCTGGTATGCAAACTGTAGAGGGTCGAGGGCGTGGCGGACCTGTGGCCTCAGGTCTCGAAGCAGCAGCCGCTCCATGGTCTTCATCACATGTGAGAGAGCAACAGTGCTAAACAGTGATCGTGGCTTTATATAAAAGCAGATGGGAAAAGGTGCTCGATATTGTGGCTCCTGAAGTGCATGAGAGATCCTATACCCTTAGCCCTCCTCTGCTTCAGGTGTGCATTACCGGGTCTATACTGCACATTTGCAGCCAGAGGGTTCAGATATAGTAATTCTGCATGCAAGTATGCTTTTTTCAGTTGTGGGTGTTTGCAGACCATTCCAAATAGTCAGTACTTGATTTTGGATGTATGTATTACTTGTTTTATTACAAGAATCAAAGTTAATAACAAAAACAGTAAACACATAAGCAGAGACCAAACAACTGTGGCTGCCCCAAACAGTGCCATGATGGATAATCCTAAAGTTGTAGATAGATGGCCATGGAAAGGAAATACCATTCAAACTTTTTTTGTTTTTGCTTCTTTGTGTACCTGCCACTACTGAAGGTTTACTTTACTAATCTGGCTCTACATGGCCAGATGCCATAAATTTTAAATTAGAAATATGACATTATTTGAACAATGGTAAACCTCTCTGAAGAAAGATACATTACCTTCACAGAAAATGATTGTTTTATACTAAAGGTCCACTAAGAGTTGGCCGATGTTAATAGAAAAATGATAAAAACTTATTTTAAGTTAGTATATGTTAGATGTTTAAAACTGTTATTATATTCAACCAAAGCTACAATTAAGATTGGAATATATTTACTTTTAAATTGACCTTCTAATTGATGAGAAAGAAATCCTATAGCTATATTTTATTGTTAAACATTTGTCTTATAAGGCATTATTATTATTACTTTTATTAATACTACTACTACCACTACTACTAATAGTATAGTTTCCAGATAAATATGGTTATATATTTTAAATTTCTGGTACAGCTTTGAGTTAGTTTGTATTCACACATTGTTATTTCTTGCCATTATGTCATCTCCCAGACTTGAAGGGTATATTTAATATTTGCTTTTTATTCTAAGCAGAGTGTATTTGAGTAAATATGAGCACATTCATGAGAGAGCTGTGTTGTTTTAGAAACAATGATTATGCAACTTATTAAAATTGTACTGTCATTTAGGCTGTAAATTATATTCAGATCATTACATTTTTCTACTTTAAGAGATAAATGCATGTAACTCAGCAGTCTTGACGTGCATATTTGTGCATTAGTATTTAAACATATAGTTATTTTTGCTTTTCAACAAAACATACTTGAGTTGAAGCTATATAATGAATTTGCGCTGAAACTTCAAATTGTCAGCTTTAACTTGATGATATTTACATTTAAATTGGACGAATGCTATAAGAATTACAACACTTCTTAATGTGTTGCCCCCTCAAACCCCCTTATCAAAAGTAATTAGACAATTGACTGGCAATCTGTTCCACAGCCAGGTGTAGGAAGTTCCCTTATCATGTTATTAATAATTAAGCAGTTATAAGTGTGAAATTTCCTTTTGGAAGCTGTTTCTGTGAACTCTCAGTGTAAGAGCTGTCAATGAAAGTAAAGCAGGCCATCATCGTTAGGCTGAAAAAACAAAACAGTCCATCACAAAGAATGTTTAAATATGAGGATAAATTGAAAACTTAAGGCAATTTCAAAATTGAGCAGTAACCACAACAGATAGAACCTGATGCAATAAAACATTTGAGATGTTCGAAAATGCACGGTGCAGAGCTGTTAGTCTAGTTGAAGCTTAGGTCAGATGAACATGGACGCTCCACTGCAGGATTGCACCATTGTTGAACAGTGGACCATATTTAGTTTTCTGGCTCAGTTCAGAAGTGAAAACAGTGTGACTCAATTTAAAATGTTTATGGATGTGTAGAAAGGTTTAAAGTGGGAAGAACAAGTGTAACTGATGAAGCCCAAATCATCATGGCAAAAGCCTTCATCCGAGAAGAACGATGGATTGTGTTGTCTGCTGTTATAGCACATTTGGATATCTACTGTGGATATGCACATGCCGTAGTGCATAATGACTTGAGGTACTATAAAGTTTGCGCAAGCTGGGTACCCAAACATCTTACTGATCTACATAAGCAATTATTCTTTGCTGAATTTCAACAGGTTTCTCCCCGTTGCCCAAAGAAATCTCACTATGGCACATTGTTTAAAAATGGCGAAATCCCACAGCAGATCATCTGTATTCATTTATCCTTTTTTTTAACCAGACTAATGGCCGACTAATGGCAGAGCACTGCACATGTTCAAAGAACTCATAAGCCATTGCAAATATGTTGTATTTTGTCTTTTGTGGTTCCTCATAATTTTCAAATTGCCTTTACTTTTGGATTTATCCTCCTATTTGGAATTGTCAAATCAGTTATTTTGGCACATGCTTAAAAAGAATGAATGCAGTGGTGACCTCAGCAACACCAAAAAGCCTGTACAACCATAGAAGACAACTGTGCTGGATGATAACAGAATTCTATCCTTAGTGAAGAAATACCTCTTCACAACATGTAGTCAAGTTAAGAACACTCCAGTAAGCGTGTCATTGTCAAAGTCTATAATCAAGAGAAGACTTCATGAAAGCAAATCGAATTTACCACAAGATATAACACAACAAGAAGCATCATGAATAGGAAGTCCATATTAGACTTTGCCAGAAAACATCTAAAAAATCCTGCCCAGTTGTGGAACAATATTCTTTGGACAGCTGAAACAAAGTTAAACATGTACCAGAATGATGGGAAAAGAAGAGTATGGAGAAGGGAAGGAAAGGCTCATGATCCGAAGCATACTATGCTATGCCAACATCATGTATCATCTGTGAAAACAGGTTAGATTCAGTGTTACAGCATGTATGGCAAACAACGGAAGTGGTTTTATTGATGACTAGCAGAATACCCGTGCTTTGCAGCGGAGAAGTAGTGTGTTAAAGAAATTATGAAAAAGAAAAGGAAAGATTTTAAAAATATATACACACACACATATACTATGGGGTGCCAAACAGGCAAATACATTGATTTTCTGAATATATAAAGTCGGCCTCAGAATATATAGTCAAAACTTGAATATATAAAGTCAGCACTGGAATATATAAAGTCAAAACTTGAATATATAGTTACTCACCAACAATGACACGACGACTTGTCCAATAACGATGAGTTTAGTTTTACTGCACAACAAAGGAGAGCGTTACAGCTCTTCTAAAGGAGCCTCTTTGGGCAACTGTATATCACCGCCGCCGTTCTTCTTCCGGTAGACTTCAATCCAAATCCCTAAAGCAGATTCCATCTAGAGTACTGCCTTATTACATCCACTTACAACTCATTTTGCACCCTGGTTAAAAGGACACTGCGGCCATAGATCTTGTATTCCTTTCCTACTTTTTAAATAAAAAGAATCATAGCCTCATTGAAGCAGTAGCAGGAGCAGATCGTTTTGAAGCCATAATGAAGGGCTTGACTATGCACAAAAGTTAACTCTTTACACAGCGAAACACGTTGATGCTGAATGAGTGAGATGAGACTTCCTGGTTAGCACTGCATTCAGCACACAGGAACTTAACTGCGTGCTCTGATTGGTTAGCTTCTCAGTCATCCGCCAATAGCGTCCCTTGTATGAAATCAACTGGGCAAACCAACTGAGGAAGCATCTGCAGGAAGTAAAAAGACCCATTGTCCGCAGAACCTGCGAAGCAGCGAAAAATTCACATTATATATTTAGTTATGCTTTCATATAAAATCCGCGATAGAGTGAAGCCGTGAAAGTCGAAGCGCAATATAGCGAGGGATTACTGTAAACTCATTCCTGAATATATAAAGTCAAAGTCAAAATATATTGATTGAAACGACTCCGAACTGAACTAAGTTAACAAAAACGTATTCAGAAAAATAAATTAAAAAAACACTGTTCGGTTAATGTTTTGAAATGGATGGATATTCCAGCGCTGACTTTGTATATTCCGACGCTGACTTTATATATTCAAGGTTTGACTTTATATATTTGTTTTATCTTGGTAGAGTAATATTTATTGCTCTACTTTCCTCTATTGTATTATTAATATGTAGCCTTAGAATGCCTAATCTCACAGACTTACCACTATATATAACATCCCCACCTTCCCTTCTATATCTATAACCTCAGGCAATTAGATGTAGTAAAAAGACAAGCAGGAGTTAAGTTACACATAAAATAATGTATTACTGATAATATTCATAAATAATAACAAAATGCAAAGTACATTTGAATATTGGCAACCATACAACCTGATAAAATGGTGATGTGTAATTCAGGTGGCACACAGACTTGCAGTTACTTAAAATGTCTCTAGTTAAGGCATCATTGGTGCTCAGCTTTCAGCCACATGTCTGTTCAATATGGCTGCTGCGCTGTGCTCTTCATTCTGTTGTCTTCATCATCACAGGTTAGCAAGAGAGATGCTTCTTCCATCATATGTTGGTTAGAGAGAGAGATGCTTCTTCATCATATGTCAGTCAGAGAGAGAGAATGTGGTTGAGCAAGCAAATTTATAGGTTTTCTGTCCAACTCCCTACAGCGAATAGGATATCATGGTACTTGAAGGCCTCTGAGACAAGCCAATTCCAAACAGCCATACCTCAGACCAATGGGTGAAATAGAACATCTTATCTCCTGCCCCCCCCCCCAGACCATATATTACACTAACCTGGCTTTGTGTGGGGGATGGGGGAAAAGACTTTAGTAAAGAAATGCTCATCAAACTGGTTTAAGACACATCCCCCAAAGAAAAGTCACAAACATGGGGGGGATAAACAAGAATGCCTCTCACCAAGGTACCACTAAATTACATTGGTTTGCCTAAATAAAGATATACAAAACATTTATCAAGTTATATGTAAAATCTCACATCACAACAATATTCCAGCGCTGTCATTATATATTTCGACGCTGACTTTATATATTCAAGTTTTAACTTTACATATTCCAACGCCGTCTTTATATACTCAGGTTTTGACTTTATATATTTGGGAATTACTTTATATATTCAAGTTTTGACTTTATATATTCCAGCGCTGACTTTATATATTCAAGTTTTGACTTTATATATTCAGAAATGACTTTATATATACAAGTTTTGACTTTATATAGTTAAATTTAGTCATCATTTCATAAATTTTTCTTCACAATAGAAATTTAAAGACTAAAGTCAACTTCCATTCCTACCAAAGATATTTCTGGCGACTAAATAGAACCCACTTATATCCAAATTCGAGCTATTGAGCTGTTGCCTGCCTGCCTGAATAAGTCACCCTCGCTTCGCTCTTACTTTTTTACCGTTCATTTAATCATGGCTAGTGGCGGAAAATTTATAAAATGGAAAGAGGATTACACCGAGTATGGCTTTACCAAAACAATTATTGATGGCGAATCGATTATTCATAAATATTCAATTGGTGATCTGTATGTTAACCTCATATTTTTTCATACTTCTTCTCAAACCAAGGGGGTGCAAGGGTAAAATGAATCGGGAAGCGCTGATCAATGTAATCGGTGTACCAGGAAATCATGCATTGACAGAAGTTCCCCATTGCTTGGAATTGAAAGTGTGATTAAATGCATTATTTTTTAACGAGTTATGGAGCACATGCATCGAAGCTTCTCAGCTGTGCTTGTGCTAAGAAAAGGAAACATTTTAAAAATAACGTAACACGATTGTCACTGTAACTTTTTGTAAGTAGTGCCTGGAGGATTCAGTATGGAGAAACTCTAGAGACAGCGTGTGTATTAACTTGTGGATTTTTCTGTGAGTATTTGGTGACAGCATCACAAAGTCGCTTCCATAAGACTGCGTTAGCTGCGGAGCTCAGCTCAGAGCGAAATGAGGTGAATGGGAGGGGAGATGATGACGTGACTCCCCCACCTTCCTTAAATGACAATTCCCCACAAACACAGTCTCTCGGAATTTGCATAAGCACAGCCTTCACCTGCAATTTTAACTTAGTTACAAAGTGATCAAAACTCTCGTTTATATCCTGCGTCCTCTTATTAAACTTGTATCCCGCATTACCCGTGGGCATGACAAACGCCAGCGGCAGCCTGTCTATGAACTTAATTTAAACTTTAGGTTTACACCGTGCTTTGTTTCCGAAGTAGCAGCACTCATGAATATGGTTGTATATGTCACTCGCTCGCTTCTTATTGTTTCGCTGCCTTCTCAATTATATAATGCATGTTTTCTTCAGCGCTTTTTGGAGCTCTTCCTTGTTTTCTACGTAGTGCGTTGACAGTCAGTTCACGTGATTACGTGGGAGGCGTGATGATGTCACATGAAACTCCGCCCCCCCACGACTTTCGAGCTCCACTCCATTACAGTATATAGAGAAATATAGCTTCCAGTTATGACTGTTACACGTAGAATTTCGAAATGAAACCTGCCCAACTTTTGTAAGGAAGCTGTAAGGAATGAGCCTGCCAAATTTCAGACTTCCACCCACATGGGAAGTTGGAGAATTAGTGATGAGTCAGTGAGTGAGTGAGTGAGTCAATCAGTGAGTGAAGGCTTTGCCTTTTATTAGTATAGATATGACAGCTGAAAGAAGCAGCAGGATGAATTCTGAATTGTATAGGGCTATACTGTCTGCTCAGATTCATCCAAATGCTGCAAAAATTGACAAGTTGGTGCTACATGTTAAAGATAGACAATGAACCAACCTGTGAAAGCAGCCCAAGTGCTTTATAAAGGTCAACAAGTGGAACATTTTTAATGACAGGATCAGTCACTGGAGCTCGACCAAACTGAACATGCATTTTACTTGCTGAAGACAAAACTGAAGGCAGAAAAACCAACAAACATGCAGCAACTGAAGACAACTGCAGGAAAGGACTGACAACACTTTTCTAGGGAGTAAACCTAGCACTTTAATGATGTGCATGGGTTTTAGATTTAATGCATTCATTTACCACAAATGATTACCAACCAATTATTAAAAAACATTTATGATCGTTAGTTTGTTGAAAAGTCTGCACCTTAGTCACAGCTTGATTGCTCCATTTTAAACTCATTGTCCCACGGAACAGATCATTTACATAATATAGACAGCAGTGGAAACGGACACAGACTAGTCCAAGATAGCATTGTATTTAATTAGAAAAGTATGGATTGGGAGCTTTGGACTTTAAAAAAGGTATTACATGTGCATTCAGGTTGATGGTAAGAGATTGCGTGAATCCAAATTTACTGAAACATTTTTGTAGAAATACAAGTTTTGGTAGTGACCTACAAAACTTTTCTAAATGGATTTTATATTTTTAACAGCAGAATATTTGATCATTATAAATATTTAGTAGGTAAATTAAATTAATTTCATGCATGTTTAAAAAAATCCAAATGTACCTTTTGTTTCATTTTAGCAGAAACAGAATCCTTTTCACACAAGAACATTTGAATAAATATCACTGCATGGTCTTTATGAATTTCTTCTAATTAAAACGAGTATGCAGCAGATGGATGTAGAATTCTATTCATGCTATTTCTATAAATTATATCAATTTAATCACTATTTATAATCCATTTTCATTCTTTTATTTTAGTTAGCAATGTAGAAGTTCTGATGTCCGGAAATGAAAGATGCTACAGCTTGATAATGAGCGCAATGGAATCTTTCTCAAAAAATGAAAAAGTACAGGAAATTGGTTGCTGTTTGTTCCAGAAATTTACATCAGGTTTGTTTTTAATCTGTGTTTGATAAAAGATTCATTAACATTGTCAGTGTTTTGTATTCTTAAATTGATATGCGAAATGTGAGGGAACTGACTATAGCCAAATAACATTTAGTGCTTATTTTGAATTTTTAATAGATTAAAAAGTTCAGGTTCATATTTTATTTAATGTATACTTACTAAATTAAAATCCTACTTGCAAATTTCCAACAACCTAATGAGAGTGATACACTACTACAAATAGCCATATTCATCATAAATTAAGTACAGTATCAGATGATATACACAAGAAACAATGTCCATAAAAGTGGTATTTCAGAAGCCTAATGGCCTATGCATAAAACTGTGTGCTGGTGCAAGTGGTAATGGTTCTCTACAATTTATCAGAATGAAAGAGAAAGAAAAATTCCTTTGCAGAGTGACTGACGTCTTGAATATTATATGTTGCCCTTCTAAATCTGTATGTATTATGTATCCTTTATAGTGGGTAAATATTTTTCAAAGAAAGTCTACAAATTTCAGGGTTTTGCAAAAATGCACATATGAAAATGCAAATAACAGTTATGTCACTTAAATGCTACAATTTCTCTTTTATTTTTTAGATATAGATGTTGACTTTTACATTTAAACCTACCCTCAGATTTTAATTATTACTTTTTCAGTTGTGGTTTAACATCATTTGTGAAGGAAACCTATATGTATTCCTTGTTTCTAGACTATCAAATCACTGAAAATAAAAACAAAAACTCTGTGGTACTTGCATTTATAGTTTCTTTAAAGAAATAAAGCTTTTTATTTTCAAACAAGCATACATTGCCGTCATCAATTACTAAGAAACAGGCTTGCAAGAGTTTCTTTTCTAAACTTTTCTAAACCTCCTAATTTTGTACTTGGTTATGATTTTAATTGCATCCTTAATCCAGACATAGATGCGTCCTCATCACCATTAACATCTATTTGTAATTAACTTCAGTAATCCACAACTTCTTAAAAGCATATAAAGTATGACACATTTTTCATTCTTGGTGAAATATCTTCAGTTGACTAAGCATCATTTCTACTGCAGGTCATTTGCATTTGTTTTTTTAATCTCAAAAACTAAAATATACATACATACAGTACATATATACATACAGAGTGAGCCAAAAAGAAGTACCACATTTGAAACATTTATTCTACAAAGACGCTACATGATAAAATACATTTCATTATGACACAAGAAAAAAAATACAAAATTGATTTTTTTCACTGTGTTTTAAAAATGGTGTCTTCAAGGTGGTGGGCATCATTAGCGATATGCTCTTAGAGATGATTTCTGAACAATCGCATGATTCATTCGGCCATTTCGTGGAAAATAGTGTCTTTGTGGGCTTTAAGTTTTTGAGGTCGATGTTTGTATACCTTTGACTTGAGATATCTCCACAGTAAGAAATCACACGGAGCGAGATCAAGCGAGTGTGAAGGCCACCCGACATCGCCACTCAGGGAGATTAGCTTCCCCGGAAACATCTCCCACAAAACTTGTATTGATCTCCGAGCCATATGAGCTGTTGCTCCATCCTGTTGAAACTAGGCATTCACCATATCCTTTTCTTCTAGTAGGAGATTGTAAAAAGTTCTCTAGCATTTCAGTATAATGTTCTGGAGTGATGGTGACAGTTATTCCCCCCCCTCCTCAAAAAGTAATGGCCTACAATGCCAAATTCTGCAACGGCGCATCAAACTGTAACACGCTGACAATGCAGGAGTCTCTGATGAAATTCACAAGGATTAGTTTCTGCCCAATTTGCTTGTTTTTGCAACCATTAAAATGGAAATGTGCTTGTCACTGCACAACGATGGCATCTCAATGAACAGTTTTCAGAATGTTTGCACACAACTCTCTACGGCTCTCCCAGACTCTCTCAGTGAGTTCCTGCACTACCATCATTTTGTATGAATGGAAATCAAGCTCCACATGCAAACTCCTCCTCAAAGACATTTTGGAAATGCCTAAGGGAGAAGCATGTTTGCGCACTTAACATCTAGGAAACTTCAAAATTGATGCCCTTACAGCTTGGATATTTTCAGGTGTTCTCTTTGCCTATCAGTAAGTCCCACAAGTCTCTACGAGGCTCTCACCTTTTGAATTATTATACAGACGACATCCCCGAGGTATATTGGATATTTTGAAAGAATGCTGGGAAGGAGAGGCTCTTCCCTCTCCAAATATTTTGGAATATATTACGCAATTACGCGATAGATTTAGAAAAATCCGACCTATTTTAAAAAATCATATGGAAGAGGCACAATCCGCACAGGCTTGCTATTATGACCACGGCACGACACTTCGAGAATTCCATCTGGGGGATCGTGTCATGGTTTTAATTCCCACCTCCCATTCTAAATTACTCGCCAATTGGCAAGGCCCTTATGAAATTAAGGAGAGGAAAGCCAGGTCTCCCTATTTGATGCTTATCCCATGCCTCGCGTGGACGACCTCCTCGAAAGGGTTGGCCAAACAAAATCTTTGACCACACTTGACATGACGAAAAGGTACTGGCAGATTCTTTTAACGGACTCATTGAAGGTCAAGACAGTGTTTAGCATCCCTAGCAGACACTGGCAGTATCAGGTCCTTCTATTCGGGTTACATAAGGCTCCTGCGACTTTCCAGCATCTGGTGGACAAAGTGCTCCGCCTCCATAATGCGTATAGTGCTGCCTATCTGGATGACGTTGTCATCTATTCCAGCACGTGGAAGTAACACATACAGCAGGTCATGTGGTATTGCGGGCGCTAGGAGAAGCCGGGCTTCATATCAATCCGAAGAAATGTTTCTTTGGACTGAAATAGGCTAAATATTTGGGCTACCTGTTGGGCCAGGGTACCATGAAACCACAGTGTTCAAAAATAGATGCAATTTTAAAATGGTCCCGTCCGCAAACCAAGAGGCAAGTCCAAGCATTTTTTGGATTGGCCGGGTACTACCGCCGGTTCGTACCTAGGTTTTCCGAGAGAGCGGCGCCCTTGACTGTTCTAACAAAGAAGAGGGCTCCTAATCATGTGGTATGGACTGATAAGACGGACGCTACATTCTGTGACTTAAAACAGGCTCTTACTTCAGCACCAATATTAAAAGCTCCTGTTTTGGACTCCGTTCTATGCACATTGTGCTACTTATTCGACTTTTGCAGCTGGAAAAAACAATATATGGGTGGCTGCCCCAAATCTTTATGATGTCTTGGGCTCTTTATTGTCACACTGTGCATTATTCAAGACTGTCCAGCTACTGTATATGTTTTCTAAATAAAAAACTCTAACACTTGACTACCTAAAATAACTGTAATAAATACTAATAATTAGGGAATATTTCTGTAAAACCAGTGTTGTATTGCTGTATAAGAAATGACCCTCAACTGAGGGAAAAACTTGCTGCTTCACAAAACTGAAAAATAATGGGCCTGGTGTTGCTGGGCTGTTTTCTGGTATTTAGAAATTAATCTTGTATTAGTTTGTCTGTACCAGCATGAATTAAGTTTTGACAGGGGCTCTGATACCTTTCCCTCTCTTTATGCACACTACTCCATAAACCATGGAAACTATTGAGAAAACCCAGTATTTATTAACTCGTTGAGAATTTGTTATAAATTCAAGCAACACGTTATTGAATTACTGTGATATGGAGCTGTGGCTTATCAGATAATGGTCAGTTTATAAATAAATAAACAATTAAAAAGCCAGCTCAGTCTCCATAGGTGTATGTGCTTGTGTGGTTGTGGTAGGTTAGTGGGGTAGTTAAAACAGAGCACACCTGCATGTGAGGTTGTGGTCTGTATTAAATGCTTCATTGGCTTTGTGCCACTTACGATTGAGCTGCTTTGCCCGTGGAGGCATATAAAGGGGAGCCGGCATGGCAGAAGGGGATTGGAAGAACAAAATGAAAGAAAAGAAAAAGATTGTAGATGGATGTTGGAGAACAGAGAGAGGGCAGGAGGCGGATAGAGCCGGTGCAAGTTAGTGAATGAGAAGGCAGGCAGCCGGGAGGGTGTCCCTAGGGCAGGCCTAGTCCAATACAAATTCGTTTTTGCCTAGATTTTTACACCAAGAAATTTATCTGTTCCAGACATTTTCAGTGGCGATAAGCAGCAGGTAATGACAAATTTTAAATCAAGATGAATGTATTTATAAACAAGTAATGTTTATTTATTGTTTCCCTTTTAAATTTTGTCAAATCTGAGACTGGCACATCAAAAAATGTATAAAAAAACAACAAAAAGCTATAACTGAACAGAATCTGAGGTAGTAGCAATATTTTTTTTCCACTTTTGAATTAAAAAAATAAACATTTTGGTCATATCTGAACCAGGCCCATCTCAAAGTGCATAAAGATCAAAAAAGTGCACCGTTTTAACAGTAACATTTGTTACCATTTTGAAATATGAGATCGACTCTCAATTTAAAGGGGGTGGTCATGACAGGGCAAGGGATTTTTTTTTTCATAGAACTTAAACTATTTATTTCACATGGTTTTAATCACTCATACAGTATGACAGAGGTTAAATTTGAGTTCCGTACCAATGCCTTTCCTATAGAATTTTTTTTTCCAGAAAAAAAACAACCTGAGTAAATTTTTAATAGCAAGGCGCATGTATGTCGTGAAAGTGGATTAATGCATTTATTTTAAAATGTCTTTGTACAGAGTTCTTTGGTGTCAAGTAATGAATCACAATTTATTAATTTTACTAAATCATTCTCCATGTTTGTTTGTTGATAAGCTCCAGCTGATGAATTTATTGGTAACAGAACCTTTTGTTCACACACCCAAATAACTGAAGTAACAACTAAAGAAGAGGAATTTTTTGATACTATTTTAACAAAGTTTACTGACCGCTGTCAATCACAGAGCAGCCAAGTAAAGCGACAGTAATACACCTGCAACCTTAAAACACAGACTTCATCACATCTCTGTGTATCAATCAATCAATCAACATTTATTTATATAGCACATATTCATACAAAAAAAATGTAGCTCAAAGTGCTTTACAAAATGAATAGAAAAATAGAAGACACAATAAAAAAATAAACATAAGTCAACATTAATTAACATAGAATAAGAGTAAGGTCCGATGGCCAGGGTGGACAGAAAAAACAAAAAAAACCTCCAAAGGCTGGAGAAAAAAATAAAATCTGTAGAGTTTCCAGACCAAGAGACCGCCCAGTCCCCTCTGTGTATGACGAAACAGCGGGCAATCGACTGCTTGTACATGTTTACTGATGGACAGGCAGGCATTTTGCATGGGGTGTGCCTTAAATCAAAAGATAATCAGCATGAAAAGACGAGCTAACACAAGGAGGTTGGTGAAGATCACACCTTAGTGTGCCTGCGTGAAATCAGAAGGGACACCTGAAATCCACTGGGCAAAGATATCTTCATAACAGGGGACCTATATGATGGGCAGAGGAATTTCAAATGTTTTGCATGCTTACCTTTTGTTTTGATGGCCGGTTGTATTATATTTAGCCCTCAGGTCATTATTCCGGCACAAGTGTAACCATCCTATAGTTGAAATTCACGGCCGTCCCCTCAGCAGCGACTTGTAATTAGAAATTTCGCTGTGTGCATCTCCACGGCTGACATCATTTTCACCACAACTCCCTCACATCCAGCACGAGATATAAACCAGCCTTTAAGCGGCTCAGGGATATGCAAGGGGAGCCCGTACCGACACATATGTTAATGGCACATACAGTATTATCAGCGGGGACGTGATTTTAAAGGACAGTTCCTTGCCTTACAATTTTTCCTTGTTTTTAGGAATTGTTTATTGACAAATGCTCATTTTTATGGATTATTTATTCATTTATTGACAATGATGATGCACTACACATGGATTTGAGCACTGTTTTCTTTGTTTTAATAAAAGCACTGAACACTTTATCTTCCCTTACCCATTGTTTGGATGTTTGTGTCCTCATTTGCCCGGCTTGTCTCTGTTTCATGTCTATTGACAGTGGGTTTGCAAGACTCCTGGGTGCAACAGGAGCATGGAGCCATCCCACACAATTACACATGCATTTAATTTCTGCCACATACAGTTTATAGTACTGAGGTCCTTGTATTTATCAATTTAGCTATCAGATCAGTTCAAGCTAAGATCTCAGTGGCTTACACAAAAGACAAACAACATACTCATTAAACATAATTTTGCAGCATAAACAGATGTAAACATTATGCAATCTGTGTGTGTGTGTGTGTGTGTATATATATATATATCTACTTTATAAAATCCTAAGCCTAAAAGTGCAACAGTGACATTTTTATGTCATGTTTTTTGTTACACTTTAAGTCTGACTTATTTTAAAACTACATATATGTGTTTGGTATTATTCTTTTCAGAATTTATTGAACTTTAATGTGATGTTGTTAGATTTTCAGATTCTTATTCAATTTTTAAATTATAAACAAAAAATATCAAGAACTTGCGGCCCATGAGACAAGACTTTGTTCCAAAAGATTTAACCATGCCCAGGCCGGAAATAAAAGACAAAGAGTAGGACAGCTGCTGTGCAGGCTTTTAAATGTTGGAAGAGCAGCAGCAAGAGGAGGAGGAAAAAAAATGATTTGTTTCCCATTGTATCATGATTTAAGGTGGTTTCAGAGGAGCGACAGCATCTCCTTGGGGTGCGTTCAGGCCCCCTCTTCACAACACAAGTGGCAGAGACGCGAACCGGCTGGCGAGCTGAGCGAGCAGGGGTGAACCCCCTAGTGTATGTATATATGTGTGTGTGTGTGTATGTGTATATTATATGTATATATATATATATATATATATATATATAGAGAGAGAGAGAGACAGATAGATAGATAGATATATCTCTATCTATCTATCTATCTATCTATTTAGATAGATATAGATGCTGTAGATGGAGAGATATACTGTAGATATATATTTTTTATATATATGCCATTTTATATATATTTTATATATATTATTCATGCATACACATACAATAACTCAATTTTAAGTCAATTTTCTACCTGTTATGAAATGCATCATTTCTAAAGCAAAGAGTGAGAATTAAGTCTAAAATAAGCCATCAGTACTAATAACACATTCACTCCAAGGCAGACCAAGTCCCACCTGACAGGGCTGACTAAATGTCTGACTAACATACAATCAGAAAATAATATTCTCATACTTGGATAATCTTTTTCTGGTTTTTGCCTTCTCACATCTGTATTCAAGAAGCATTGTGTGTAAGACAAGAAACAGTCTATTAAAGTGTTCTGTCATGCACACACTTAAACTTGCTGTCACACTGGGTTAGAGTCACCAGTTAACCTAATCTATAAGTGTGTGGAGGTGGTGGAGGAAAATCTACGTAGATGCTGGTAAAAAATGCACAGACAACATGGGTCAAAACTAGGCAATTGTTATATAATGCAGTCTTGCTATCCAATGCATTACAGTGCCTCATCCCAGTTTTGAGGAGCTTTAAAGTATAAGCTAGCAAGAGTATGCAGTGCAAAGTAACATGTCTTCAACCAAGTAAATGATGAGACTGATAGGGCTTCTCTAATATTAGTTATTTAAGACAATTAGTAAATGAACAATTTGAACAATCTCACCATAAATTATTACAGTTCTAAATTGCTGACATTGACAACTGACTTGATCAAACAGAATAATCCTATTTAAAGCTGATCCTCCAGCTAGGACATTGGACATCTCCAGGTCCATGGATCTTGAAGGTGATCCTCCATTTAGTTGTGAACCACCCAGTCTAACAGAGATTGCATAGTTGTTAAAGCAGTTAAGGGTATGGAAGGCTGCAGGGATCCGTGGTATCCAGGGCGAACTTCTCCATGATCCTCCTGGCATTGCAAACAATCTTTGGTTCTATTTGGGACATAGGTGTCTCCTCAACTGACTGGAAAACGGAACTTGTCATCCCTATCAGCAAAGGGAAGGGTGATAACCTGGTTTGCGGCAACTACAGGGGGATACTGCTCTTTGCTTGATTAGGTCCTTGCTAGGGTCATTCTTAATAGGATCCATGATCACTAGCTCACCTACCAGTGACCGGAGCAGTCTGGTTTTACACCTAAGAAGTCTACTATTGACCGCATCCTGGCACTGAGGGTTCTCATGGAGCACAAATTGAATATAGGCAGAGTTTCTTTGCAGCCTTTGTCGATTTTTGTAAAGTGTTTGACTCAGTTGATTGAGGTGCCCTGTGTGACATCCTGAGACTTCGCAGGATCTTTCCGAAGTTGCTGGATACAATGGCCAGTCTGAACACTGGTAATATGAGTGCTGTTCAGAGTGGAGGTTGGAAACGCTGTGTTTTTCCCTTTAGATTTTGGGGTTCATTAGGAGTGTGTTCTTGCTTGTTCTCTGTTCAGTGCTTGCATGGACTGGTTGTTGGGCAGGGTCTTGGGGTCCAGTGGAAGTGAGCCATCTGTTGGTGAAGAGAGATTTGCTGATCTTGACTTTGCTGATGATGCTGTGATCTCCGCATTTCTGATCAGGCTCTTGAAAGACAAGCGAGGAGTCTGAGTGTCTGGTCTTGCAAGTATCCTGGGTAAAAACCAAGAACCAGGAGTTTAATGTCCTCTTGGGTACAGTCATCAGCAGTGTGTCTGTATGCAGAGGGAATGTTGGCAGCAACATGTATGTCTCTGGTGAGTCTTCCTATGAAGTCAGTAGATGGATTGAGAGAGCATGGTGGTTCATGAGGTTGCTCGAAAGTGTTGTGTGGTGATCCCAATATCTCTGCAAAAAGAGAAAGGTCCAAGTCTTTAGATTCCTTTTTGCTTCCTATTTTGCTGTATGGGTGTGAGAAATAGACACTATACAGTGACCTGAGTATCCTTCAGTTCCCCTGGTTTGACATTTTGTCGAATGAGTGGTTGATCATGGAGTTCTGAATGAGGCACATTATCTGCATTGTGAGGGAGCGTCAGTTACAGCACTACGGCCATGTATCACGATTCCCCAAGGGTTATTCGACTCACAGGATCCTCATTGCTCAATCTCACCTGAGTGGTTGGACCAGGCCAAGGGGATGCCCACACAGCACCTGGATGTGGCTGATAGATGGTCATTTTTAGAGCGTAGGACTAGACCTGTGTCTTCCTGGGGTTTGCCAGCAAGGATCCCAGTGTGTTTTGTTTTGTGGTGCAGGCAGCAATGTGCTGTACCAGTGCATACTTCCCAACCTGAACTGATAATAAAGCACATAAGGATGTGCTTTGTTAGCAGAAAATCACATAGTTTGCCATTGTGGTTGCTGATTTACTTCTTTTCCACATTTCTTTTTTTTGCCTATACTTGGAATATTCTTCGGAATATATCTGACCAATATATAACTGGCTATCACAATGGCACAGAGACTGGGACTGCTGTATTACAATATTTAAGGCTGGTCTGCTTTATTACAACATACCAGACCAGGTTTTGTTCACAATGTCCTTCGGTTAAATTCAAGTTATTTTTATTTAGTACACTTCACTGAATGTAGGTGTAGAGTGCTGTGATTAATTCTTAAATAAAATGTAGGTATACATTTTATAAACATGTAAAGACACAGATTTGTTAAAACACACAAAAAACAAAGTAGAAACTAATCGATATATATAAAAGCCAACAATATTTGTCTTAAATTGATTGTTGTACTCTGTTTTCGATGAAGGAGAGGAAAACAAAAGCCTTGTTCCTCCACATGCATGTGTTTTTTCCCCAGGACTCCACTTTCCTCTGTGCACATACTGTAATGTATATTTTGTTACATGGATTACAGAAATTCAATTGTGTTTGTATTAGTGTCTGTAGACTACATGGTATTTGAACAACCCTTTTCATAACTTGGCTTGTGTTTCATCATGGGCTGGCTCCAGGATCAATTCTTTTTTTCTCCCAGCCCTGAAGTAGACAAAAAATACTATTTCAATAATTAATTGGCATGTGAATATAAATCGTTTAGCATGGTTAAAAGCAGAGTGTAAGGCAGAAAATATTGCAGAGCAGGGGTATTACAATCCTGGAGATGTTTGGTGCCTGCAGGATTTAATTCCAACTATTTTCTTAATCAGGAAAAAAACACATACTTCTATTGTCTTTAAAAACCAGAGCAATCAAAATAGATTCTAGCAGCTGAACAACAATGAGTTACAAAGCGAGCTAATAGATGACCAGCTAATTTGATCTCATGTGTCATTCTCTGTCCATCATGCAGTATTTAAATAAAATATGCAAAAAAGGGAAAGTAAAATTTGAATAAGTATCTATCTGTACTGGCCCATAAAACATTTGGTTAGTTCTCTCAGAAAGAAAAAAAATTAACAGTTTTGGCAATGTATAGTGTGATAGCCTAAGAGCAATAAGAAGCCATCAAATTCAATGGTGTGTTTTATTAGCAGTAAAAACTGACCTATAGTTAAACTGATTGGAACAAAAATGGTGGCCCTGTGGGAACTGAGTTTGAGATCCCTGAGTTAGTAGGTTATCGGTAGCCACACTGCTTATTATGGAAAAATATACAATTAAGATGTTGACTTTTAAAAAACAATTAATTTAAAATCAAAGCAAAAAATTGTGTTGGTTACTATTTAAGAAAGCAGTTAAGACAGAAACACATAATAGAATTATAGCACTGTAATTTTAAAATGAAATGCTGAACCTTAAATATGTTATCCGGTCACTTCTAATTTTTAATGTGTTTAGCATTCCGAACATGGCAGTGAAAAACATGCCTTGAGTTTGCTGCACATGTTTGAAATGCAGTGTTATATTTACCCAGTTACATTTAAATTTTAACATATTGTTATTTTTTGTAAGACTGTCTCACATTTGTTGATCATTTGCCACAGTTTTCTTGTTTAAGGTTATCTGCAAGTTATTCTTTACACTCAAGCTAAAGTTGTTTTAGTTAAAATGTTACATAAAATATTTAGAAGTTAAATGATCTGTATTGTATTTTATGATTTCAGAAAGTTTTCACAACATTCTTGTACTTAATGGAGTTCATAAATTTATTATCAAAGCGGCCATGATGTACCAGACTAATGCAAAACTGCAAGCATCAGCTCTCATGTGCCTGGCTTCTCTCAGTAAGTTCATGTAAACTCCTTTATATTCATGGTAATGGTACATTGTGTGATCAGGTCTTTGACAATCTAGTTTAAATTATGTCTTTCCCTCCATAATATCTGTATTACTCCCATCTATTAAGCTTATTTTAAAAGAGTGAAAGGGATAAAAACATTGTCAAGATACATGTACCCCCAAAATAACGCTCCACACATTTTGCTCTAATAAGGGATTTATCCAAAAACATAAAATAATAAGAATAGTAATATGAAGGCAAGGAAAATATAATTATATCCAACAGTAAAAAATTAAAGATCTCCAGGTTGGGTGACTCACCCACTTGCCATATGAACCTTTGCCTGGTTAACCCCAATACCCTCCTGCCGCTGAGCAACTTTTAAACTTTGCAGGGTGTTTATTTTCAGGAAATTGCTAGATATATATTACATTAATGGCCTCGGAGGCCATTTCATTCCTGTAAATGGACATGCCCTGTAAAACAGTCATGCCCCAATGGCAGATTTGTTGGACTGTTTGCTTTTTATGTTAAGCAGTCAAGTCCATCTGGGCAAGACAGGATGCTTATGTTGCCATTCTGGAGCAGCATTCTACCAGTGCTGCTTGTCATTTTACTACTACGGTACATAATACACCTAAAGGGCTTAATGACTACTGTCATTCCTTATCTGTTTTACACTGTCTTTTTGGACTTGTCTCTAGACCTCTAGAAATAACTTCAGCCACAGAAATTAATCCCAAACCCATTTACAAGAGGCCAATGTATGACAGAGTTCTTTGAAGACTTCAAATTAGGAAAAAAACAAGAGGTTTATGAAAGAGAAAGATATTGCATTTTTAAATCAGTATATACTGTAAGTTGTATCACAAAATACATCTGCTTTAAGACAGGTAGAGATAGTTTACTTTGTTCTGTTTACACTTTGGATTGGTATGTTGTATATAAATGCAGTTTTAATAGTAATGTAGGTATAGTAAACGGGTTTATTTTATTATCATATTGTATCATATTATAAGAAACAGTTATAATAAAATGAATTTCTCTCTCTCGAGCTGAAACAATAGTTTTAAACAAAGATTTGAATGAGTACAAAGAGGAGGATGACTTGTGCTGGATTGATGTATGTTGCAGAGCATTGGATTTACACATTGGCAGTAAAGAGGTCCAGGTGTGTATATTTTAATAAATGTTCCTACTACTCTTACTGCTGCCAAAAAGGAAAAATCTCAGTCTGAATAAGTGAAAATTTGTGTCTCTTTCAAATCAGGCTGCTACTTGCTGGGCACTGAATAACCTTCTTGTTTATGAAAGTAAGCTTCATGAAATGTTTGGAGATGAAGATGGAAGGTAAGCCTGAAATATCAATTTTACAAAATTAATTCATTTAATAATATATGGTATGAGAAGTTATTAAGGTCTGGCATTAAAACAGATTAAGTGATAAGCACTTGTAAGTGTGTAAGTTGTTACATTTCTATAGCCTTAATACTGGCTTGACATAAACAAGTGATAGGACAGAGTTTGATCAGGAAAGCTTGGGTTGCTGCTGAAGAGGTGTTGCTGAGGTCAGCAGGTGGTGCAATCCCGTGGTTTGTGTGTGGACCCCAATACCCCTGCGCAATGATGTGAACACTGTATCGAAAAAAAATTTTGCTGTCCTTTGGATGAGACATAAACTGGAGGGCCTGATTTTTTGTGATCATAAAATATCCTTGGGCATCTTTCAAAAAAGTAGTGTCTGCTCTATTGACCTGGCTAAATTATCCCATCATGGTCTCATCCTTCCTGGCCCCCTAATGGATGTCTTGTGTTTTACTGATTATCGCTCTCTCATCCCTTCACCACCTAATGACTAATATGTGGTGAGTGTATTGGTGCAAAAATGTCTGCTGTCGCATCATCCATGTAGACGCTGCACATTGGTGGTGGCTGAAGTAGTTCCCCACTCTCTATGTAACGTGTGTTGAGTAGTTAGAAAACTATATTTGATATATAAATGTAATTATTTCATTATTTGGGAGGATGACTACTTGGTTAGCAAATGTGCCTGATAGATAGGGCAACTACAAGTTCAGATAGCCTAAACAGGCAGTACATTTTTTTTGTTTTCATTTTACTTTGTTTTTTTCTCAATATATACTGTATTGAAATTGGAAATTTAAGCAGGCATCTTTAGATTTCTTCCAAATTTGGTATTTTAGATGACACTGATACATAAAACATATGATAACCAGTGTTTAAGAGTCATTTTTAGTTAGTGACCATTATGTTACATTTTTTTAAGTACTTATGTAATTATGTTAAAATATTTCACTATTTATTACTGCATCGATAGTGGAAGGTTGTACTTTAACCTGTACAAGCTGTCATGCAAATGGAACATTCTGGCATATTTTTTTATTCTAGTATGCTACATTAGTTTAGTCTTTCTGTATTCTGCATAGTTTAACATAGTTAATTTTATTAACAAACGCCGTTGAAAGTAACAGAAGTCTAACATGGGAAAGCTACCATTGTAATGAAATGGAACAATTTTTCGTAATTTTTCTACTTTTTATTTTGTGTGTATAATCTCATTTTCCTGAATGTTTGTGATTTGTTCTTTTTTTGAATTTTCATCAAAGCTTTTCAAAGCAAACTTTATTGCACTGTGGATTTTCATTTGTTATGCTATTGACTTCACTTAATCTGGATTCTACATTGCCTACTCAGTAGCTACTTAATTTTTGGAACATGGAAAAGATAGAGCTACACTTTCTAGTGGGAAACCACATGTGTAAATTTAAAGCTAGCTCATGATGAAAAAAATCAGTGACAGCAAAACTAATATTGAAAGACACAACCAGCGCAGTAGTGTTAGAATTCTAGAATTAGCTGATTAGTGTTTTTCTTTTGAAATAGAGATAGAAAGCATAAACACTCCTTTGTGTAACTTAAATAAGAAAAATAAGCTTGGCTTACATTCTCAAGTCTGTACAATTTATGTACTGTGAAAGGGGCTATTAGTAGAAGTTGGTGATAATCCTAGTGCATCAATGAAACGACTGCATCATGCTCAGTATGGAGGAATATTTCAGACATTAGATGTGCAAATAAATAAAATAAAAGTTCTGTGAACTGTGACAATGAATTAAGACAGATAACATGAGCATACATAAATAAATGTGTCACAGAATATTTTTTGTTGCTTATTTGTTTGTCCATAATATTTCAACATAAGGCAACATGAAATACAGCTTGAATTTAAAACTGTAACTTTACTTTTCAAAACAGAGTTAGCAGGTATGATGGAGAGAAGGAAGGTTGATATATTGTGCATGCAAGAGACTAAATGGAAGGGGAGTAAGGCCAGGTGGATTGGAGGTGGATTCAAATTATTCTATCATGGTGTGGATGAGAGGAGAAATGGGTAGGAGCTATTCTGAAGGAACTGTATGGCAAGAGTGTTTTGGAGGTGAAAAAAGTGTCAGGCAGAGTAATGATTATGAAGCTGGAAATTGGTGGTGTGAGGATGAATGTTGTTAGTGCATATGCACCACAAGTTGGGTGTGCAATGGATGAGAAAGAAGATTTTTGGAGTGAGTTGGATGAAGTGATGAACAGTGTACCCAAGGGACAGAAAGTGGTGATTGGAGCGGATTTCAGTGGGCATGTTGGTGAAGGGAACAGTGGCGACGAGGAGGTGATGGGTAGGTATGGTGTCAAGGAAGGTCAGAGGATAGTGGATTTTGCCAAAAGGAAAAGAGTACAAGGATATAAGGCGCAAGGTGACGAGAGAGGTGGCGAAGGCTAAAGAAAAGGCATATGATGAGTTGTACGAGAGGTACACTGCATGAGGACACTAAGGAGGGAGAAAATGACCTGTACCAATTGGCTAGACAGAGGGACCGAGATGGGAAAGATGTGCAGCAGGTTAGGGTTATAAAGGATAAAGATGCAAACGTACTCACATGCGAGGAGAGTGTGTTGAGCAAATGGAAAGAGTACTTTGAGAGGCTGATGAATGAAGAGAACAACTGAGAGAAGAGGTTGGATGATAGTGAATTAGTGTGATAGTGAATTAGGAAGTACAATGGATTAGCAAGGAGGAAGTAAGGGCAGCTATGAAGAGGATGAAAAATGGAAAGGCCATTGGTCCAGATGACATACCTATGGAAGCATGGAGGTGTTTAGGAGAGGTGGCAGTGGAGTTTTTAAACATATTGTTTAATGTAATCTTGGAGAGTGAGAGGATGCCTGAGGAGTGGTGAAGAACTGTACTGGCGCCGGTATTTAAGAATAAGGGGGATGTGCAGGACTGCAGTAACTACAGGGGAATAAAATTGATGAGCCACAGCATGAAGTTATGGGAAAGAGTAGTGGAAGCTTGGTTAAGAAATGAGGTGATAATTAGTGAGCAGTAGTATGGTTTTATGCCAAGAAAGAGGTTGTTGATGGAGAAGTTTAGAGAAGGCCAGAAGGAGATGCATTGTGTCTTTGTAGACCTGGAGAAAGCATATGACAGGGTGCCTCGAGAGGAGCTGTGGTATTGTATGAGGAAGTTGGGAGTGCCAGAGAAGTACGTAAGAGTTGTACAGGATATGTACGAGGGAAGTGTGACCGTGGTGAGGTCTGCGGTAGGAGCAATGGATGCATTAAAGTTGGAGGGGGGATTACATCAGGGATCGGCTCGGAGTCCTTTCTTATTTGCAATGGTGATGGACAGGTTGACAGACGAGATTAGACAGGAGTTCCTGTGGACTATGATGTATGCTGATGACATTGTGATCTGTAGTGATAGTAGGGAGCAGGTTGAGGTGACCCTGGAGAGGTGGAGATATGCTCTAGAGAGGAGAGGAATGAAGGTCAGTAGGAACAAGACAGACTACGTGTGTGAAATAGGGGAAGGTCAGTGGAACGGTGAGGATGTAAGGAGCAGAGTTGGCGAAGGTGGATGAGTTTGAATACTTGGGATCAACAGTACAGAGTAATAGGGATTGTGGAAGAGAGGTGAAAAAGAGAGTGCAGGCAGGGTGGAATGGGTGGAGAAGAATGTCAGGAGTAATTTGTAACAGACGGGTATCAGCAAGAGTGAAAGGGAAGAACTACAGGACGGTAGTGAGACCAGCTATGTTATATGGGTTGGAGATGGTGGCACTGACCAGAAAGCAGGAGATAGAGCTGTAGGTGGCAGAGTTAAAGATGCTAAGATTTGCACTGGGTGTGATGAGGATGGATAGGATTAGAAATGAGTACATTAGAGGGTCGGCACAAGTTGGACGGTTGGGAGACAAAGTCAGGGAGGCGAGGTTGCGTTGGTTTGGACATATGTAGAGGAGAGATGCTGGGTATATTGGGAGAAGAATACTAAGGATAGAGCTGCCAGTGAAGAGGAAAAGAGGAAGGCCTAAGCAAAGGTTTATGGATGTGTTAAGAGAGGACATGCAGGTGATGGCTGTAACAGAACAAGATGCAGAGGACAGAAAGACATGGAAGCAGATGATCCACTGTGGCAAACCCTAACGGGAGCTGCCAAAAGAAGAAGAAGAACAGTCTTAAAAATGTTATTAGCAAATGACACTGGTTGTTAATGGGTTCCCTTTTAAAAATTAAGAACAATGTTTCTGGATTTGATAAATGTCTTGTCTCGCGGTGATGAGGTCCATATTTGACTGTTCCGTTATAATCTCGGCACCTACAAACCAGGGCAGAAGAGCAGGCGTCTCCTCAGATGCAACGATCCCTTAAAAAGTGGGTCTCTGTTTCTTTTTTTCCTGTTTAATTCTGGGGTTTATCGTCTTGCAGATTACTTTGCTTTTGCTTTGTAGTGAATTATTTTAAGGTATGCAGTAGATGAAGATGTAATGATAGATGTTTTCAATCTGTAAACATTTAAGGTTTACGAATCATTAGAAATAATTTACATAATTATAATTACAGGTACTGAAGACCAGTACTTAATGAAGTTTTAGCGGTGGTTACAGACAATGTATCATACTGTCTGAAAGCATACCAGGAAGTTTTAAAAGGGGTTATGCCCAACAAAGTACATTCAGCCTGCTTGTGTAGTGTCATCAGTTTGCTGGGAGTTACTTCAGTGAGGCAGTATCACTAGTGATTTGGGTAAAGTTTGCCTTTTTCAAGAAGCCTGCCAGGAACCCCCCAAGACAGGAAACACCAGGTGGAATAGCTTCTTTGAATCAGAAGGGTACCTCACTGAACATAGTCACCTCTGCCTTAGACCCTAAAAGTGAAGTTAACCTTTATCTCAGAAGGATGCATTAAACTAGTAACAGCTCTTACAATTCTGGAGGGCACTCACTGTTCTACTGCATTGGGTGTGACATGGATAGGATTAGAAATGAGTACATTAGAGGGTTACCTCGGGTTGGACGGTTGGGAGACAAAGTCAGAGAGGCGAGGTTGCATTGGTTTGAACATGTGCTATATACTGAGAGAAGGGTACTAAGGATAGAGCTGCCAGGGAAGAGGAACAGAGGAAGGCCTAAGAGAAGGTTTATGGATGTGGTGAGAGAAGACATACAGGTGATGGGTGTAACAAAACAAGATGCAGAGGACAGAAAGATATGGAAGATGATCCGCTGTGGCAACCCCTAACGGGAGCAGCCGAAAGAAGAAGAACTTTGCTCTTCAAAACCTAGAGGTCGGGCTTTAGCAGTACTGTTTTTTGTCTGGTGAATTGTATGCAGAGGGGAAGTATGTGCTTTGCTTGACACGGGAACCTTATGGCACATGTGCATGCTCAGAGTTGTGACTGTGCATGTCGAGATGAGTGCAGGAAAATGTTGCCCAGGATTACAATGTGGAGCAGCTACTTTAATGATATAAATTACAAATTCATCATTAGGAGCTTGCATCTGAAGTGTCAGCTGTAAATATGGCTTTCAATTGTCTAAGGTTTGTTATATGTACTGACAATTCACCAATTAAAACACACACCCTCTCAGCTTTCATGAGTGAAAGTGAAAACAAAACTATCATCAATATTCTCAGTTAATGCTCTCACGATGCAGGAGGTGGAACATACAGTGCTGATTACTCGTGCTGAAGCTTTAAAAAAGCAGCAGGCTCTCGAGCAGGAAGAGGCATAGCTGAAAGCCATAAGAGATCAGTTGACAAGCTCTTAAAAGGCACAATAATATTCAAAGTGACTTGAATAATTACAGTTCACCGAAATTGGCAGGGATTACATTCCTAGAGCATTCGCGAATTGTGAAAAACCACAAATTTTGAATGTGGTTAAAACAATGCTTTTTCTTATAATTTAAACCCAAAATGTGCCCCCAAAACACTTTAATTTCAAACTCAGCTTAATACATGGTAAACCCATATACAATGAACCCTCGTTTATCACGGTTAATCCGTTCCAGACTCTACCGTGATAAATGAATTTTCGCTAAGTAGGATTCTTTATTTATAAATCGAATATTTTCGCAGTTAGAGTATAGAAAACCTGTTTACGACCTTCTAAATATGTTTTTTAACATATTTAACACTATTAAACACTATTTCAAAAAACTACTGGAACAATGTACAAGGTACAACTGACGCCATTGATGAAATTCAGTCAATCACCGGGCCAACTGCACATAAACTGGCTACACTCAAGCACACAGAGGTAAACGCTAATGCTTGCAGGCTAGTCTAGTACAGCAGGTGAATCCCAGAGACATTGAAGCTGCAGGTGGTGTCAGTGGTCATGAGCTGGCTGCAAAACAACAACAAGTGTACGGCACTGACTGATCAGCTCCGGCGTGCTGGTAAATTGCACTGGGAACCGACTATAGCTGGTTGTGGCGTTCAATGATTGTACGTAGCCAAATACACTCGGCTGCTGTGTGCTTGCAAATGGCACTGGGAAACGACTATAGCCGGTTGCGGCTTTTTAAGGGTTAAGAAGAACAAAACAGAAAATACAAGAACATTCAGCTGGAGATGTGTTACTGTCAATCAGCAGCAAGGAGAAATGAATAATGCTATAGCGGTCCGGTGCCGCTAAGATTCACACCATCGAGAAGACGGTGATTTGTTTATTTTTATGGTGGAGATTCCAGGGACGCACCCAGATTTGGCCAGACTCACATACACTCACAAACAGAGACAAAAACAAAGGAAACCGGTAATCACACAGAAAATAAAGAATGTAATGAAAACAAATAAAATAAATGAAAACAATGATACCACCCCTGTTCCCCTTATGGCGATTACACATTAAATACAACAAAGCACAAACAAAACACACACAGTAAATCATGAAAAATGGTAATGATGAAAATAGATAGTCCAGAGATCTGCACATTGAATGGGAATGTAAATATAGTCCTGCCAATAGTTCCTGAAATGGTGAAGACAGGTGGACGAGTTCAGGAGCGCTCCTTTCTTCGCAGGATGGCCATGAATCCACTTACAGTCCTCATGTACACAGGCAGACGGCAGATAATCCAGATGCCAACCACAAAACGATCCAGGACAAAACGATTAAGTACAGGTAACCCAATAGAAGGCGGACAAACAGGAACTTGAAGCACAAATTACAAAAACTTTTTTTTTGCTTTTGGTCACCAGCCCCCATTTTAAAAGCTACACTGTCATCCTTTGACCCCAACAGCACCTGCACCATCAGCAGAAGACCAATCAGAGCCACTGCAGGGACTGCTGGGTGTTGCAGTTTCAAATTCTGTTGGCTACTTTCACCATCCCAAGCTGCGTTTTCCTCTACAGTTGCTTCCTCTTCTCTCTACAGTACAGTGTTGCCATGAAAAAAGCCATAAAAATTGCAAAGGATATTTGCGGTTTCCACTAACAATTATTAGTTAGGTTCTAAGGAAAAAAATCTGCGAATGACTGAGACCACGAACTCTCAACCACGACTTCTCGGGGGGTCTACTGTATAATGCTCAAACATATGGAGTCAAAAAAAAAATAAAAATAAGGCATTTCAACCTTGCCTAATTACTCAAGCAGCACCAGGTCTTTGGAGAGCAGTGGAAGTAAACATGTATTTTGCCAGATGATAACGAATCAGAGGACGCTTACTGAAGTTGTATATAACCCAAAAAACAATGTACCATATATTCCAGTATTTGAAGGCGACCCATTGGCTTGCACAAATTTTATCAGGGCATTTAACTATGCAGTAGGAAGCTTGTAATGGTAAATCCCACATGGTAAGCCATTTTGAGAGGCTTTAAACACTTGCCAATGGAACATAGTTATACACAAGCAAGAAAGCTGCTTGAGAGTTATTAAAGAAACCAAATACTGATTGTTTTTGCATTTTTAGATAAAGCATTAAAGTGGCCTTCAATCAGGGCAGATGATGGAGCAGTGTTGAGAGATTACACACTTTTCTTGGTAGCTGCGTGATTGCAATGTCTAATCTAAAGTATAGGCAGTAATACAAACATTCATACTTGTTTCCCAACTTGCCAAATGCGAGACAAGTGGGAGATTATAGCTTATGATATTGAGGAAAATGAAATAAGAAGGGCACAACTTGCAGATCTAGTTGACTTCCTACATTGGCAGGCTAAAAAAATTGTTGTCTCCTATCTATGGAAAAACCTATCAAAGCTATACTGTACACCTAAGAAAGCTAAGAAAGAAACAAAAAAAGAACAATGAAGGAAGTCTCCCCTGAAAAGCGAAGCGGTTTTGCTACAAGCATTACTATTGTTGTTGAAAAGGAGACTCAAGACACCATGGTCAAATAGAACAGCAAATTAAGGTAGGACTGAATTTTTGAAATCCAAACGTTTATGTTTTAAGTACCTTAAACAATAACGCCTTATTCAAGTCCGTGGAGGCAGAATTAAATGGTAGATATGTTCTCAGTTACACCCAGATATCTTGCATATTACAATAAAGAAAAAAAATGGTTTTTCTACTAAAAAAGAAGAAAATGGTACTGGAACGAAAGTCTTCTCTTGTTGGTGTCTCTGTGGAAGCAGAGACATGTACAGCTACTGGGGCCAGCAAGAAATGTGAACTAGCCATAGTCCTAACCAAAGTCAAGTCTAAGATGAGTGAAAGGTATGCAAAAAAATCTTATGCTTTAATAGATCCTTGCAATACAGCAAAATTTTACAGAGAAGATCTTCAAAGACAGTTAAATGTCTAAGGAAGAATAACTCAGATTGACATCAGCATGGTATAAAGAGATACAATCAATAAACAGAAACTAATCAAATGTTCCATATTGTTCAACTTACAAGTCTGTGGAGTGGGAGAAAAAGTATTTATTGAATTGCCAAAGGTCCATACAATATACACTGAGCTTTATCCCAATGTAGAAGGAGAACAGTTCGCAGTTGAAATATATTAAAGATGGCCTTACCTCAGATTTGTGTATCTACCCCATATAGAAGCAGAAGCGGAATCGTTCCTAGGTGCCAACATCCCTAAATCACTGGAGCCTTGGAAAGTCATACACAGTACAGCTGATGGTCAGTGTGCTGTGAAAATTGTGTTTGGATGGGTGATCAACGGATTTCTAAAAGAAAGGGAACGTTATCAAAACATACAATTAATTGTGTACAGTAAACCCTCGTTTATCACGGTTAATCCGTTCCAGACTCAACACGATAAATGAATTTCCGCGAAGTAGGATTCTTTATTTATAAATCAAATATTTTCACAGTTAGAGCATAGAAAACCTGTTTACGACCTTCTAAATATGTTTCTGAACATTATTAGAGCCCTCTAGACAGGAAATAACACCCTTTAGTCAAGTTTAAACTGTGCTCCATGACAAGACAGAGATGACAGTTCCATCTCACAATTAAAAGAGTGCAAACATATCTTCCTCTTTAAAGGAGTGCACGTCAGGAGCAGAGAATGTCAGAGAGAGACAGAGAGAGAGAATCTACGATATATATTTAGATATGCTTACATTTAAAATCCGCGATGGAGTGAAGCCGCGAAAGTCAAAGCACAATATAGCAAGGGATCACTGTATCAGTAATGGAAACTGAAGAAATGTTACATCAGGAGTGTAACTGAAGAAAAGGAGTAAATGTCACAGAAAGACATGCAATTAATGAGCATATTTACACAGTCTGCAAAACTAATTGATGGCCATTACTGCATAAACTGTCTTTGAAAGGTGAGTCACTTAAAACCCTGATATATAGTGGCCCTCTTGATTCAGTGACCAATCCTACCTTGTCACTATCCAGAATAAGCATCACCCTGCTTCATAGCAGCTCTATTCAGGCACATTTCAGTCCTCCGGTCCTGCCCCCATTCTAGTACAAGTTTTCCTCCTGAAAAAGGGACGTCATAAATTCTACCAACGTATCCCTTTCATTCCAGGTTTCACCAACCTGTCAATGGCCATTTCATTTTAGCCCTCTTGTATTCCTTCAGGCCAGATGGTCAGAATTTTGGAGATTTTTTTTAGCTATACTACTTTAAAACTGCAGTAATACTGTTTGTTCTAAAGCATTTTTGTAAGCAAATATTTTATCTTAATTTTATTATGCCATTCTTATCACAATGATGTGTATGAATCTTATCTGTACTTCTCAACAATGCGGAAACCACTATTTTGATCAAATCACTAATTTTGTGGAATTGTAGCCACAAACCTGCAGGTAGCCTCCACCTTGATTTACCGATACTGGAAAACATTCATCCATTTACCATTTTTCAGTCCTGTGGCACATGAGCTGCCCTCTGTTAGAGAAAACAAATTCACATTTTCACTCATTAGTCAATAGCATTTTTCTACACCATACTCCTTAGGTTTTCATGGATAGGCAACTCATCTGGCTTTATTTCCATCTCAGGGGAATGGCTTTTTGGCTCTTTCATGAAGACCTCTTCTAATACCTTAATTCTCAACATGTTTGGCAACATGACGTGTGAAGTTTTGAAACAGACTTTGAAAGTTATTGGCCTAATTAGATGAAGACCTTTGGCTTCAACTGTGTCAGTAACCTAGTGGTTTCTGCCAGTTAACTGATAACAGTGCTGGGCATCTTTCAGATATCAAAATGAAGCAAGTTTGATGTATGTCTTGTTTGTTGCTCTCAGTTTGCATGGTTGACCACTGCATTTCCATTCCTTAACCTTGCCTTTTTGTTTGTGCTTCTGCCAACAAACTTGAATAGTACATCACAATAATTAATCCTTACCAGATGGGAACAACTAACAAATTGCTTTAGCTCCCTAAATCATGCTGCCAGGTATTAGAAATTATGCCTTTTGATAGTGGTCTTTACAAGAGGCATTTTCGAAGCATTCTGCACACTCCTTGTCATTGATCACTTTGTCCCCAACAGTAATGAGGCTGATCACTGAAGAAGAAGGAATAAAATGGTGATTTGTTGTTTTGTAGGTGAATCCTTCTTGATGCCAAACAGGTCTTTGCAGTTAATTCTAAAGTGTCAATTATAAACATTACATTTCAATTAAAATTTGCATGTTAACCTCCCAAAGATGGTGGCTAATGATCTGCCTTTTGACACTTAATGTTTTTGCAATAAGAATTTGTTGAGGTGTTGCTCTGCTTTATATGTTTGCCATCCAGTATATTGATCATCCTTGTATGTTTCCCTTCAGGTTAGTCATCACCCAGTTGTGAGAGTTTTAGTTTCTTTATCTACTCAGTGGTGTCACATAATCATTACATGATGATTATGATCTGTTAAGGAAAAAAAGTATACAGTTTTTATTATTCCATAAACACACATAAAAAAAAATCTGAAAAAATAGATTATTCCAGAAACACAAATAGAACAAATCTGAAAAAATAGAACATGTTATTCAACTAAAAGTTATTCAAAAGCATTATACAAAAAATTGTTTTCATCATTACAATTTTGGAATCTACTATGTGCTAAAACACTAAGTCCTGCATGTGTCTTGGTTGATTTTCAACTGTGAGCTGCTAGTGCAAACACGCAAACATCTTTGCAGTCATACACCTTACTGTGGTCTGTGGACCAAAGTGGGGCTGAAGGTATGGGGCATGATTGGATATTGAGGAGGAGCAGTCCTAGCCTCACTCATTGTAAAACCACATGCTACATTCAAGTACTGTGGATCAGTAAGCTTGTCGCTTCTTTTGATCATTATTGCTGAAAATCATTTTTAGAACACTTTAATATCTTAAACTCTTAGGCTTAGCAGGTCTTATAGATCTTTTAAATGAATGACTGTTGTTCTAAAGGATGCAGCTGTCCTAAATGTATCCTTGAAAGAGTACTAAATGATTGCTAATCTAAAAAAGGTATTATAGTGACTTTTGTCTGTCTGTTTTAAAGTATGCTGGCACTTCTCTAGAGTGCAGCCCCTTACTTTGAGTCTGAACACTATGAATATATCCCATTATTAATGTTTAGATCATCCTACTTTACTCCTTAAGAACTTTGCTTGTGGAAGAGTTGCATGCTGTCAGCTACTGTATATACTAAAGATGTTCTTGTATTTTCATATTTATAATGTTTTTGCCAGAACAAAGAATTGTTAGCATATCTGTGATTGGCAGTGCAGGACTAATCCTTGCATAATATGCTCCTTAGACATGTTTGTTAAATAAAATTCTTATTAGTCTGAAGAGCCTTTGAAAATGAAATGGGGATCAAGAAGAAGAATATGGGATCACAATTTTTGCAGTAATACAACATATGTGTTTTCCAGCGTTTTCTTGTAACAAGGTGCCAAAAAAATTGTGGAATATTTAGAAAAGTACAAGAAGGATCAAAAAGCCATTGTTAGAGTATGAAACTGAAAATGCTAAAGTATAGGCATACAACTTTATTAAATAGTGCTTATTGAAAGAAAAATGTTTTATTAGAGTTTGTGTTTAGTAGTAGGGTGTTGTACATTGTTTGCCATTATGGATGCAATGAGGAGTCAAGCAAAGTGACAGACACCTTTTATTGGCTAACTGAACTGATTACAATATGCAAGCTTTCAAGGCAACTGAGGCTACTTATTGAGGCAGGTTGATCACATTATTATTCGAAAGATTGTAGTTGAAGGAATGGTGACAATGGAATTCATCAACAGCACTTTCCATTCCTTTGAAAAGGTCCCAGAAAGCCTTGTGCTTTTAAGGCAAAGAAAAATCACAAACCTAGAAAAGTGCAGTTTTTAAGAATAATATGTTAATGAACAGAAAAGAGATCAAAACAGAAAAAAATTTAACAGTAAGGCATTAAGAAAGGTAAAGAAGAACACAACAAAGCAGCTGTTTATGATCTTTTTAAGTGTAGTTAGAATTCAGAGCTATTCATATTAGGAAATATAAACAGATTTTTTTCAAGATTATTATTTTATGAGTATGCTTAATTTACTTACCAAATGTAAAAATGTATATCAAAATATGACCATTTGATACAGTATAATACCAAATAATGTAAATTGCCCATGGAAAATTGTCATTACATTACTTTCTCCACATGAATTGATAGTTGGTTCAAGTTACTTACTTCTGATTAACTTAAAATTTGTTTGCTAAAGAAACAAATCCACTTTGAACACAAAACAATCTTTTTTTTTTCATTATTTTTATTTTTTTTAACCGAAATGTCCCAGATGACACTCCTCAAATGCTGATTACAGATCTTGTTATAGTATCTATATAAGAAGTTCTAAAACTTTTAGAACTAATTATTGGAACTCAATTTGGCTTGGTAAACTCAGTGACCCCTGACCTACATACACAGGTGAATCCTATAATGAGAAAGAGTATTTAAGGGGGTCAATTGTAAGTTTCCCTCCTCCTTTAATTTTCTCTGAAGAGTAGCAACATGGGGGTCACAAAACAACTCTCAAATGACCTGAAGACAAAGATTGTTCACCATCATGGTTTAGGGGAAGGATACAGAAAGCTGTCCCAGAGATTTAAGCTGTCAGTTTCCACAGTTAGGAACATATTGAGGAAATGGAAGACCACAGGCTCAGTTCAAGTTAAGGCTCGGTGGCAGACCAAGAAAGATTTCGGATAGACAGAAGCGACGAATGGTGAGAACAGTCAGAGTCAACGCACAGACCAGCACCAAAGACCTACAACATCATCTTGCAGCAGATGGAGTTACTGTGCATCGTTCAAAAATTCGGCGCACTTTACACAAGGAGATGCTGTATGCGAGAGTGATGCCGAGGAAGCCTTTTCTCCGCCCACAGCACAAACAGGAATAAGGTGCTGTGGACTGATGAAACTAAAATTAAGTTATTTGGGCATAACAAAGGGCGTTATGCATGGAGGAAAAAGAACACAGCATTCCAAGAAAAACACCTGCTACCTACAGTAAAATATGATGGTGATTCCATCATGCTGTGTGGCCAGTGCAGGGACTGGGAATCTTGTCAAAGTTGAGGGACGCATGGATTCCACTCAGTATCAGCAGATTCTGGAGACCAATGTCCAGGAATCAGTGACAAAGCTGAAGCTGCGCCGGGGCTGGATCTTTCAACAAGACAACGACCCAAAACACTGCTCAAAATCCACTAAGGCATTCATGCAGAGGAACAAGTACAACGTTCTGGAATGGCCATCTCAGTCCCCAGACCTGAATATAATTGAAAATCTGTGGTGTGAGTTAAAGAGAGCTGTCCATGCTCGGAAGCCATCAAACCTGAATGAACTAGAGATGTTTTGTAAAGAGGAATGGTCCAAAATACCTTCAACCACAATCCAGACTCTCATTGGAACCTACAGGAAGCATTTATAGAGGCTGTAATTTCTGCAAAAGGCGGATCTACTAAATATTGATTTCATTTCTTTTTTGTGGTGCCCAAATTTATGCACCTGCCTGATTTTGTTTGAACAATTATTGCACACTTTCTGTAAATCCAAAAAACTTCATTTCACTTCTCAAATATCACTGTTTGTGTCTCCTATATGATATATTTAACTGACATTTTTTATCGTAACAACCAATGATTTATACAGGAAAATAATGACTATTAACAAGGTTGCCCAAACTTTTGCATCCCACTGTATTTTATGACAAGTAACCGTTACCTGAAGCATTCTCCTAAATGGCAGTGATTGCAGTTTTGTGCTTTAGAAATGACTTTAGAAAATTCTCAGAGTAATAGATATCAAAAATTCCTTGTTTAGGAGTTTATCAGAAATGTATTTTTATTGTGGCAGGGTGTCAGTAGAATCAGAGTGCCTTTTTTTTTCCAGTACTTTATGTACAGAAATTTAACTTGATAACTTTGGAGCTTCTTATAACAACATCACTTACAAATAACATAAATAAGTTAAACAACATACATTATAATCAGTTGCAAAACAGTACAGTTATAAAGGAAATGTGCAAATGAGAGTGTGTGTTTGTATTGAGTTGTACATACACACGCGCACACACACACATTTACAGCTTCATGCAGCATATGAGAGAAAACATGAATAAGCAAGAAAAATAGCCTACATTACTGGTTTGTGAGAGTTGTGGCTCTGGGAAAGAAACTGTTTAGGTGTGTATTAATATCAGTTGTAATTGACCTAAAGCATTTATTAGAGTGAAGGTATTGGAGCAAGTGATAACCTGGGTGTAATGAGTTGTGGTGATCCTTTTGATGTGGTTCAGGACACTAGATGCATACAGGTTTGGAAAAGCACGTCCAATTATTTTCTCAGCAGACCTCACATAATGCTGTAAATCATTTTTGGAGTGGCCCATTGCTAATTCATCCTAAGTAATAATGGAGAATGTGATCACATTTTTAATTTATGGCCCTGTAGAATTGTACTATGATAGGCTAGGAAATATTTAATATTCAATTGTAATACTGTTAATTTTCCTGATTTTCATATACTGTATCTTATTATGTGATGTGCACATATTGATTAAGTGATTTTGAAAAAAGTACCTAATTTCTAGAATGTTATTCGTGAGTCTGCCACATGTACAATTTCTGCCAAATGCCTCTTAAGTTTGCCCCACTCATGTTTAGTTAAAAAGGGCAGAAAACTTTTAGCTTGCAGGGCAGTCGAAAACTGCCAAGGTATTTAGTGTTACAGTTGAGACCGAAATTTAACCATAAATAAAAAGTCATAACATTAAAAGAAGTGTTCAGGATGAGCAAAAGTTAAATGTTGCCTTCAATCTTGCAACAGCCATTTTGGGGGATCAAGCAGTAACGATAAAACAATGAGTACATTTTTCTTGTTGTTAATGCCTGTTTTGTGTGTTTTATTATTTAAAACTAATGATTTTCAACTTTTCAGAAAATTTTTGTCCCTTAAAAGTATCATTGGTGCTTTCACATTCAAACTTATTACCTTCCGCATTGGCTTTTCTGCAGTGCCATTACAATGTCTGATGACTTCACATACTGCCAACAGCTTCATCCCTAGCCTGCACATACACACCGTCATCTTTACTTCAGACTGGTCAGTGGCATTACCATCTGCCACACCTTACCTAGCTTCAAAAGTCTGTTCGATGCCAGGATGATAGCCAACGCTGAAAGAGAGTTAGCAGCTAAAGTTTGACATTCTGTAAATGCTTCTCTTCATCTTCACACCCGGTTTCCACACTCTCATGAGTTGTTTTTATTGGTGGCTTTTCCAGGTCCTCCCACCCATTCTGACAGTCTTTGGCCTCCTGAGAAACCTGTTTCTCTTAGATTCAGACCCAGGAAGTTACAGTATTGTGTGGAGATTAAGTGTATCATCTCATGCCCTGGAAGCATACAGTATATGCTGGAAACAGAAAAAAATTGCCTTGTCTCAGGCTTCATTATTTAACGATCCATCCCTGGACTAAAGCATAGTTATTTCTTTGTATATTTCAAACTTATAATGGACATTTTTTTTCAAGAGGGAGTCTCTTCAATACAGAAAAGATAAACAGTGAAATTTGCTTCATTAAAAAGCAGTAAACAGGCAATGAATTGCTTAGCACTCACTGAAGTAGGCAGATTATTTTTTCACTTTTGTAGGCAAATTCCTGGCAGAAGGTACTTAGAAGTGGCATTGCTCCCATGTGTGATTGTGAAGTAAAAGTAGACGTACTTGGTATTTAGGTGCACAGGTTTTGTGCGTTTATTTACCTTCAAAAATATTTGGCATTACCTTTACCCTTACCAGCCATTCCACCTCAAGTTAAGAACCACCATTTGTATTATTGCCTCACGGGTACTGGCTAAGATTTACTTGGTTTCCAAGTTTGAAAATTATTCTTTATCCACATTTAATCCCAAATGCATCTTAATCACTTGGATTGGCTGTCTCCAAATTATGGAATGTTAAAGAGAGTTTGTTGAATGCTAATAATTTACTTGACAACACCATCTGTTCTGTTTGCTAATTGACAGATTGTTTTTGTTCACTTTCTCAAATTATCTCTTAAAGCTATGATTTTATTTTGGTTTTGTTCATTCTTGTGTACATAAACATACATTCCTTTTGCAGTTCTTTTCCAATCCTTAAACAATGAGAAGTCTTTCATATTAATGATGATTATGTACACTATTTATAGCTACACGCAGCACTGGTGACACATTTAGTTTATCTGATAGATCACCAGGTGCTATGCAGAGAGTTTTATTCATGGACAACACATACTGTATATCAAACTGATGCACAAGTCTTGCCGTAAATTTCCAGTCCTTCCATTTATTATCAAATCTGACAAATCTGTTTCAAAATTTTGGGAAATTAAGCCTATCCTGACAGCATTTGCCTCAAGGTGTGGACCAGTCCTGAATGGGGCATCATGTTAAACATACATCCAGAGTCATTTAAATGGAACAAATTTAAAGATGCCCATTTACCTAACACATCTGTCTTTGCCATGTGGGTAGAAAATTGGAATGCAAAAGAGAAAAACCCACACAGGCATGAGGAGAACATAACTCTCCATGCCAACAGCATGGGCTAGGATTTGAAGACAGGAACAGAAACTGTAAGGGAGCAGTACTAACAGATGCCCTGAACATTTATTTATACAGTTTGTTGCTTAAATTCTCTTCATTGTAGGTATCCTGTGCATCTGCAGGTGATGGCTGCTATGCTTTTACATTCATCTTCAAAAGAAGTGTTTCAGGCTACAGCAAACACTCTGGCGACCATGGCAGGACAAAATGGTAATATATACATACAACTTAAAGCCTTGTGAAATTAATATATGTGCATTGTTTTATAGACTGGAAAATGTATAATTACAGTTTTGGTCACATTTAACATACTGGATTTTTTTCTAAATGTGTGACACAGTAGTTTAAATGTCTTGGTAAATCTTATTTTGTGTGCCTTGTAGTTAAAATCAGATCAGTACTTTTATCCAGTGGGATACACATTAACATTTTTGAACTAATGAAGAAGCACATTGGCTTTCCAGAAGTGGCAGAGAGTGCGTGTCGGCTTTTGTACAATCTGTTCCAAGTGAAGTAAGTAATATTTTCATTTGTTATGTATTTTCTCTCAATTTTGTAGAAATATTCATGTGTGCAAAGGATTGTCTGAGTAGAATATTAAAACCCGAGAGATAGTAGCTTAAATTTTAAGCAAGAGGTAAAAAAATATATAAAAACAGTTTTTTGATCCTCTTCTGAGATGAATACTGCTTTATGAGTTGTTCTTTACCTGGATTGACCATTAAAATTTAAAACTAATGTCTTTCTTTAAAAGGATTCTACTCAGTGTTCCACAGGCTGACTTTGATTAACATTAGATTCAAGGTGAATCAGTATTTTTTTGATGGTGCAATACTGGTTGCCATGGTAGCCACAATTCAAGAATTATGTAAGCCTTGGGGAGAAGGTTAAAGAAAATCACTATAGTTCAGCAATGTCTCTAGCTGTTATACAATTAATTTTAACAGATGGCTTCAGTTGTTCACATAAATAGCTATTTTCCTTTTGAACCAGAAGAGTGTCCTTCTGTACACCTACACATTAGGAACATTTTGTTTAATATAATTGTACAAGAAGTGCTGGGGCACAGGATAGGGAATGAGCAACCCATGCTGTCCGTGGTGATACTTCATACATATCAGTATGGGCAGACAGCTTCCACCATACTACAGTAAGTCCTGTCTCTAAAGTACTTTGTTATGTATATGTGAGATGGAGAGGTAGGGGTTAGGTTGATTGGAGTACTCTTATATGGAGACAACATAACTTCTGAGAAAACTGAAACTGAGGAAAGTCAGACCTTGGTGCTTAAAAGGAGAGAGAGAGAGAGAGAGAGAGAGAGAGAGAGAGCGAGAGCGAGAGAGAGAGAGAGAGAGAGAGAGAGAGAGGGTAGCTCAGAAGCTACTGTTCAAGTCAGATCCTTCAAAATGATCGGTTAGGGTTCATAGACGTATTATGGACCTGATCTGCTAGACCATACTGACATAATGGTTCTAGGACCTACCTCTGACACTGTGTGTGCTTCATCCTGAGTGGTTTTTAATATACATTTAATTCTTTTAGAATAGAAAAAGAATTGGATGAAGACAAATGAGAAAGGAGGAAGACAGGTAGACATTAGCAATGGGAGAAAAAAATAAATACAGTATAGTACTGTGATATTTGTGCAGTTTTTCAGTTACACATTACAAAAAAAATTTTGTTTCATCCTTGGGTGTACAGAAGCAATACATTTTATTGATTCTCGCATACATTGCTTATGTGTTTCCCTAGTTGGTGCACTGCTACTATTGTATAAGAAACCTCTGCTGAAATTGCTTGTTGTTTTCAGCAGTGTTCTCAAGTGTATGGTTGGTCCTTCCTTTGCACCCCCCAATGTGCAAACCCAAAATGTGTTACTGCTACATATAAATATAGCCATAGCTGCAACAAAATTCTTCATGCAAGAAAATGTCTATTATATATCCGTTTGTATGTTGCACTGGTTTAGCTACACCAAGATGTCCAGGCAAGTATCCACCATTGGTCTAGTCTTTACTTGGGTGCTTTTACAGTCCAACTCAATCCTGAACCAAGTGTGTGCATCCACAGTCTCGGCTCTGATCAGGCCTCCTTCCCCCACTATGCATTTCTGAGTGTTGATTCAAATAAAAACTCTAGATATGTTGTCTTGTGTTATTGGGAATAATCTGTATTTCAGTTTGAGATATTCATGTTCAGATTATTTATGAACTTATTTGTGAGGGTGTTAGACTAATTTTGTCTACTTCTTCGCATTTTGTTTTTGTTTGAAATTAGCATTCAGCCTTAGAACAGAGGGAGATGTTATTTGAACAAAAGTCAGTTCATAAACAGGGTAATAAAAGTGCCACAGCAAAGTTCCCTCTTTCACACCTCCTGTTTTTCACTCTTTCTTGCTCTAGGCCTTAGTCTTTCTTCATTCATTTCACTGTCCAATGACCTTTACTTCAAAATCTGTACTCAACAGACACACTTTAAGCTGCACCTGGAGATTGCTTTCAGCCAGACTCTGTAATCAGTTTTTTCTGCAGGGATTGCCATCAGTTATTCTCCAGAGACACCAGACTAGAGCCTCTTCTAGCAGCTTCTGGACTTTACATTGCTCTTACAGTGCAAGGCCTCCAAGGCAGTTCCCCTGGTACCTGCTTTAACAGAGGGACAACAAAACCTACACAGTCTCTTCTTTAACTGTGTGTCTTTTAGCAGCCTGGAGGTGTTGTCTGTTCTGGTGTTTTCTCTGTGGTCTCTATGCTTGAAAATAGTCTGGTAACCAAGGAAACCCCCTTCCTTTGGATCATCTGGCAACTAGCATCCTCAGAAATATATTATGTTTGCATCCAGTCTGCCTCTCTTTCCCTCCCTCTCTCTTTCTCTCTCACTGTTTCTCATATATATACAGGTACCTCTGTCTTTTGCCTTCTTTGGATACTAAGCATTCATGCAGGATGTTTAGCCCTATAGCAGTCCTTAGAGTTTTGCACTGGCAAATGCAAGACTTCTTCTACTCCATCTTTTCCTTGAAAGTTACCTGAAAGATTAGCGCTGCCCTGTGTCACTTTGTTAATATCCTCCTCACAACATTTAAAAAAACAATATTTTTAAGGAGCTAATTAAAAATCATAATAATAGAACTAAGGTGTCTTACAGCAGAAACCAGAAATTAGTTCAGAGTTAGCAGCTGCTGCACATGCACATCCTCTTATAATGTCAAAAAACAGACAGTTGGAAGTTTATAAGAAATTGAAGTTTACAGGCCTTTACAAAGTTAAAATTATTTAATAATAATTTAATAGCTTACAAATACTATTGAATGAGGGTTGGATTTTAACTTGTACATCCAATTGTATTATATCCATCTAGGTATTTTTTTGAGCTCCTCTACTCTCATTTCAAGGTCTCAATTTGAGAGAAACATACAGTATAGAGATGCCACTAATGCCAGATGTAGCAAAATGTCATTGCAGATAGAGGCACACAGTTTTAGTAGGGTAAGTATGGTCCCATTTTGTCCTCTGAAGAGTGCATGCAGCAGAGGAGCTGCCCAGGAGAAATGGTCCTATTGTATTTTTAGAGTTTCAGGGAAACCAGTTCCATCTAATAGCAATTTTAACCTGGCGACCTTAGAGGAAATAGAAGGTAGTCTCTGACCCTGGAAGTGATTCTGGACCTTGGCCAGAGGTAACCCTGGAAGGAGCTTTAAAGCCACCTCCATGCTAGTAGTTAGTTAAATTCAGAACCTGAAGGAAAGGGGGCAAACACTCACTTCGAAGTGGGTTAAGAAACATGATGGGTAAGAAAGGTAGTGCTTTTGTGTGGTATTTGAGTAAAGAGTACATCAGTTGAGTTTTTGTGTGGTTTTCATTGTACTCTGAACAGTTCAGAGTACGGGTAGGCCTTCATCTGGCACCACTGTGACCTGATGTGTGTTGAAGTAGTGAAAATGCACAGAAGGATCACTTCTAAACAGTAACTAACGCATCATCATACCTTTAAAATGGCATGTAAATCAGTACAAGTTGAAAATCTAGGAAACAGAAGCATTAAATAAAAAAGCAAGTAAAATTTTAAGTAAGTGTCCTGGAAAGGTACCAAACAAACCCAAGTTAAAAATGGTACAGTACCAGCAATTTGGTATTTTTGATACAGGAAGTAAATGTCTGTTTTTTTTTGCTTCAACATGCTCAGGACATAATATGATGTGGTACGAAGTGTTGTGCGATTTTGGGTTCACAGGAGACCTCCTCCCAATCCCGTTATTCCTTCAACGTGCTTGCCACTTCATGGGTACCCCTCCCTCATTTTGCTTCAAAGAAATCACAACTTCACAGGGATTTATTGAATCAATACGGTACATGGCACAGTGTATCAAGTATGGTGTGATTTGGAGTTCACGGGGACTCTACCCCCACTTATTGCTTTTTGCTTCAACTTATCCACAACTTCCTGGGGGACTCAGTTGCTTCTTAACTAATTTGGTGTTGGTACTGTCTGAAAAGCTGGTATTGATACCAAAGTCAAAATTTTATTACCAATCCAGTGCTATTGCCGGATTGATAAAGGAATTGGTTTATCTGGAGGTAGATTTTTTTGAAGGTCTTTGTGTGCTACTTCAACTACAACTACTATTACTACTGCTGCTGTTGTAAGCAGATGAGTGGACTATCACTGCAGTTTGGAGAAGCAGTAGGTCTTAATATATTTTAGGTTTGTTTGTACTTTGCCTTGTTCTTTTTATATCTACTACCCTGTAGTTATTGTGTTAATAAAGACACCATTTTTATTTACTTTTTGCCTCCTCAATATTTTCCTTGGTGCAGAGGAATGCCATGAGGGCTCCTCATCTATTACAACATGCAAAAAGAAAGTGGTCGAGGAACAAGGCGGACCGTAGGGGACAATGGCGGGGTTGTTTGTGTGCCCTTAGCAATCCCTGGCGGATAAACATACGGGAGAGCTTATTATTAATGGACATATGGTAACAGCGCTGTTTGATTCCGGCAAGAAGCACCGTGTAATCAGCCGACAGGGAGTGGGGCGGTAGGCCAAGAGAGTGACGAAGATACTCCCGGACCGTCGCGGGCTACTACGTCATCCACTAGCGCCCCGCAGCGAGGGAGGATTCTCCGCCCCTTGAGGTCAGACCGGACCCGCTCTCTGAGTTGCACTTTCAGTTTAGAGCGACTCCGGCTTCTTTCAAGAGAGAACAGTGGAATGACGACTCTCTGAAGCACATAAAGAATGCAGTGGTTCTCGTTAACGCCAGCACGCATTTGCCCATGCCACAGGGACCTCACTTTGTCATGGATAATGAATTATTGTATCGGGTTGCTGAACATGAGGGGAAGGTCCGGAAGTTGTTGCTAGTCCAGCGGACCTACGGCGGCAGGTTTGCGAAGTTAGCCCACTCTCACCTTCTTGGAGGCCATCTCGGCTCCGATAAAACATTAGAGCGCATTAAGCTCCGTTTTTGGCGGGGATTAATGAGGAGGTTAGCGCTTTTGCATTTCCTGCCGGAGTGTCAACTGCGGCAAATTCCTAGGAAGGACCGTGCTCCTCTGATTCCCCTTCCCCTTATTGGCGTTCCTTTGACAGGATTGGGGTGGATATAGTAGGACCCTGGAGCCCTCAGCCGAGGATATAAATATATACTCGTCCTCGTGGATTATGCAACCCGATTCCCTGAAGCCGTTCCATTGCTCGGCTACCACTAAAAATATTGCCGGGAACTAGTAGGAGTCTTTTCACGGTGGGCATTCCTAGAAGTCCTGACGGACCAAGGAGCGCCTTTCACCTCGGAAGCGTTCAAGGAGACTGCCAAGTTACTGAAAATAAAGCATTTAAAAACCTCGGTGTATCATCCTCAAACCGATGGGCTAGTGGAGAGATTCAATCAAACTCTCAAGCAAATGCTACGTAAGGTAGTCAGCAAGGATGGGAGGAATTGGGACCAACTCCTCCCCTTGTCCTCTTTGCCTACGGGAAGTCCTCAAGCCTCTACGGGGTTCTCTCCCTTTGAATTACTATACGGAAGACAGCCCCGGGGCTTATTAGATATTTTAAAAGAGGGCTGGGAAGGGGAGGCACAGCCCTCCACTAACATTTTGGAGTATATCGCCCAATTGCGCGATAGATTTGATGTAATAAGACCTATACTAAAAATCATATCGAGGAGGCACAATCAGCACAGGCCGCCTGTATGACCGTGTACGACTCTCCGGGAGTTCCAACCGGGGATGCGTCATGGTATTGGTTCCTACTTCACACTCTAAACTGCTCGCACATTGGCTAGGCCCCTACTGAAATTAAGGAGAGGAAGGGATTGGTCGACTATTTGGTGAAACAGCCCAATCGCCGACCAGCTGGCGAATATATCATGTAAACCTGCTGAAACCGTGGAAGGAGAGGGATCGATCCCTCCTCCGGACAGCCCTGCTCTCTTTATACTCCAAGTTGCAAGCCATAATGGCCTGTCTGTTACATCTACATTATACCAGAGTTGCTTGTTGACTTGCAAAATCCTTGAGACTCGAGCCTTTTTCTCTTATTTTTTTTGCAGTTCATTTAGTTGAAAATATAACAAGATGTATAATACATTTTGAATGTTTTCAATCTTGCTCTTGGCCAGTTTCTCATGGCTTTGTATATTTTATATATTGTAATGTGATTTTATAGAATTGTGTGGTTGGTTATAACTCTTTTATTGTAATGCATGTATTTTGAAAAGAAAAATAGAAAATATTGAATATATAGCTGATGCTCTACAAGACCAACAGTGTTCCTTACATTATGACCAGTGTTCAAGGTGGCCTTGATGGCCTGTCTTAACATTTCCTGAACTTTGGATTTGTGAAGGGCAATATTTTATAGTGTGTGTGATTTTTTTTTTTTTTAAGTAAACATTTAGTGCTGTGTCATCTCACTGTAACACTTGCACATTGAAGATTTGTCCTCCATTCTTGGCCAGGTCAAAGCAGAAAGTGCATTACCAGCATGAACCATTTATTGGTAGCATCTGTGTAACACATACAGTATTACAAGTAATAACCAGCAAATACATTTTAAGCAGATAATGCATAGGTATTATTGAGTCATAACATATGGACCTATAATACATTGGCTACAATTACAATGTACTGTGATTACAGAGAGCACATTGTGTAACTAATAAATATGCTACTAATGATATTAACAGAATACACCTGAAAAAAGTTTAAAGAAAAAGTCAATAAAAAAACAAACATACCTAAACTGCTTTCATGTCCCTATAATTAGAAGGGCTCAAATAATGTACAATACTTTCATTATTGGAATGTTATTGAACTGGGAGACCTGTCTTAATGGTCTTTGATATGAATGAACTTTTTTCCATGAACTCTGTTTTTCTTCAGAGAAGAGCATTACATTTTGCCCACCCACTTTACTAGCATCTAATTATTTGTGTTGGGGATAAAAATCTTTTCATTTCTTAATCCTATTTGAGGCAGGAAATGAAATAAGGTCCCTGGAGCTATGGATAAGATGTTCTAGGCAGCTCTCAGTCATGCCTGGAGAAGCAAACCTTAAGTGATCATTTTAAATAGTGCCACTTAAATGTTTTTTGAGTTTATGTGTAGTATTTTTTTAATATACAGCAGATAACATTCTGAATAATACAAAACTACATTTTTAAACCAACGTAATCCAATTCTGGGATCCAGGGAGGATAAGAGTCAGGAAAAGGCATCTCCCTTATCCCTCACACACTCACGCTTACATAGGCTCAATTTAAAATCACCACAGGTCTTTGTGGATGTGGAGGATAATTGAAAGAGAATTACACATGAAAAACAAGATATGGGATTTATTCCCAAAACTCGAGAGTAAAGATATTTTAGCACCAACCACTTCCCTGTCATGCTGTATTAATGTTACATAATTACAGTTAAATTCTTTATGCATTTTACTGAACAGAAATGGTAAAGTCTCATTTAATAATGTGTTCAGTTAACATCATATTTAGATTAAGTCTTTGTTTTGCCTGGACAGTTAATATTTAAATGTTTAGTATTCATTACGTTATTAACACTGCTTAAATATGTGATATGAAAAAAGAGTAACACTAGAATTTTAGAAGCCTACGAAAAAAGTTGTAATGTTAGGCCACCTTAAATTCCTTCTCACCTCTTCATCAACGTCTTTGTTTTGCAAAAGTGTCAGTCAGCACAAGCAGCAAGCAGCCTGTATTCCATCCCCCACCAATGCAGTTGAAGTTCTCCTTGCTCGAGTCTGTTTATCTGGGTGTGAGGTGCCTGGAGTTGTATAGGGTAAGTAATATATTGATATTTGGAATACATACATTTCATGTGTGTTCCATGTCTACAACAATCTAGGTAAATATAGGATAATAAAACGTGAGACAAGAAATGTTGAACACATGACTGAAACAAACTTTTTTCATGTTATTGTAAAAATTAATGAAATGTTGACATGAAATGTATAATGTATGAAGGCTGAATTCCAAAAATAAATACTTTCACAAAAGGTATATCAAAACAAGTGTGCCTTTATTCAAGAATATAACTGAAGAAAAAGAAGTTATTCAGTTTATATGTTGCTGTCAATAAGTAAAAACTGAAGTCCAAATATCAATTGAATGGCTGCTTTTACATCAAGAGGTTGCTGGTTTGATCCCAGGTCTTCCCCGCATTTACCATTATGAGTAGTGAGCTGCTGTTATTATTACATTAATATAATAATAACATACATTTACTTTGAGTTTGCCACAGATGTTCTTACCTCAACACCAACCTTGCAATTGATATCTGGACGTCAGTTTTTACTTATTGACAGCAACGTGTAAATTAAATAATAATAATTAATTATTAATAAATAATTTGATATTTGGACTTCAGTCTTCACACAATACACATTGGTTCCTCACATCCAGTTAAACAGACTTGAGCAAGGAGAACTTCAGCTGTGTCAGTGGGGGATGGGATAGCAGGCTGCTTGCTGCTTGTGCTGATTGACACATTTGCAAAACAAAGACACTGATGGAGAGGTGTGAAGAATTTCAGGTGGCCCGGCATTATGACTTTTTTCGTAGGCTTCTGGGATTCTAGTGTTAACCAAAGTAAAGGTTTAATTTCAATAGCATATGCTGAGCTTCTTTCAATACACTTCAATTTGTATGTCATAACAAAAAGGTATTAATCAAATGTGGGATTATTGTCTTCAGACCATTCCAAAATTTGCTTCCTAAAGCTATTTTTTTTTCCTTAATCTGCTTAATGCTATTATATATACAATTAATTATTTTAAGTAACTGGCTTCAGGAAAGTCATAATACCTAAAGTAATTACTGCAGTTCCTGATACATATTTCTCACCTCTTGCTTTTTAGTGTGGCATGCCTTGATGTGGCTACCATGGCCATGGCTGAGATTCTGAATGCTATGAAAGTCCATAAGTGTTCTCCTTCAGTTCAGCTTGAAGCCCTTCGTGCTGCCTTGCTCTTTGTCAGTTCTGGTTGGTACTGGATCTCAGTTAGATTAACCTTAATTAAGCTATCAGATTACTTAAATTCTAAACCGATTAAAAGAAAGTCATTCCTTATTTGAATTCCTATTATAGTTTTTTGAAGGGAAATCTAATATAGTGAATTTGAAATGTTTTGGCTTGTTTGCAAACTGTTCTTTCATATAATATGAAATGTGGAAAGCAAGCTAGTAGAAAAGAATTAAATAATAAAGAGAAGAGTATGCATTTCCTATATAATATTTATGTGTGTTTAGTTGGGAGTAATATATTTAATAATCATGTTTCCAAACAAAGAGCATGATCAAGAAGTTCACTGTTGATGCTGTAAAATAGAGTTCCTCAACTTTTTCCTGATTTAAACCCTGTTCAGCATATACACCCATAGCATGGCCCATTTGAGAAGCTGAGATCACATTTTTTAATTGTTCACTTAGACACAAGCAGGTCTTTTTGTTAATTATCTCTTTTATAAAGCACTTTTCACTGTGCAGAATATTTAGTCAACCAAATGCAATTTAGAACCTACATATGTACTCATATAGCCTTGTAGTTTTTCATTAATTAATTAATTAATTAATTATTTTTTTCTGTCTTATTACTGCCCCACAATCTTAGGCTCACATCCTAGTCTAATGGATATTCTCTGGATAGTTTGGTTCCCCATTATTATCTAAAAGCTGTGTATGATTAGTTGGTAATTCTGAACTGTTCCAAGTGTAAGTGAATGCAGGTGTATGCATGAGTATGACTCATCAATAAGCATTATTTATTGTTTAAACTCCAGTGCTACTGGTTTGTGCTCTAGGCTTCTCTGTTAGATAAGTAGTTTGAAATATTCATAAATGGATGCAAGGTCGTTTATCCTGAATTGAGATAAGAATGTTTTGGGTTTGAGATGGAAGGTCTGGCGTGTGTATTTGCTAATCTGGCAGTGTATAGATCCCAAAACAAGATATTTAACTACAGGTGAAAGAAGAATTGAGGACATAAAAGTGATTGTTTGTATTATGAAACTGTTTTACAATATTCCTCATGTTAAATTATCTTTTCTTTAAGGCTAATTGAATGGAATACATTAATAAAGTATACATTCCAGATCATTTTGGTAGTACATGTTAGTTAGACCAAAGATGAAGAAATTGACAGGTTAACCTTTTTGTTGTTTGTTAACTTATTTGAAGTGTGGTGTGTCTTTTTTGTTTTTATTTGCTTTAGACAAAAGTGGAAAAACAAAGATGTCATTGCAGTGTGACATAGAAGAATCTGATATGATCAATGTTACCTTAAAAGTGATTAAAAACCAATGTGTTTTAGAAGGAGCACATACCCTTGTCCTTGATACTCTTAACAAGGTAATACTAAATTTAATTAATATTTATAATAGAAATGCACTTTTTTTGTGACTTTACATACTCCTTGTAATAAAAAAAATGCAAATCCCAATTTATAACCCACATGTAGTAGTAAACACTGAAGAATTCACAGCAAACTTTGTTCTTTTTTCCTTTGGTGTTTTTAAAGTACTGTACTGTAGAAAATATGTAACTGTGAACTCCTGTGCACAATATTATTGCTTTCAGTAAATCAGTCATCATCTAACCCACTGAATCCTGCAAATAATACAAACTCCATGCAGAGAGGACCTGGCTTGCTACAAGCCAGCAGCGCTATGACTGCACCACTGCTTAGTTGTGAAAAAAGTGTTGGACCTTTCTCAATAGAGACAATTGGATTTTTTTTCTAATTTTATTGTCCTTTATCACTGTATTGTGGAGGATGGATTAAAATTCTTTATGCTGAGTAAAAGTAAGATGTTGAGTGAGTTGTTTAGTGTAAGAAATCACATAGTTTTTTGCTGACTACTAATTCATCTGGTATTATTACTATTATCATTTTTATTTAGTTTGAATAATGCTACTAAAACATCAGAGTAAATGTGAATCCAAAAATATTTGACAAAGTAATGACCTAGCAAGAGTGGTGCTCAACACTAGAATCCCTGAAACCTATGAAAAAACGTAATCCTGACCCACCTTAAATTCCTTTGCATCTCTCCATCATGTCTGTTTTGTACTCAAAACGGAAGGCACTCAGAATTGAACCGGGAACCTCTTGAATACGAATCAGCAGTTCTTACTGGTGCACCACCTAAGCAGTTGTGTCAGTGTCACACTCTATCCCGATTTCTTTTTCTACGGTTATATTCTTCAATAAAAGTGCACTTGTTTTATTATATTTGTACCTTTTGTGAAAGTGTTTATTTGATATTTGGACTTCAGTCTTCACTCACTCAGTGCTGCAGTTCTGTACTTTAGTTTTAAGTTCATGCTTAACTCTTTTAGGGCTAATTTTTTTTTCTTTTTATCTCCCAGGGCTGAATATTTTTCCAAAAACTAACATTTTTTAAAAAAGAACACAAAGCAATTGTTTTACATATCAAATCAACAAAAATATTTACTTTTGACAAATTTTACTGTCTTGCATGTTGTATGAGCCTACATACTCTATTATTTCACATACATATCACATACATTTTACACAGCAAAGTCCTGCAAAGTCTGATATCACTCAAAGCAGCCAATTTCAGTCATTGCCACATTGCACTACTTACAATACGTGTTGCTTTGTTGCCTACTTTTCAATTGTCTGTTGCTGCACTCACATGTATTATTAGTGTGTACTGTAGAGAGACAAGTCACCCTTTTGCCATTGTGCCATTCCACTGCCACCAAGTTTTCTGCCCGCATGAAAACCATATTGTTACCTCTTTCTCTTCTGAAACTTTATGAACTTTATGCATGGCATTATAGCCTGGCTCACCTCATGGGATTTGCTTCTGTTTATTACAGAAGTGAATAAAACTTTGCAGCAGCACGTACCTATCACCATGCTGCATAACCTGTCCAAAGCCACCAGGGAACAAAGCACGTTTGGACCAATGCTCCCAACATTATATCACCAGTTCTGTCCCATCTCTATTTGTAATACCACAGCACGCTTCATCTCCTCTTTTGTTGTGGGTTTACACTTTGAAAAACGAGAAAGCGATGCAAACGCAGCCCGCGATTCAAAAAATTTCTCCGCCTACCTGTTTGTCTCGTCTGACGGTAGCTGAAAAGCAGCATCTGGAGAAAGCAGCCTGAAGTACAGCAGCTGGTGATCTGTCGTGTCCAACATCAAGCAATGCCGTCTTGTGAAGTCCAGTAGCCAGATCGGCTCTCAACGGATCAATGTCTGTGTATTTATCCCACGCGAACCTTGCCGTAGATGCATCGGCTGCGCGAAGGCGTCAACTGGCAGCAGATCCGCTGGCGCGGCATCGGCTGGTGTTTGATCAGCTGATGCCGGCTTCTCACTCTCTTGTTCGATCTGATCACTGTCAATAAAATCAGATTCTGAAAAATCAGAGTTCGACTCCACGCTAATGCTAAAACATTGTCTGCCGAGTGTTTTCTTTTCTGCACTCGCTTCGCTCCCTTGTCACATGTCGATGCCATCTTGCCATTGTTTACATTTCGAAACTCACGCACACGCAAGGATTAGTTGCCGAGTCAATGAGTCTAGCATTCCTCCAAGCACAGAGGGAATGCCTGTGACGTGACAGTGAGATTTGTCGCCATTAACAGCTGATTATCGCCCTCTATCCCTGGATGTCGACTTTAGTCGACATGCGCCCTCAACCCCTCCTGTCGACAAAAGTTGACATCCACACTAAAAGAGTTAAGAAGGTTAATTGCAAACTAAGATACAGTTTTGAGCTATCATAAACTTTTGCTTTTCAAAAACAGTACATTCCAGTTGATTGTTGCAGTTCATATTACTTTTGACAAAATTTGGGTCATTACTGTAGATTTGCATTCTTTACTTATACTCATTTTCGTTTTTGTGGCCTTTTCTCTAATTCTGTTATTTTCTTCCTGTAACTTATACCTCTGTTGATCTATTCAGAAATCATTTTACCTTCTTTTTTTCAGAGCTGAACTTAAAACATTCACATTTTGTTTAAACATGGATACTCTCTGTTCAAGATTGTCAGTAGAAATCTCTACACTTTTTAATTCATGCCTGTAAATGTAGTTGTGGCTCTTTGCTAAGTAACAGAATGAGACAAACACAGTAAAGGTTCCTATCACAGCAGAGGGATTGTTTTTCAAATAATGTGCAATCCTACATTTTGCCTACTAATTTAACCAATATCAAAGACATAATATATTTAATAATTACTTAACACTAGAATTACCAAAATCTAAGAAAAAACTTGTAAATCCGTCCCACCTCTCGCACCTCTCCGTCAGCGTCTTTTGTCTTGTAAATGTGTCGATAAGCAGCAAGCAGGATGCTAACACACTCTCCCCCCCACCGCACAAAGTTTTCTCAGCTCAAGTCTTTTTACCTGCATGTCAGTTGTTTAGAGTTGTATAGAGTAAATACTATTATCATTATTTGGAACACATTCATTTCATGTGTGTTCCGTGTCTACAACAATCTATGTACACACATCGTTAAAACAGAAACGTTTTTCGTGTTTTAGTAATAACTGTTAAAATGTAGACATGAAGCGTATCATATTGAAGCCTGAAGTCAAAATATCAAATAAACACTTTCACAAATATAGCAAAACAAGTACACTTTTATTCAAGAATATAAGTGCAGAAAAAGAATCCATGTTAGGATGGGACATTAACACATCTATACTAATAAAAGGCAAAGCCTTCACTCACTCACTCACTCACTCACTGACTCATCACTAATTCTCCAACTTCCCGTGTGGGTGGAAGGCTGAAATTTGGCAGGTTCATTCCTTACAGCTTCCTTACAAAAGTTGGGCAGGTTTTATATCGAAATTCTACGCGTAATGGTCATAACTGGAAGCTGTTTTTCTCCATTTACTGTAATGGAGATGAGCTTGAACGCCGTGGGGGCGGAGTTTCGTGTGACATCATCACGCCTCCCACGTAATCACGCAGTACATAGAAAACCAGGAAGACCTCCAAAAAGCGCTGAAGAAAACATGCATTATATAATTGAGAAGGCAGCTAAACAATAAGAAGCGAGCGAGTGACATATACAACCATATTCATGAGTTCTGCTACTTCGAAACAAAGCACGACGTAAACCTACACTTTAAATTAAGTTCATAGACAGGCTGCCACTGGCGTAATTTAGTGCCTGCCCATATAAGGCCGTCCGTCAGCGGCAATCCAATAGCAAACTCCCACTAAATATTCACGGGTGAAGGACTGTGTTTATGGAGAGGAAGATGAGATGGTCAGGGTGGTGTTTGACACAAACTCAGCGAAACTGCGAGAGAAAGTTTTAAGTGCCAGGACTAAGGTAACATTAAATACAGCCATGGACATAGCACGAGATGGCACCAGCACAGCTGGGAACCTTCGATGCATGTACACCGAGCGGCTCACGTGAACTGACGCAGTGCACAGATAAAAAGCAACAGTTCCAAAGACCGCTGAACAAAACCAATTACACAATTGAAAAGGCAGCAAAAAATATGAAGCGTCTGATACATACAAGCATATTCATAAATCCAACTACTGCGGAAACAAAGCACACGTTGGAAAAAGTCAATGTCCCACTAAAGGAAGACAGTGTAAAAAAAACCCGTGCATGCAGTGTGTCAGGTCTCAGATAAAGAAGAAGACGAGCTGTTTATTGATGCAGTAAGAAACAAATCGATGAAAGAAACCTGTCATCTTTACAACGATTGACAAACACGGAATGTAACTTGAACACAACACATCCTACAAATACGAACCTGATTGAAAGAAATAATGATAATCAAATCCTTGATGACAGCAACACTCAGTAACACTCACAAAACAAATACTGTATATTGACAGTCATGTTACGTTATTTTTAAAATGTTCCCTTTTCTTTTCTAGCTTTTTAACACACTACTTTTCCGCTGCGATACGCTGGTATATATATATGTATATATATATCCCGATCTACATACTCGAATAATGGATACTTTATTCGCCATCAATGATTGTTTTGGTAAAGCCATACTCAGTGTATTCATTAGATGAACGGTAAAAAAGTAAGAGCGAGGGGAGGATGACTTATTGAGGCATGCAGGCTGTAGTGCGCGTCAACTCTATCTGAATTGCGCGATCACATTTGAAAAAATATATCTTTTCAAGTTCTATTTAGTCCATATGTGTCAAACTCAAGGGCCACGGGCCACATCCGCCCGGCGTGTAATTATATCCGCCCGCAGATCATTTTATATACTGTATTATTGTTATTAATGGCCGGGTATATGAAGCGCTGGTAACACAATAAACTACAGATCCCATAATGCAGCGCTTCAGCTGCCTTGCCGAACACTTACTGCGTTAATCAAGTCTAGCTTATGATGCTGCAAGTTATTGCGAAGCTAGCTCACACGATGCTGGAGAGAAAAGTTGATTCTGAAAATAGAGCCTTTAAAAACCGATGGGAGGCTGAGTATATGTTTACTGAACCCGTGTGTCTCATTTGTGGAGCTAATGTGGCTGTAATTACGGCACTATGAGACAAAACATTAGGGTAACCTGAATGCAATGCAGAAGATACAGAAAGCAGAATAATTAAATAAGAATCTGACACTTCAGCGGACGTTTTACCCGTGCACAATCACAAAGTGATTTCAAGTGAAGCTGCTTTTATGGGAGACACAAATGCACCAGTGCACCTTGCCCCACTTTCCCTGTTGCCAAGTAATGCTAAACCAAGTCGTCACTACGGTGTTCCCAAATACGCACTTTGCTGATAAACTGAGCGCACTGCGCACTGAGTTTGCACGGCGCTTTGGTGACTTTGAAGAACAAAAAAAGTCCGTCTACATGCGGCTCGAACCTTGTGCATGTTTGGTAGCACATATCTGTGTGAGAAGCTCTTCTCAGTGATAAAGACTAACAAAACAGCACACAGGAGTCGCCTCACTGATGAGCACCTGCAATCCATCCTGAGAATCTCCACAACACAGAACCTCACACCAAACATAAACGAACCTGTTGCCAAAAAAAGATGCCAGGCGTCCAGCTCTAAAATGACATATGAGCAAAGACAACTGAATGATTTGATTTGTTATTGCTGAAAGGAACACATTTTATTTATATTTCCAGGTTTTGTTATGCAGCATGTTCATATTTGAATTTGTATAATTTTGACAGGATATATTTTTATGGAGAGCAAAATATTATAAGTTGTTTAAGGTTTGAGTTGATTTATTCACGAATAATATTCCTGTCTGTTTTTACCATTCCTACCAAAGATATTTCTGTCGACTAAATAAAAATTCCTTCTATTTAAAATTTAAATAGAACTTGAACAAATACGATAGTTCATAATATCCACACAGACTTGCACGTAAGAGCGGGAGTTATCCGTTTTAACATGCAGCGTATTGCACTGATACGAAATAGCTGTGTGTGTATTTATGTAGATATGTATGTATATGTATATATATGTTTATATATGTGTGTGTGTATGTATATATATATACAGTAATCCCTCGCTATATCGCTTTGACTTTCGCGGTTTCACTCTATCGCTGATTTTAAATGTAAGCACATCTAAATATATATCACGGATTTTTCGCTGATTCGCCGCTTTCTGCGGACAATGGGTCTTTTAATTTAGGTTACATGCTTCCTCAGTTTGATTGCCCAGTTGATTTCATACAAGGGACGCTATTGGCGGATGGCTTAGAAGCTACCCAATCAGAGCATGTATTACATATTAACTAAAACTCCTCAATGCTATAAGACATGCTTCCAGCGTGGCGCTTTGTTTTGTTTGCTTCTCTCTGTCTCTCATTCTCTCTGCCTGACGGAGGGGGTGTGACCAGAGGGGGCTGTTTGCCTAGAAGATAGGACGCTCCTCTACAAAATGCCGCTTTATCCGGTGCTTCTGTATACTTAAAAGCAGGTATTGATTTTTTGATTGTTTGCTTTTCTTAGCGCTCTCTCTGACATTATCTGCTCTTCACGGTGCTCCTTTGAAGATAAGATATGTTTGCATTCTTTTAATTGTGAGAAAGAACTGCCATCTCTGTCTTGTAATGAAGCACAGTTTAAACGCGTTTGACTAAAGGGTGTTATTTCATGTCTAGAGGGCTCTAATAATGTTAACAGTGTGGGAGAGTTTATAAGGGCTTAAAATATACAAAAATAACCATACAAACATATGGTTTCTACTTCGAGGATTTTCACCTATCGCTGGGGGTCTGGAACGCAACCCCCGCGATCGAGGAGGGATTTCTGTATATATATGTATTTGTGTGTATATATATGTGTGTATGTATGTATATGTATGTGCATATATGTAGATATATATATGTATGTATATATGTGTGTGTGTATATATATGTGTATATGTATAGATATATATATATATGTTTATATATGACAACAACACTCATCACTCAAAACAGTGACAAAACAATTACATTGACAATCATGTTACGTTATTTTCAAAATGTTTCCTTTTCTTTTTCATTGCTTCTTTAACACACTACTTCTCCTCTGCGAAGTGCGGGTATTTTGCTAGTCTTTAATATGACTGCTTTGGTGGCACAGTGGTAACAACTGCTGACTGGTAATCAAAAGGTCATGAGTTCAATCCCAGGTGACTCCATTTTAAGAAGTGAGCTGCTCTTATTCTTACTATTTTACAATAAAAACATACATAAGATTTGAGTCTATAACAGCTGGTATAAATTTATGGTACTTCTAAAGGTTAGCTTTGTTTTTTTTTATTCAGTTTTATTCTCCCAGTCACGTTCATGACCCCCACCCTCGATCTGACACTGCTGTACTTTGTATATAAAAGCCAGATCGAATGTTATTTACCTATTTACCTTGATTTATTTACTTATCTTCCTACAGTGTAAAGTCACTAGCAGATTGCAGAGCTTCCCGTGTACATATACAAAGTACAGAGACGGCAAAAGTGTGGCGTGCATTCTTTCTCCAATGTAGAACCCTCATCATCACCCAATTTCACCCCTGCTATAGCGTGTCTTTATATGAAAACAGCAGTGTCAGATCAGGTGGGGGGTGTGAACATGACTGGGAGAATAAAACTGAATAAAAATAAACAAAGCTAACCTTTAGAAGTACAGTGGAACCTCGGTTCACGACCATAATTTCTTCCAGAACTTTGGTCGTAAACCGAGTTGGTCGTGAACTGAAGCAGTTTCCCCCATAGGATTGTATGTAAATACAATTAATCCGTTCCAGACCGTAGGAACTGTATGTAAATATGTAAATATATGTAAAGATTAAGCACAAATATAGTTAATTACACCATAGAATGCACAGTGTAATAGTAAACTAATGTAAAAACATTGAATAACACTGACACTAAACACCCAGACTCCCTGCTCAGCTACACGAGCTGCCTCGCTCGCACTCTCTCTCTCTCTCTGTAGCACACACACACACACCAACTGTCAGCAGCATATGCCAACTGTCAGCAGCATATGCAGCACTTTTTTTATAATGAGTTTTAAGCACAGAGAAAAAAAAAAAGGAACATTAGAAGAAATCTGACATGTATTTAAAAACCAATCACAAGCATCCAAAAAAGTAAGATTTCAGGAGATCACAATATTAACCTTAAAGCCCGATCGCTGTAAACACTTTTTTTAAAATGAGTTTTAAGCACAGCGGAACAAAAAAGTAACATTAGAACAAATCCGAAGTATATTTAAAAACCAACTACAAGCAACCAAAAAAGTAACAAGATCACGCTATTTTAACCTTACAATCCGATCGCTGTAAACACTTTTTATAAAATGAGTTTTAAGCACAGCGGAAAAAAAGGAACATTTGAAAAAAGAGAAAAGTAACATTGCAACTAATCGCGCTATGAACAACTCCATCTGTAAACACTTGAATGAGTTTTAAGCACAGGGAAAAAAGCGAACATTTGAAAAAAGAGAAAAGTAAGAGTGCAACAATTCAAGCTACGAACTGAAAAATTAACTTTTGAAAAATCCGTAATACAAAAACCATCAAGAAAACTAACCTTGCATGAGTTGAGTTCTGGCATTAAGTGTTTTTCTTCAGGGGTTTTCTCTCTTGTGATTTCTTGGGTTTCTGGTGTTTTTAGCTGTTTAGCTGGTGGGAGCGAAAGCCTCATGCAGCCATTCCAAAAAGAAGGTTCTTGTGACCCAACCCTTCATGTTTGCCCTCCACATTACTGGCAGTCTGGCTTTGTTTACATTATGCTGCTTGAAAGCACAAGGGTTCTCAAATTGGTAAATGAGTAAACTGGTAAAGAGTTTTTCCACCTCTTGTAATTTCTTTCTTTACTTCGATTTCAATTTTCTTCAAAACTTTCTTCTCACCACTCTTCACTTGTTTAGAAGCCATAGTTAACTGCAAAAGCACACGGAATACTGTAGAGCACAAAGAGAGTGAACGTCTGACTGAGAACAATGAACAGGTTAAATGAAAAAGCCAGGCAGGCACGCGGCTTGCTCGCTCTCTCTCTCTTTCTCTCTCAGCCTGCCTGTGCGGGGGGGTGGAGTTGGGGGGATGGTTCCTGTGCATGTACTGCCTGCTTCTCAGAGAGAGAGTCTCACCTGTACCCCCCCTCCCCCTATGCAGAAGGCAGGCAGTACGTGCACCCAAACCATCCCCTCCCCCCAACTCCACCACCCCCGCACAGGCAGGCAGATAGGCAGGCAAACACTGCAGGAATCTCCCGCTCCCCCTCCCCAGCAGGCACTTGGCTAGCTCTATTTCTGTCTCTCTCTTTCTCTTGCTCGCTCGCTGCACAGGGAGAGACTGAACATGTACAAACCGAAAGGGAAACTGGCTTGTTCGTATACCGTGTGTGTGGTTGTGAACCGAGGCAAAAGTTTGGCAAACTTTTTGGTCGTGAACCGAGTTGTACATGAACCGAGACTTTTGTGAACCGAGGTTCCACTGTACCATAAATTTACACCGGCTGTTGCAGACTCAAATCAAATGTATGTTTTATTGTAAAATAATAAGAATAAGAGTAGCTCACTTCTCAAAATGGATTTGTCCAAGCTCGAACTCATGACCTTTTGATTACCAGTCAGCAGTTGTTACCGTTGCACCACCAAAGCAGTCATATTAAAGACGCGTCAATGTCGCATCCTAACACGGGTTCTTTTTCTGCAGTTATATTCTTGAATAAAAGCGCACTTATTTTGTTATACATGTACCTTTTGTGAAAGTGTTTATTTGATATTTAGACTTAAGTCTTCACACATTATACGCTTCATGTCTACATTTTGTCAATTATTACTAAAACATTAAAAACGTTTCTGTTTTAACAATGTGCTTACATAGATTGTTGTAGACACGGAACACACATAAAATGCATGTGTTCCAAATAATGATATAGTATTTACTCTATACAACTCTAAGCAACTGACACACAGGTAAACAGACTTGAGCTGAGAAAACTGCTTGCTGCTTATCGACATATTTACAAGACAAAAGATGCTGGCAAAGAGGTGCGAAGGGATTTAAGATGGGACGATTTTACAAGTTTTTTCATAGGCTTTGGTAATTCTAGTGTTAACACTGAATGTTTTTTCTGGCTTGTGCTGTCTCTTGTATCAAACTATTTCTTTTCTTAAGTCATTACAGTGTGCCCTTGTCATGTCATGCATACTCACAATATGGGACCCCAAGTGCATGAATGTAGGTATAAAGGGCACCAACACGTTATAATCCATTAATTCCATTCTTGATTTTTTGCCCTGGAAGTGAAAATCAAAAATTCACAATGTGTGCTGCATGGTGCTGGCCATGTTGGTTACTATTGCTGTTATTGTTGCTGGTTACTTACCATGGTGGATACGCCATACTGAGTTATCATTACCCATCTATAAAGGATTATGGCACCCTTTTACTCTCCTCTGTATACTGAAATATCATTGTTTTAAAAACCAAATGTTTTTAGGATTTTAGTTAGGGGCAGTGAAGAACAAGAACTTCTTCTTCTTTCGGCTGCTCCTGTTAGGGTTTGCCACAGCAGATCATCTTCTTCCATATTGTCCTGTCTTCTGCATCTTGGTGTGTTAGGGCTCGTTTATGCTTCACGCTCAGAACGTGTACGCACCTGCATCATGGCTGCCACGTGTTCTTAGCGTTCATTTGATGCATCCTCTGAGCAGGTCCTCAGAAATTAATGCAACACGTGTGCGAGTTGCAGTACCAGCAAAAAGTCAGGGGGGCGCAGTGTTCTAAAAGTTGGAATGTGACGTCAGAGTCTCTGTTTACTATCTACATGTGACAGAAAACTTTGCGGATCCTACGAGTTTGGAGTGCGCGCTTCGATGTTTGATGAATGGTTCAACGTGGTGAAGCAAAATGCAGATATACAGATGTATTCATGGTGCTTTTATATTCAAGCGTCGCATATTTTCGAACGTAATGACACGATACATTTTAAAAGTCTTACATGCCGTCTTCTGTGCCTTGTTTTTTTTTTCTTTTTTTTTTTTGCAACTTCACAACAACAATATAATGTACAGCGCTGTATTTTAGCCACTGAGACAAAACATTAAGGACTTGGTGAAAACGTGTATTTTGTGATTAAAATGGATATTTCGGCTTTAATCTCGAAATGTCCACTTTAACCTCATAGTTTATCATTAAAGCAGACCATCGTAAACGTCATCCCAGTTTTTAATCGCTACGGCAAGCAGCAATAGATTACCACACAGAACACATTAAATGTATGATATTCCAACTCTCTGCCATTTTAGAATCTTTAGATTTGTACTTGATATCACTTTCATGATGTAATGCATTAAAGTGTGCATGTTTTTACAGGTAAATCGTTAATTTCATTTAAATAATAAATACTGTTAATAATTACACATATGGGGGTGACACAGTGGCGGAGCGGTAGCACTGCTGTATCGCAGGGAGTCATGTCGCTGGTATTCCCTGCTTGGATTCCACACTGTGCTCCAGTTTCCTTCCGAAGATATGCAGATTTGGGGATTTGGTGCCGCTAAAATGATGCTAGTGTATGTGTGTGCTTGTATTCACCTTGCGATGAGCTAAGGCCTCATCCAAGGATTGTTTCTCACTTGTTCCCAATGCTTGCTGAAATGGACACATCCCTGGATTGATGGATTTAATCAATAAGCATAATTTTCAGAGATATTGCGGTAAGGTGTCATCTGAATTTAATGGGTGTTCTAGGCAATTCACAACACAGAGAAGCCAAACATGTTCTCATCATGATAATATCTTGCAGTGCCACCTGGTGGATTTCTCCAGATTTATGTAAAGTACATGCGCAAGTATAAACAGTACAAGGCTTGCGTAGCAGGAGCGTCCGCTGCAACATGCGTCGCGTCACGTGAAGTATAACCCCGACCTTACACCTACCACCTGCATGTCCTCAATGAAGAACAAGCTAGTTAAAAGACCTTTGTTTTGCTTGTTTGCCTTGATTTTAGCTTTGTTTAGTTTTCTGACTTCAAGGATTTCTAGTCTCTTTCCTGTCTCAGGACTCTTGCTGTTCTCTTCTGGCCTCCTAGTTATTTTCCTTTCTTTAGCATAGAGGAAGTTGACAGTTTGCTCCCATGACGACTTCAGTACAGAAACTACTTTGTTTCTTCTTTTTTTTGTCTGTTCAGCCTAGTGATTTATCTGTTGACCACACCAGCTCATTTTAATCTTAGTGATCATAATTGATAGTGTTTGGCTTGTTGATGAGGTCAACATTGTCATTTTGTTCAAAAGGGGGAAACAACGGTTGTTGTGACTTCACGCACCCACAAGTGAGTGTGGGTTTCTGCATGTGTGTGCACTGTAATACTGTAATGGACTGGATTCCTTTCCATGGGAAGTTCCAACCTTGTGCCTGGATGGTATTATTTAATTAATTTTTCTAAAATGAAGATCTCACCAATGCTAAAATATTGAAAACAGAAATTGAATGAAAAATCCTTCAAACCCGAAGTGACAATGAGGGATATGGTTGGATTTCATAAGTGTGTTTGGACTGTATTTTTCTCAAATTTTTATTGCCTAAAAGACATACGTTCAGTTTTTGAAGAATGGCCATAAAGGACAGCAGCTAATAGTAATTAGTGATTATTTATAATTCCAATTCTCCATTACATACTTCCTCTAAGTTTCTTTTGTAGTTGGTCAAGAAAAGTGAATATAATACTTCTTAAATGGACCGAGAACATGTTTCTTTGTGGAGAACTGGCCATTGATCTTTGCTGCTTAGAGCTAGAGTTCTTTATTATTGACATTGTTGATATGTGCTGTGTGTATTGTACCTTTGTGGTTAGAGTGACAGCAACATTGTTAATGTAATTAAGCCCATAGTTGAAGCATTTTGGTAAGTCCTCCAAAAATACAATTTAAGGATTTCTGTTATTGAGTACTTTTTATTCTGTTACATTACTGTTAATTTAATATTAAAACCCTTGTTTATATGTTAAATTAGCAAGTATCCAGTGGAACCTTTTAAGGAACTCATATGGCATTATACATGTATATGTAGTTTGATATTAGGTAGTGTTTGTCCTGATATATCAAAAGTGTAAGTCTGTTTAAACATTTAGAATTTCATATAGAAAAACCACAATTATGCTATAATTGCACATGCATCAAAGATATTTCTCTTTTTCTTTTTAGTTTATTGGGAGCCCAGTCATTCAGGACTGTGGGTTGCGTGTTCTTTGTTCATTAGTTGATTGTTCTGGAGCACTGGAGCTAATGTCTCAGCAGGGGGCAATAGACACCATTCTACATACTTTGCAGATGTACCCAGATGAAAAAGGTGAGTAAGAAATTAAAGCTAACTTAAAGTGATTGTCTTAACTATTACTTGAGTGAAACTGTTCTTTTCAAAGGAAGAGCAAAGCTTAATTTGTATGAATTTGTTCAGAAATATATTATAAAACATAGATAAGAAGTAGTATTTTGTTCTCTGATAAATGTGTTGAATATGGCCACTGTCAAAATTTCAAATTCATAAGTTATTTGCCTGTAAATTGCTGCTGATCATATTTTACTGTATGTCTGCTGCTGTATGTGTGTATCTATTTTTCTCTTTCTCTCTCTGTGTGTGTATGGGGGTGTATATATACAGGGTGAATCAAAATTGCGTTAATACTAATGGTACTGCTATGCATATACTTATATACAGTTTTTGTGTTTTATTTTGGGTGCTTACCTACCAAGTAACGATTGTGGTTGGTTGGCCAGTCAGCAAACATCCACCATGTCCTCTCCGTTGCGAGAAGCAGATCATAGATATGCAATACAGTACCTGCATAATAATACCAAAAGTACACAATACGTGTTTTGTCCTTATATGGGCTTGTCAGGTGTATGCACCTGTGTGTACTGTCATGTCCGAAGTTCTATCCAATGAATGCAAAAGTGTGATACTGTGTGTGTGTGTGTGTGTGTGTGTGTGTGTGTGTATATATATATATATATATATATATATATATATATATATATATATATATATATATATATATATATCTCACACAAAGTCACAAAGTGAGTACACCCCTCACATCTTTTCATGGGACAACACTGAAAATATGACACTTTGATACAATGTAGTTACTGTAGTGTATACTGTAGCTTGTATAAGAGTGTAAATTTGCTGTCCCCTCAAAATAACTCAACACACAGCCATTAATGACTAAACCGCTGACAACAAAAGTGAGTACACCCCTAAGTGAAAAAGATAGGTATATAGATACTTTATTAACTCAAGGGGGAAATTAACAAAAAATGTCAAAATTGCCCCCAAAGTGTCAATATTTTGTGTGGCCACCATTATTTTCCAGCACTGCCTTAACTCTCTTTAGCATGGAGTTCACTAGTGTTTCACAGGTTGCTACTGGAATCCTCTTCCACTCGTCTATATCACGGAGTTGGTGGATGTTAGAAACCTTGTGCTCCTCCACCTTCTGTTTGCGGACGCCCTACAGATGCTCAATAGGGTTTAGGTCTGGAGACATGCTTGGCCAGTCCAGCACCTTTACCCTCAGTTTCTTTAGCAAGGCAGTGGTCGTCTTGGAGGTGTGTTTGGGGTCGTTATCATGTTGGAATACTGCCCTGCGGCCCAGTTTCTGCTTCGGTATGTCACAGTACACGTTGGCATTCATGGTTCCCTCAATGAACTGTAGCTGCCCAGTGCCGGCTGCACTCATGCAGGCCCAAACCATCACACTCCCACCACCATGCTTTACTGCACTACTAACCTGGTTGCTGCCACACACGCTTGATGCCATCTGAACCAAATAAGTTTATCTTGGTCTCATCAGACCACAGGACATGATTCCAGTAATCCATGTCCTTAGTCTGCTTGTCTTCAGCAAACTGCAGGCTTTCTTGTGCATCATCTTTAGAAGAGGCATCCTTATGGGACTATAGCCATGCAGACCAATGTGATGCAGCGTATGGTGTGAGCACTGACAGGCTGACCCCCCACCACTTCAACTTCTGCAGCAATGCTGGCAGCACTCATATTTCTATTTTCAAAAGACAACCTCTGGATATGACATTGAGCATGTGCACTCAACTTCTTTGGTCGGCCATGGCGAAGCCTGTTCTGAGTGGAACCTGCCGCTGTATGGTCTTGGCCACCGTGCTGCAGCTCAGATTCAGGGTGTTGGCAATCATCTTATAGCCTAGGCTATCTTTACGTAGAGCAACAATTCTTTTTTTTCAGATCCTCAGAGAGTTCTTTGCCATGAGGTGCCATTTTGAACTTCCAGTGACCAGTATGAGAGAGTGTGAGAGCGATTAACACCAAATTTAACACACCGGCTACCCATTCACACCTGAGACCTTGTAACACTAATGAGTCACATGACACTGGGGAGGGAAAATGGCTAATTGGGCACAATTTGGACATTTTTCACTTAGGGGTTTACTCACTTTTGGTGCCAGCGGTTTAGACATTAATGGCTGTGTGTTGATTTATTTTGAGGGGACAGCAAATTTACACTGTTATACAAGCTGTACACTGAATACTTTACATTGTATCAAAGTTTCATATATTCAGTGTTGTCCCATGAAAAGATATAATAAAATATTTACAAAAATGTGAGGGGGGTACTCACTTTTCTAAGATACTGTATATATAAAATATATACAGCCCTGTTTTTATGTAACTCTGTCGTTTCTTCCTCTGCTCCTCTCAGCAAGTTTCCTCCTCCTTCTCCCAGCTTAGGCTCTCTGAGTTGAGGCCAACAGCGGCTCTTCTACAAAACCCGGAAATACTTCCTGTTTCCCAAGACTGCAGCTTGGGAGTACTTCCTGGTGAGGTTGGAGCCCGATAAAGCAGGGCTCAGTAGTCCACTTAATGCCCACTGGTGACTCCCACAGAAGCCAACAAGGCTGAGCCAATGAATTCCAGTTCCCAATGTGCCCTGTGGGAATCCATGGTGATATCATAACCCAGGGAGGGTTTTGTGGTAGACTGTGCCTGCATTAATTGTCTTTCCCTGTCCTTCGGGCATCCCAGCACTCAATTAACCGTCAGTCTCTGTTAACTATATCTGCCGTGAGGTACTCTTTTGTTTTGGTAGAGTAATACAGTATATTACTCTTCTCCCCTTTTGTGTTATTAATATGTAGCCTTTGTCAGAATGACTCAGATCTCACAGACTTACCACTGTTTATAAGGTATTGTACCATATAACTTCTCCCTACCATCACATCCATCCATCCATTATCCAACCCGCTAAATCCTAACTACAGGGTCATGGGGGTCTGCTGGAGCCAATCCCAGACAACACAGGGTGCATCAGGAAACAAACCCCGGGCAGGGTGCCAGCCCACCGCAGCCCCACCTTCCCTTTTACATTTATTACCTGAGGCAATTTTGTGCAGTAAAAGACAAGCAGGAGTTAAGTTACTATTTAAATAATGTGTTATTGATAATATTCATAAGTAATAACAATATCCATCCATCCTCTTCCGCTTATCCGAGGTCGGGTCGCGGGGGCAGCAGCTTAAGCAGAGAGGCCCAGACTTCCCTCTCCCCGTCCACTTCATCCAGCTCTTCCGGAGAATCCCAATGCGTTCCCAGGCCAGCCGGAGACATAGTCCCTCCAGCGTGTCCTGGGTCTTCCCCGGGCCTCCTCCCGTTGGACGTGCCGGAACACCTCACCAGGGAGGCGTCCAGGAGGCATCCTGATCAGATGCCCGAGCCACCTCATCTGACTCCTCTCGATGCGGAGGAGCAGCGGCTCTACTCTGAGCCCCTCCCGGATGACTGAGCTTCTCACCCTATCTTTAAAGGAAAGCCCAGACACCCTGCGGAGGAAACTCATTTCAGCCGCTTGTATTCGCGATCTCGTTCTTTCGGTCACTACCCATAGCTCATGACCATAGGTGAGGGTAGGAGCGTAGATCGACTGGTAAATTGACAGCTTTGCCTTACGGCTCAGCTCCTTTTTCACCACGACAGACCGATGCAGAGCCCGCATCACTGCGGATGCCGCACCGATCCGCCTGTCGATCTCACGCTCCATTCTTCCCTCACTCGTGAACAAGACCCCGAGATACTTGAACTCCTCCACTTGGGGCAGGATCTCTCCCCAACCCTGAGAGGGCACTCCACCCTTTTCCGGCTGAGGACCATGCTCGGATTTGGAGGTGCTGATTCTCATCCCAGCCGCTTCACACTCAGCTGAACCGATCCAGAGAGAGCTGAAGATCACGGCCTGATGAAGCAAACAGGACAACATCATCTGCAAAAGCAGTGACCCAATCCTGAGTCCACCAAACCGACCCCTTCAACACCCTGGCTGCGCCTAGAAATTCTGTCCATAAAAGTTATGAACAGAATGGTGACAAAGGGCAGCCCTGGCGGAGTCCAACTCTCACTGGAAACGGGCTGACTTACTGCCGCAATGCGGACCAAGCTCTGACACCGGTTGTACAGAGACCGAACAGCTCTTATCAGGGGTCCGGTACCCCATACTCCCGAGCACCCCCACAGGATTCCCCGAGGGACACGGTCGAATGCCTTTTCCAAGTCCACAAAACACATGTAGACCGGTCGGGCAAACTCCCATGCACCCTCCAGGACTCTGCTAAGGGTGAAGAGCTGGTCCACTGTTCGCGACCAGGACTAAAACCACACTGTTCCTCCTGAATCCGAGGTTCACTATCCGACGGACCCTCCTCTCCAGAACCCCGAATAGACTTTTCCAGGGAGGCTGAGGAGTGTGATCCCTCTATAGTTGGAACACACCCTCCGTCCCCTTTTAAAGAGGGGACCACCACCCCGTCTGCCAATCCAGAGGCACTGTCCCGATGTCCATGCGATGTTGCAGAGACGTGTCAACCAAGACAGTCCTACAACATCCAGAGCCTTAAGGAACTCGGGCGATCTCATCCACCCCGGGCCCTGCCACCAAGGAGTTTTTGACCACCTCAGGTGAGCCCACCTCAGAGTCCCCAGGCTCTGCTTCCTCATTGGAAGGCATGTTAGTGGGATTGAGGAGGTCTTCAAGTACTCCTCCCACCGACCCTAACGCCCGAAGTCGAGGTCAGCAGCGCACCATCCCCACCATATACGGTGTTGACACTGCACTGCTTCCCTCCTGAGACGCCGGACGGTGGACCAGAATCTCCTCGAAGCCGTCCAAAGTCGCTCTCCATGGCCTCTCCAAACTCCTCCCATGCCCGAAGTTTTGCCTCAGCAACAACGAAGCCGTTCCGCTTGGCCTGCCGGTACCTATCAGCTGCCTCCAGAGACCCACAGGACAAAAAAGTCCTATAGGACTCCTTCTTCAGCTTGACGGCATCCCTCACGCCGGTGTCCACCAACGGGTTCGGGATTGCCGCCACGACAGGCACCGACCACCTTGCGGCCACAGCTCCGTCAGCCGCCTCAACAATAGAGGCACGGAACATGGCCCATTCGACTCAATGTCCCCACCTCCCTCGGGACGGGTTGAAGTTCTGCCGGAGGTGGGAGTTGAAGCTACTTCTGACAGGGGACTCTGCCAGCCGCTCCCAGCAGACCCTCACAACACGCTTGGGCCTACCAGGTCTGACCGCATCTTCCCCACCATGAAGCCAACTCACCACCAGGTGGTGATCAGTTGACAGCTCCGCCCCTCTCTTCACCCGAAAGTGTCCAAGACATATGGCGCAAGTCCGGCGACACACCACAAAGTCGATCATCGACCTGAGGCCTAGGGTGTCCTGGTGCCAAGTGCACATATGAACACCCTTATGCTTGAACATGGTGTTCGTTATGGACAATCCGTGATGAGCACAGAAGTCCAATAACAAAACACCGCCGGGTTCAGATCGGGGCCATTCCTCCCAATCACGCCCTTCCAGGTCTCACTGTCATTGCCCGTGAGCATTGAAGTCTCCCAGCAAAACGAGGGAATCCCCAGAAGGTATGCCCTCTAGCAACCCTCCAGAGACTCCAAAAGGGTGGATACTCCAAACTGCTGTTGGTGCATACGCACAAACAACAGTCAGGACCCTTCCCCACCCGAAGGCGGAGGGAGGCCACCCTCTCGCCCACCGGGTAAACCCCAATGCACAGGCTCCAGTCGGGGCAATAAGTATGTCCACACCTGCTCGGCGCCTCTCACCGGGGGCAACTCCAGAGTGGTAGAGAGTCCAGCCCCTCTCAAGGAGATTGGTTCCAGAGTCCAAGCTGTGCGTCGAGGTGAGTCCGACTATATCTAGCCGAACCTCTCGACCTCGCGCACTAGCTCAGGCTCCTTCCCCTATAGAGAGGTGACATTCCACGTCCCAATTGCCAGTTTCTGTAGCCGAGGATCAGACCGCCAAGGTCCCCGCCTTCGGCCACCACCCAACTCACACTGCACCCAACCTCCTTGGCCCCTCCCATAGGTGGTGAGCCCATGGGGAGGAGGACCCACGTTACCTCTTCGGCTGTGCCCGGCCGAGCCCCATGGGTGCAGGCCCGGCCACCAGGCGCTCGCCATCGAGCCCCACCTCCAAGCCTGGCTCCAGAGGGGGGCCCCGGTGACCAGCGTCGGGCAAGGGAAAACGCGTCCAAGTTTTATTTTCATTGGAGGTTTATTGAACCGCTCTTTGTCTCATCCCTCACCTAGGACCAGTTTGCCTTGGTGGTTCTACCAGGGGCATAAAGCCCCGGACAACATAGCTCCTAGGATCATTGGGACACGCAAACCCCTCCACCAGTAAGGAGTAATAACAATATGCAAAGTACATTTTGAATATTGGCAACCATACAACCAGATAAATGGTTATGTGTAGTTTCAGGTGGCACACAGACTAGTTAGTTACTTAAAATGTCTCAAGTTAAGTCCTCATTTTTAGTCAGCTTTCTCCAGAACAGGCCACATACCTGTCTCAATATGTCTGCCGAGCTGTGCTTTTCATTGTGTTGTCCTTTTCAGTTCATGGTGTGAGGTGCTCTTTCATCATTTGGTAAGAGAGATTTGTCTAAGTTACAAATAAAGACATACAAAATATTTATCCACTTATTTGAAAAATTTCACACCACAACAGGGACGTTGCGATCTATGCACATTGGATAAACTCTCCCTTGTCCTACCATGAAGTGATTTTCCCCAGCACCACATGTCATGCTACATTTTGAAATCATGCTGTCAGATATATACGATCAATTTTAATAGCATTTCGTAGCTTTTCTCTTCTGTTATAATTAATCTACCATACATTGTTTTGGCTGATAAACGTAAGCGTGTGGTATTTGAATTGTCACAAAAAAAATGAAAGCATTAAACATTTAGGAAACACCTAAAGTGCTTCAAGTATTGTTTCAAGTCATGGAGGAGAAAGAACAACAGTGGACTATATAAAGCATGATGCCGACAAAATTGAAAAACATGTTGAAAATGGACAACATGGATGGTAATGTTATTCTGTATTAATGTTAATATATTAATGTTCATTTTCTTTTCTATTGTAATTTTCTTTTTAAGTTCTGTTATGTTTTGTTAAAAAGAACTGTGATAAATTGTGATGTGCTATGGGGTAGCAGGAAGTGTGGAATACTGTGTAAGTGATGGAACTGGGTGAAGGGCTTCTGTTCTGTAAGGAGCAGATAGAAGAATTAATGAGAAAAAGTAAGGTGTGGCAAAAGGAAGTTTTGACTAGGGAGTCAGGACAATAAACAGGAGTGTTTGAGGTATAGAGAAAGACAGAATGTGAGTGGCAGAAGATAAAATGGTAGAGATAAACTTATTGGTTTGGAGGTGTGCTCCAAATTTTTAACCCAGATAACTGAGTATAAGACAGGGCACCGTTTGTTGCGGAATGAGGACTTAGAAAAGTTTGTTACAATATTATATGAATTAATTAATTTTGTTAATACGATATTTTGTTTTGTAAATAAATACAACTGTTCATTAAACTAATCTATTGTATATCATTTTTAAAGTAGTTGTTTTGTTATCTTTCTTTTCTCTTATCTATCACTGCCTCGGTCTGTATCTGTATGTGTGAAATAGCAAAATACCCGCGCTTCGCAGCGGAGAAGTAGTGTGTTAAAGAAGTTATGAAAAAGAAAAGAAACATTTTAAAAATAACGTAACATGATTGTCAATATAACTGTTTTGTGACTGTTATGAGTGTTGCTGTCATCAAAGATTTGATTATCATTATTTCTTTCAATCAGGTTCGTATTTGGAGGATATGTTGTGTTCAAGTTATATTCCGTGTTTGTCAACCATTGTAAAGATAACAGATTTCATTCATCGAAGTGTTCACTATCCAAATCGGTACTCGTGAATCTAAGATGTTTAACAGGCATTCCTAATATTAAGTTGTGGATCTCCCTGTGAATATTTAGCAGCAGCGTGTCTATGAACTTAATTTAAACTTAAGCTTTACACCTTGCTTTCCTATTGATATGTCAACAAAGGCTTGTTCAGCTTCAGAGGGTTGTTCCTTTCTTACTGCATCAGTAAACAGATCGTCTTCCTCTTTATCTGAGACCACACACTGCATGCACAGGTTTACCTTTCCCAGTCCTGTAAACTTTAGCGAAGTGGTTCAATTTACCACATTTTTTACACTGTCTTCCTTTAGCTGGACATTGACTTTTTCCACCGTGTGCTTTGTTTCCGCAGTAGCTGCACTTATGAATATACCAAACACTATTCTATCCCCGACCTTCTCATCTTCGTTTGCATAAGCACAGTCCTTCACCAGCAATTTTAACTCTGTTACAAAGTGATCAAAAGTCTTATTTATACCCTGTGTCTTCTTATTAAACTTGTATCTCGCAAATATCATATTCGTCTTAGGCATGACAAACGCCTCAAAGCGGTCATAATAAGTTTTCAGTACCTTGGCTTCCTCCTGGGTGAGAGTCAATGTGTTAAAAATGTATTTTCCTTTTTCCCCAGTCCATAGGAGCAGGTAGCTGCATTTCTCACTCTCGTCTTTGCCTTTTAGCGGGCCTGAAAACATCAGCTCCACGTGCTGTTGGAACTTTTTTCATTCTCCCGGCAGGCTAAGAGAATCTCAGTCAATTCGTGGCGTGGGAACTCCAACAAAATCCATCACTGTCCTCTATTCTGACACCATGTCTTGTTTTCACAAATTGTGAAAAATGAAATTGTGGCAAGACTTTCTTTTAAAGTATGCAGGGGAACTTTATCTATTACAGCTCGTCATTCACGGCATCTGTGCTCTAAATTAACTTCTATAATAGTAACCTTAAGGTCCCTTTTTCTGGTGCCTTCCTGATGACATAGGTGCCTAAACCATTCCTGATAATAATACATTTCAATGACATATAAATATTACAGTGATCACCTCGATAGACATCTCACCACCCAAATCGCTACTCATGAATCTAAGATGTTTAACAGGCATTTCCGGTACAGTGTAACCTGCGCTAACCAAAACCAATGTACATACTTATTTCGATAGTATGACGCCACTGTCGGCCGCCATATTGAACTTTCCAACGTCACTAATTCTCCAACTTCCCGTGTAGGTAGAAGGCTGACCCCATCTTCACGAAATTTGGTAGGTGGCTTCCCTGTGCTAACCAAAACCGATGTACGTACTTATTTTGGTGGTATGACGCCACTGTCAGCCGCCATGTTGAACTTTCCAACGTCGCTAATTCTCCAACTTCCCGTGTAGGTAGAAGGCTAAAATTTGGCAGGCTCATTCCTTATCGCTTACTTACAAAGGTTAAGCAGGTTTCGTTTCGAAATTCTACGCTTAACGGTCATAACGGTCGACAACGTACGCCATGTTGAACTTTCTTATTTATGGCCCCATCTTCACAAAATTTGGTAGACAGCTTCCCTGCGCTAACCGAAACCAATGTACATACTTATTTCGGTGGTATGATGCCACTGTCGGCCGCCAAATTAAACTTTTCAACAGTCTTTGTTACTTCAAGAAATTTGGTACGCAGGTTCCCAACGCTAACTGAATCCTATTTACGTATATATATACGTCCATAGCCTGCAGCTCGGTCACCGTGTGAGGCGGCGTTGGGTCCCCCATCCCAACACCTCCCACGTTGTTGGCTGCCTGCCTATATAAGTCCGTCCGTCGCTCCAGTCTCTACGTTCCCTTCCTTGCTTCGCCACGGATTCACGTCTCCCTGCTGATAACTACAGCCTTTTTATTTAATACACGGCTTCTCCGCTGTTTTATTGTTCATTTATTATGATTATAGTTATTGTGTAGGTATTTTAGACTTACTTTACATTGTTCAGGTACACATTTCCTTTATCATTCCAACCGTACCCCAATTAACATGTCTATCGAGGTGATCACCATCGATCAAATAACTGTCACTTACCGAGTGGTTTCCATGCCTGGAGATGGCACCTACCTTTTCCATTCTCTTTGTTACATATTGCACGGCCATATCAGGCTCACTCTTGATATCCAGAGGAACATTGTGTCTTATGTATTGAATGACTGGGACAGTTTCAAGGTGTGGACTGATGACGGTACAGGAGATGACACTACACAGGAGCACTATAAGAGTGAAATGCTTAAGCCCTTCACCTATGGTTCTGCATGTGAGTTGATGGCTGCCGGTGAATTGTTCGGTTGTCGCTTTCAAGTGTACCGAAATGGCCAAATATTTTACACCTTTCGATAACCGCCAATGCCTCTTAAACATCTTATATTCACAGGTGACAAATTTAGTAGTGGACACTTTGATGTTTATGAATGTTTAAACTATCAAAAGCTGGAAGTGAAGTTATCGATGAAACCGGTTGTGTGCTTACAACGCTTGACAGATGCCGAATGTCACTTCTACACAAGTCCTGCAAATACTGTCGTAATTGAAATAAACCATGAAACTCAAACCGATTATGACAGCAGCAATCCAAGCTGTGAGATTGGAAACAAGATTACTTTTCACATAGCCAACTGTACCTTGCATGCTCAAGAGTAAGCTCAGCGCACAGCTTGGTCATATTACAACCGGAGGGCCAAACTGACATTGCGGTATACAAAGAGATCCTTAACAAATAATTGTTGGTATATTTTCCCTCAGTTTAAAAAGGTTTAATTTTCTTCTTAATAAAAATTTTAAGGCAGTACTTCGCAGCTGCGAAGTGCGGTATTTTGCTAGTATATACATATCTTCAACCCTAATCCCGGCGCTTCGCATCAACCAAGTACTGCTCTTAAATTTTTATTAAGAAGAAAAGAAAACCTTTTTAAACTAAGGGAAAATATACCAATAACTATCTGTTAAGGATCTCTTTGTATACCACGTTGTCAGTTCAGCACTCCGGTTGTAATATGACCAAGCTGTGCTAGCTTACTGTTGAGAATGCAACGTATAGTTGTCCAGGAAAAAAGCAATGTTGCCTCAAATCAATGGCAACATTTTGTAGGGTCTGTCCCTGAGACTTATTACTTGTCACCACGAAGCAGAGCTTTATTGGAAATTGGAGGCATTTGAATTGAAATGCGAGATCAGAGGGTACAACAGTGATGCGAGGAATGCATTCAGAGTGTGGCGCTCTGTTGTTTTTTTGTGTAGCTGCCTTCACACAGCTTCTCCGCTGCTTTATAAGGCCGTCCTCTGTTCTTGCTTCGCGGTTCTGTACTGTTTTATTGTTCGTTTATTATGGTTGTTATAGTTATTGTGCACCTATTTGAGACTTACTTTACTGTTCAGGTACCCATCTCCTTTATTTAATCCGCGGCTTCAACGCTATTTTTTGTTCATTTATTATGATTATAGGTATTTATTAGATTCCCTTCTATAGCTGACTGCCTGCCCATATAAGGCGCTCCGCTGGTTTTTTGTGAAGCAGCCTTTACACAGCTTCTCCGCTGTTTTATAAACGAACGACATATAAGGCCATCCTTTTTCCTTGTTTCGCCAAGGAAGCTGCTTTTTTTTTTTATCCATGGGTTCTCCGCTGTTTTATTGTTCGTTTATTACTATTGTTATAGTTCTCTTTATATAGCACGTTGTCAGTTCAGCACTCTGGTTGTAATATGACGAAGCTGCGCGAGCTCACTCTTGAGAATGCAACGTATAGTTGTCCAGGAGAAAAGCAATCTTGCCTCAAATCAATGCCAACCTTTTGTAGGGTCTGTCCCTGAGACTTATTACTTGTCATCGTGAAGCAAGCCTTACTGGAAATTGGAGGCATTTGAATTGAAATGGGAGATCAGAGGGTATAACGGGGATGTGAGGAATACATTGAGTGTGGAGAAACTCTAGAGACAGCGTGTGTATTAACTTGTGGATTTTTCTGTGAGTATTTGGTGGCAGTGTGACGAAGTTGCTTCCGCAAGACTGCGTTAGATGTGGAGCTCAGCTCGGAGCATATTCCTTTCCTACCTTGTCAATTGTGTAATGTGTTTTTTGAACAGGTTTGATGCATGGAAGTGATCACTCGTACTGCGTTCAGTCAGTTGACATGAGCTGCTCTCTTGTGTGATGTTGCGATGTCCACGGTTTTATTTAATGTTAGCTAAGACCCAGCACTTAAAAGTTTCTCGCTACAGCAATTTTAACTCCGTTACAAAGTGATCCAAAGGCTCGTTTATACCTCGTGTCTTCTTGTTAAACTTGTATCTCGCGAATGAAGTATTCGTCGAAGGCATGACAAACGGCAGAGGGAGCGTGTCTATAAACTTAATTTAAACTCTCGCTCTCTCTCTCTGACATACTCTGCTCCTGACACACACTCTTTGAAGAGGAAGATATGTTTGCATTCTTTTAATTATGAGAAAGAACTGTCATCTTTGTCTTGTCATGGAGCACAGTTTAAACTTTTGACTAAAGGGTGCTATTTCATGTCTAGAAGCCTCTAATAATGTTATCAGTGTGGGAGAGTTTATAAGGGCTTAAAATATATAAAAATAACCATACAAACATATGGTTTGTACTTTGCGGATTTTCATCTATCGCAGGGGGTTCTGGAATGTAACCCATGCGATCGAGGAGGGATTACTGTATATGTGTATTAATAACGTCAACTGTTGGACTTTTACCTGGTGTTTGGAGTCGTGGACAGGGGTTCAAGGGAGTGAGAGCGCCCCCTATCGACCACAATATATATATATATATATAAACTGCTCAAAAAAAATTAAAGGAACACTTTGAAAACACATCAGATCTCAATGGGAAAAAGAAATCCTCCTGGATATCTATACTGATATAGACTGGGTAATGTGTTAGGAACGAAAGGATGCCACATTGTTTGATGGAAATGAAAATGATCAACCTACAGAGCCCTGAATTCAAAGACGCCCCAAAAATCAGAGTGAAAAAATTATGTGGCAGGCTAGTCCATTTTGCCAAAATTTAATTGCAGCAACTCAAAATTGTACGCAGCACTTTGTATGGCCCCTGTGTTCTTGTATACATGCCTGACAACATCGGTGCATGCTTCTAATGAGATGACAGATGGTGTTGTGGGGATCTCCTCCCAGATCTGGACCAGGGCATCACTGAGCTCTTGGACAGTCTGAGGTGCAACCTGGTGGCATTGGATGGACCAAAACATAATGTCCCAGAGGTGTTCTATTGGATTTAGGTCAGGAAAGTGTGGTGGCCAGTCAATGGTATCAATTCCTTCATCTTTCAGGAACTGCCTGCATACCTCTCACCACATGAGGCCAGGAATTGTCGTGCACCAGGAGCCACTGTACCAGCATAGGGTCTGACAATGGGTCCAAGGATTTCATCCTGATACCTAATGGCAGCCAAGGTGCCTTTGTCAAGCCTGTAGCGGTCTGTGTGACCCTCCATGGGTATGCCTCCCCAGACAATCATTAACCCACCACCAAACTGCTCATGCTGTATGATGTTACAGGCAGCATAATGTTCTCCATGGCTTCTCCAGACCCTTTCACTTCTGTCACGTGCTCAGGGTGAACCTGCTCTCATCTGTAAAGCACAGGGCACCAGTGGTGCATCTGCCAATTCTGGTATTCTATGGCGAATGCCAATCGAGCTGCATGCTGCTGGGCAGTGAGCTCAGGGCCCATTAGAGGACATGGGTCACCCTCATGAAGTCTTTCTGGTTGTTTGGTCAGAGACATTCACACCAGTGGCCTGCTGGAGGTCATTTTGTAGGGCTCTGGCAGTGCTCATCCTGTTCCTCCTTGCCCAAAGGAGCAGATACTGGTCCTGCTGATGGGTTATGGACCTTCTATGGCCCTCTCCAGCTCTCCTAGAGTAACTGCTTGTCTCCTAGAATCTCCTCCATGCCCTTGAGACTGTGCAGGGAGACGCAGCAAACCTTCTGGCAATGACACGTATTGATGTGCCATCCTGGAGAAGTTGGACAACCTGTGCAACCTCTGTAGGGTCCAGGTATCGCCTCATGCTACCAGTAGTGACACTGACGTTAGCCAAATGCAAAACTAGTGAAGAAACAGTCAGAAAAGATGAGGAGGGAAAAATGTCAGTGGCCTCCACCTGTTAAACCATTCCTGTTTTGGGGGTCATCTCATTGTTGCCCCTCTAGTGCATCTGTTGTTAATTTCATTAACACCACAGCAGCTGAAACTGATTAACAACCCCTCTGCTACTTAACTGACCAGATTAATATCCCATAAGTTTCATTGACTTTATGCTATACTCTGATTAAAAGTGTTCCTTTAATTCTTTTGAGCAGTATATATATATATATATATATATATATATATATATATATATATATATATATATATATATATATATAGTATCTATGATGTAAAATTTAGGGTGCACAATTGTTACTTCACAGCAGGTCACAAAGCATAATCTCATAAGATGGCAACATATGAGCTGTGGTCAGCAAAAATTAAATAATTGTCATGGGAGATGGTTATTATCTGCAAGGAAATATACCCATGTTGGAGAATCAACTAAACCTGTTATGATTGTTACATTTTATTAATTTTTTTGTTCCTTTTCTCTTGCTATTTCCTGGTGATCTATGTGGCCACACTTGAGGTTTTATTCTCTGAGAATTCAATTTTGATATTAGTTTGTCTCTATCGGACTTCCTGTAAAACTTATTTTTTATTTTCTTCCCTAAGGTACTTTTATTTTGAGGTAAGAATGTCAGCTGTTGCCAAGGCAGTACTCCCAGAGTTCCACAGGAATGTGCAATGCATGTTGTCATCAGCACAACCTATAAGTTTTGTCTTGTGCCAAGGATATTGCGCATTAGTCGAGGCTTTGTAGACGATCTACCAGAAATTTTTGCAGGGACCCGAGTTTGAATCCCGCTCAAGGCACATTGCCGTATGGAAAAAGAAAAACTTTCTCTTCAACAAACGGTGCTTTGAATCCTACATTGCAGATATAGTTGTTTATTTTTCTTTTTCGAATAAACGAAAATGTTTAGTGAATGATTTGTCAAGGAAACATGGACAACAAGCATATTTAAAAATCATACATAAGCAAACTGCCTGCCCATTCTATTGAAATAATTATAACAAATAATAATGCATTTCACTTCCTTATTTAGCACCTTTACTATGGTCTGAGACGGCTGCACAGATAATCAAAAGGGATACAATAAAAATGAAAGTGCAATAAGAATGAATAAATAATAGTGCACAGCCTTGTGTTTGTATGTATTTATAACATTTGGGAAGTAATATATTCTAGTTGATGCTCACATTTAATTAATTTGAAGTAGGTAAAAATAAATATTTGGAAATATTGCAAAGGGAAATGTTTATATACAGGTTCCAGACCCCCCCGCTATAGGTGAAAATCCACGAAGTAGAAACCATATGTTTGTATAGTTATTTTTATATATTATAAGCCCTTATAAACTCTCCCAAACTGTTTATTAAATATTCCCCGCACAGTTATGCAGCATAAACCCTTTGTATTCTCCTAGTTATTAGGTAAGATTAATTGAAATTATGTATGTAAACACACTGTTTATATACAGTAAAACCTAAATATTATTTTAAAGATACTGAGTGTCTCCGATATCACATATGTTACAGCTATTACGATAGACAGGACACCAGCAATAAATTGTATACAGTAAATGTGTGTACAGTGACACTAAACGTACGTACATGTACTAAGTACTTTAAGTAGAAAATTAATTATGGTTACTCGCCAACAATGACACGATGACTTGTCCAATAACGATGAGTTTAGTTTTACTGCATAACAAAGGAGAGCGTTACAGCTCTTCTAAAGAAGCCTGTTCAGGCGACTGTGTAGCACTGCCGTTGTTCTTCTTCAATCCAAATCCCTAAAGCAGATTCCATCCAGACTACTGCCTTATTACATCCACTTACAACTCGTTTTGCACCCTGGTTAAAAGGACACTGCGGCCGTAGATCTTATATTCCTTTGCTACTTTTTAAATAAAAAGAATCATAGCCTCATTGATTTTGTAATGGCGTCCTACAGCAGTGTAGCTTTTCCCTTCCTTCAACATAACTAAAACATTTACCTTTTCGGCAATCATTAACATCTTCCGTTGGTGCTTGGGCATGGCCCCTGAAGCAGTAGCAGGAGCAGATCGTTTTGGAGCCATAATGAAGGGCTTGACTATGCACAAAGATAAACACAAAAGAGCACAAAAGTTAACTCTTTACACAGCGAAACACGTTGGATGCTGAATGAGCAAGACGAGACTTCCTGGTTAACGCCGCAGAATTGAATTCAGGGCTCCATCGCTGAGCCATTCAGCATACAGGAACTGATTCATCCGCCAATAGCGTCCCTTGTATGAAATCAACTGGGCAAACCAACTGAGGAAGCATGTACAGGAAGTAAAAAGACCCCTTGTCCACAGAACCCTCAAAGCTGCGAAAAATCCGCGTTATATATTTAGATATGCTTACATATAAAATCCGCGATAGAGTGAAGCCGAGAAAGTCGAAGCGCGATATAGCGAGGGATTACTGTACTTAGCGCAAAATAACTGTATGTGTTCTAGTAAACAGCATACACACCACTTAGTTAATTATATATATATATATATATATATATATATATATATATATATATATATGCTATTCTGCAGCATGATTAGAATTGTCTGAGTATTAAAGGTATATGTCTACTTTATAAGCATAATTTATAACATCAATGTTAATATAGAGTATAACTATAATTATTATTATTCTATATTGGCCTTGATATGAACGATTTGTGAAATTAGTGTTAAGTATTAAAAAGAAAGCATACCAGTCTCTTGTTTTTACAGGTACAGTACATACAGTATATATACAATTTTTACTGCAGTAATTCATTAACAATTATTGGTCTTTATATACCAGAAAGACTTTCCAAGAGTCTTTTGTAGGAAATATGTACACGTAGTTGATTTATCTTTTTCAGTTAAAATGAACTCGCCCAAACAATAAATTTAAAAAAAAAAAGTTTTTAAATTGGCAAAGATGAAGTCAAGAAAAAAAACTTTTCACTTTCTATGATTTGTATTTTTATAATTATAGAGCACTTCATATTATTGTATTTAAAGCTCACTCTGTGAAATTAAATTGATTATACAATTCAATGTTTATTATATTTATAGATTATTATATCTGTCTTTACACGTGTGGCCAAATATGTAATAAATGTAAGAAACTTAACTAAGAATGTTTAAAAGTAATTCAAAAAATGTGTAGGTGAATGTAAATATATCTGTAAGAACTGATTGTTCATCATGTATTTAATAAAACTTGTTATTTATTTTTCCTTCAGAAATCAACTGGTTAGGTCTTAATCTCCTCTGTTGTCTTTTTCCGAAGAAGAAGCTCTCCCTGGGAACGATTGCTATCTTGTGTTCAGTTTTGGTTAAGTCATTACTTCGATTCAGAGAAGTATTAGAGGTGCAGCTATGGGTATGTTTTCATTCTAAAGTGTAAAATATATCTACAAGAAAACTTTTACCTGTATTTTGCATTAGTCTATAACTCAGTGTTTGGCAGCATGATGGTGTAGAGGAAGCTTCACTTATCCAGAGTAATGGGCCTGAATCCCAGGCCCACTGATTGTTCATGTTGAGATTGCATGTTCTTCCTGTGTCTGTGTGTGTGTAAGTTTCCTCTGGGTACTTTTTTCCTCTTTGCACATCCCCAAAATGTGGTAGTTAGTCTTAACTAACAACTCTCTGCAGCTCATGGCTAGCTGTGCTTGAATGTTAGTATGAATAAATGCTTTTCTGGGTCCTGTGATTAACACTAGAATCCCTGAAACCTACAAAAAAAATCATAATGCCGGACCACGTTAAATTCCTTCACACCTCCACATCAACATCTTTGTCTTGCAGATGTTTTGATCAGCACTGACAGCAGGCAGCTTACTCACTCATCCTCCCACGGAAGTAGATGAAGTCAACTGAGATGCTGAAGTCTCTTTATATAGCAGTGAGGCATTTGGAATTGTATAGGGTAAATAATGTATCGTTACACATAAACACGTGTGTTCCGTGTCTACAACGATCTGAGTAAATGTAGGATGACAGGAAATGTCATGAGGCAGCAGTTCTTACATCTGCACCAGCCGAGCCAACATATCGGTTTTGCATAGATTTATATTTGGACTTTGGTTTTTACTCATTAACAGCACCATGTAAATAGAATTATTTCTTTTTCTTTGTTTAAATTCTTGAATAAATGCACACTTCTTTTGTTATACCTTTTGTGAAAGTGTTTACACGTTATACACTTCGCGTCAACATTTTGTCATTAATTCCTATAGGATGAAAAACGTTGCCGATCCTAAATTGTTTCTAGTGTGTGCTTGGTGTGTGTGTGCGTGCACTGCGGTGGGCTGGCGCTCTGCCCAGGGTTTGTTTCCTGCCTTGTGCCCTGTGTTGGCTGGGATTGGCTCCAACAGACCCCTGTGTCCCTGTAGTTAGGATATAGCAGGTTGGATAATGGATGGATGAAAAAAGATTCTGTTTTAGTTATGGATTCAACATTTTTTGCCTCGCATGTCCTGTCATCCTACATTTCCAGATTGTTTTAGACATGGAACACCCATGAAATGTATTATTCCAAATAATGATATATTATTACCCTGTACAATTCCAAACACCTCACTGCCAAATAGAGACTTCAGCGTCTGAATTGACTTTAGCTGCCTCAGTGGGGGAATGAGTAAGCAGGCGCCCATCGACACATTTGCAAAACAATGAGGAGGTACGAAGGAATTTAAGGTGGCCTAGAATTGTGACTTTTTTTTTTGATAGGCTTCAGGGATTCTAGTGTTAACTTGGTCCCCCTCCAGAGTTGCTTTCTGCCATGGATTGCCTTTAGCCACTCATGATTCTGAGTTATTTAAGCAGGTTTGAAAATAGTAATTTACAGTATGTTAAGTTTTTGTTACCTAAAGGTTATTTAAAACACCCATTCACTATCTCTTTCAGGGATTTAGAGCAGTACTAGCTTTGCTTGAAACATCACCAGCATCTGCTGAGCAGCTAGAAAGAGAATCATTTGATTTGTTTATCTTTCAACAAGTGAACTTCAGTCCCTTAGAAGAAAGATTTAACCAGGTATTTATTCATTCATATACAGATCCTCTACAACTGTGTCAGAAACTTGATGGATGGATATTATTTGTTGTTTTGTTAATACCTGAGTAGAAATTTTTATATCTCATTACATTTATAGATGCAGAAGTTGTATTGTATGTGTCTTTCAATATTAGCAACTGATGGAGAGATTAGACATCGCATGCTTGAAAAGGCTTGTGCAGAAGATAACTTTGTTATGGCTGAATGTTTAATACATCTGGGTGCTGACGTCAATAAGAAAACAAAGAATGAATCATTAATTTATAAGGTACTAAGATTGTATTTCTTTTTTTTTTGTTGTTGTATATTTCACTTTTCCTGAATAATACTGTTCACTATTTTAGTGATTAGGGCTGCGCAAAATTCAAAATATAATTTGCAATAGTGAGCCAAGGTCCATAATATGGTAGGGGGTTGCTGCCTATTATAATGGTGCTCTGAGTCTTTTTACTCAAGTAGTCGACATACCCTTCTTTCTTCCTTTAACCTCCGTCTTTCTTTTTCTCAGTTCATGATTCTCCCCTCTTGCACTCACACTTCCTTTTTAAAAAGGGGATGTGGTACAGTTGGGCAGTCAAGAAGCTCCTGGCGTCAATTAGGGTCACAGACGATCCTATACCTGTGCACTATGTGCAGGGCCGTCCACTCCTATATTGCACCTGGGAAACGCTCACCACGCTACCATACCCCCAGCACACGAAAACGCAAATGCAGCAATTTATTTATTAAAAACGCCATACAGCTGCAGACCTCACTTTACCACAACCATGTCTAAATATATTTACCAGAGAGTGTAATGGAGTAAACTGCAAAATAAGTTTCTTGTCAGGAATAAATCTGTTCTTTTTAGTAAAATATTCAAGCTAGCCGAACTCCTGAACATTGTTTCACCATGTCAGTGTTTTGTCATGTTAGAACTTATAACTAAACATTAATTTAAACAACTCTCACTTTCTGTTTCCAGCTTGAATGACCCTAAAAGAGTTCTACTGTTGCTTCTCTGCCATGCCCCATTACAGATATTCAGTGTGGCAAGTTGTAGTATTACATGATGGTTGAATCTGTTTTACCAACATGGCTTTTCTCAGTATATATAGTCTCTGTGACTACTTTTTGTTTTCCTTGTCAGGTGCTCTTCCAGTTTCCCTAAACATTATTACTGTGCTTTAGTTAGTTTTTTATAGTGCTTCCTTGTTCTGTTACAAAAACTTTTATCATTGTGGTAGTCCCGTAAGATCCAACTTAATTCTCTGTGACACAGGATTTAATTTTATTGCTGTGGGTGGGAATGGGGAGTCAAATAATAAAATAGGAGATGAAAATAATTTGAGTATTTTGAAATGTCATTTGCATAAATCTGATTCGTTGTTTTTAAGGTGCACTATACTTCCTAAAACTTGCTTTTGCTGCTCCTTCCTTTTCTCCTAACTTCTCCTGTCACTCATCTCCTATCCTAAGAGGCGTGTCCGCCCTTAACAGAACAGAAGCCCTTCACTCAGTCCTATCACTTACACAGTATTCCGCCCTTTCTGCTTCCGCACAGTGCATCACAAGCTGCCTGCACGTCACATTATATTAACAAAACATAATACAGTGATCCCTCGCTATATCGCGCTTCAACTTTCGTGGCTTCACTCCATCGCGGATTTTAAATGTAAGCATATCTAAATATATATCATGGATTTCTCGCTGGTTCGCGGATTTCTGCGGACAATGGGTCTTTTAATTTAAAGTACATGCTTCCTCAGTTTGTTTGCCCAGTTGATTTCATACAAGGGACGCTATTGGCAGATGGCTTAGAAGCTACCCAATCAGAGCATGTATTACATATTAACTAAAATTCCTCTATGATATACGATGTGCTTCCCGAGTGGATTGTTTGCTTTTCTCGGTATTTCTCTGACATTCTCTGCGCCTGACGGAGGGGATGTGAGCAGAGGGGCTGTATGCACAGAGGCTGTTTGCCTAGAGGATATGGACGCTCCTTTAAGAAATGCCGCTTTATCACGGTGGCCCAAAAGCACGTATTGATTTTTTGATTGTTTGCTTTAATCTCGCGCGCTCTCTCTCTCTCTGACATTCTCTGCTCCTGACGGAGGGGGTGTGAGCAGAGGGACTGTTTGCACAGAGGCTGTTTGTTTAGAAAATACGGAGGCCACTCTAAAAAATGCTCAAAGACTACCTTCACAATGCTCCATTCTTTGCGGCTGCTTTATCGCAGTGCTCATACTTAAAAGCCCAACAGCACATATTGATTTTTTGATTATTTGTTTTTCTGTCACGCTCTCTCTATCTCTCTGACATTCTCTGCTCCTGACGGCGCTCGTTTGAAGAGAAGATATGTTTGCATTCTTTTAATTGTGAGAAAGAACTGTCATCTCTGTCTTGTCATGGAGCCCAGTTTAAACTTTTGACTAAAGGGTGCTATTTCATGTCTAGAAGCCTCTAATAATGTTATCAGTGTGGGAGAGTTTATAAGGGCTTAAAATATATAAAAATAACCATACAAACATATGGTTTTTACTTCGCGGATTTTCACCTATCGCGGGGGGCTCTGGAACGCAACTCCCGCGATCGAGGAGGGATTACTGTATAACTGAATTTAAAATGAAAATTACAATGCAGAAGAACATTAATACAGAATAACATTACCGTCAGTGGTTTCCATTTACGACACGTTTGTCAGTTTTGTCGGTATTACACTTTATATCGTTTGCTGCTGTTTTTCCTACTCTGTAAAATGAAGCAATACTTGAAGTGCTTTTGCCGTTTCATAAATGTTTAATAATTTCAATTTTTTTGTGACAATTCCAACACCACATGCATATGTTTATGGGCCATAACAATGTATAGTATTTTAATTATAACAAAAGAGAAAAGCTATGAAACACTATTAAAGTTGAAGGTATGTAACTTACACTGTGATTTCAAAATGCAGCATGACACGTTTTGCTGGGGAAAAACAGTACGCATTAGCAGAAGGGAAAGTTGTTTCAATGTGCAGAGCTCGCAGCGTATCGTGCAGTAGTAGTAATAGGTAGATGCTGGTCTGTGCTATGTTTTTTTTTTCCCTGACGATTAATGGACACTGATGGTTAATAGAGTGACTGATAGTCAAGGTTTTACTGTAGTTTTAAGAGTAAATGAGTGTGAAATTGGAATAACAGATTAGTCTGATCATTTGACAATTTATTTGACATTAGATTTAATTGTAAGTAAGAACACTTACTGGAAGATGAACAGTCGTATCCTAAATGATAATGAGGTTAAGGAACAAACTGCACTTGAAATTGATTTTTTTTCTGCAAACAATGATAATGGTTAGATTTCCCCTGCAACACTATGGGATGCAACTAAAGCAGTGCTTACGGGGAAACTAATTTCTAACTGTTCATGTAAAAAGAAAGCAAAATTAACTAAACTGAGAGAGCTACAAGATGAATTCAAATCTGTAGGACAAAAGTATAAAAAAAAACAAAACACTTACCTAATATATTGCTATAATTACTGTGGAAAAGTAGAGAAGAAATGCATGCATTACAGCTGAAGATTTTACAAAAATGTTCTATATAACAGGAGCTAAATCAATGAACTTATTAGCAATAAGATTATGCAAACAACAATCACAGAAAAATTCAGTCTAGCAGCCTATCAGACATAATGTAAACTATAAAAATAAATAAATCACCATCTTTTTCCTGCTGATTGACTGTGATGCATCCCCAGATGAGTGTTCTTGTGTTTTCCGTTTTGTTGCTCTTAACCCTTAATCCACCACACCCGGCTATATTCGTTTCCCAGTGCCATTTGTGAGCACGCAGGAGCTGATCAGTCAGTGCCGTTCATTCATTGAGTAGCCAGCTCATGACCACTGCCAAACCCTTGTAAGCAGGAGGGCTGAACGTACCCCTAGAAGACACGGACGCTCCTCAAAGAAACCCTCTTAAAAAACGCTGCAACTTGCGGCTGCTCTGTCGCGTGATAATGCTTCTCGCGCGACGCTACACATACTTACAAGCATGAGCAGCACCTGTCCTTTTTGGCTGATTGTTTTGTTTCTCTCTCCTCCCCCAGACATCCTCTGCTCCTGTTGTGCTCCCCTATGATGTTTGTCTATTCTTTAATTGAGAACTAACTGCATACTGAGCTAGTTTTTCCTCTGAAAGTGACATGTTTGCTTGAAGTGTTTGAATAAAGTTCCTGTCTCTGCAATCTCCTGTGTTTCTGTGAAATTCTGTGACCCAAGCGTGACACTCTGCAGCACTGCAGCCTCACTATCTCTGGTATTGAGCCGCTGCACTAGACTAGCCTGCCAGCATAAGTGCTTACCTCTGTGTGCTTGAGTGTAGCCAGTTCAAGCGCAGTTGGCTCTGTGTTTTATATCCATGGCGTTAGTTGCACTTTGTACATATTGTTCCAGTAGTTTTTTAAATAGTTTTTACAGTTCACTAGCAGTGTGTAAAATGATTAGTGATGCAGTAATTGTGATGCTCTTTGTATGAAAAAAATGTGTTCCATTAAAATTTCACTTTTTCTTTGTGAATTGTGACGTTTACTTAAAGTGCAGCAAAAAAAGTATTTGGCATCCTGGGATGCATTAACCCCCCAAGTATGTGGCAGTTTAAGGGTTAAAGCCCCAAGATGCCGTTGAAACGTCCTGCACCTTCTAAGGCTTCTGGCAATGAAAAACGCGCTTGCATGAATTACAGTACATATAGAGGTAACATCGGTATTTTACATTCTAGCACTGCAGGTGACACATCAGTACAGTACCGTACAATATGCAGGTTTAACTTTACATTCTTTTTTTAGGTAATGTATTAAATTAAATTAAAGTGTTTTTGGGCATATTTAGGGTTTAAACTTTCAAAATAGGCATTTTTTAACCACATCCAAAATTTGAGGTTTTTCACAATTTGCGGGTGCTCTGGGAACATAACCCCTGCGAATTTTGGAGGTGCATTGTAATTCAAAATAAAACACATATATCACTTTTGTTTAAAAGCTCCAATAACAGCCCACCTTGTTTTAATATGGTATCTGACTACATCTTTAGAAGGCGTGTCATTGGCAGAATTTATATATAAAAAAATACACCCTGCTTAATTGTGTCACACATTTGGTTTAAAATAATAAAAAAGTTTACAATATGGAGATAGACATTAAATACTAAGGTGGATAATTTCAAACCTGGAGTTCCTATCACGGACATCAAATATACAATTTAGAAATTGGGTAATGAAAGTGATCTCAGCAATTTGCATACCATTTAGACAAAACCTCTTGATACACTTTGAAGACTTGACACAACAATATAGGTTAGGAAAAAAAAGATTTCTACAGATACGTTCAAATCAGACATTATGCAAATAAATTGAGGTAACATCTATATAAAAGGCAAGTAAAATGCATTATTTGATCATTTAGATTTGCTTATCAATACAGATGTTTGGAAAAGATAATATCAAAATTGTAAAATAGTGTTGAGCACATAAAAAAGTTTCAAAGGAATATAATAAAATAAAAAGGGAGAAGGAAATTAATATCAGTCTTTATAGAGCAGTGGGATTAATATGTGCTCTTTGCAGCAGGGTTCTACAGACTAACGAAATTGGAGAAATCTTTCCTGGGAAAATGTGAATCACACCTTAAATTTATGCAAAAATAAAAAGGTTGAATTTCACAGTGTTGGAGGTTATTTGTAAAACAGTATTGGAAATCCTTACATACAACTCTTAACCATGTATTCTGGTTTAATGTAACTTTTGAATCTTTCTGCTGTGTACCTAGGAAATTTGGTTTTTGTTCAAATGGATATAAAAGGCAGGTATTTATTAGCCATTTTTCTAGCTGCTAGTATAAAAAATCAAATAATATGAAAATGAGTCTCTAACATATGAACAATGGATTTTTGTGGAAAGGGTGATTTACACATTTGAAAAAGGTATACAGTGAACCCTCGTTTATCACGGTTAATCCGTTCCAGACTCTACTGTGATAAATGAATTTTCGTGAAGTAGGATTCTTTAGGAAATTGAATATTTTCGCAGTTAGAGTATAGAAAACCTGTTTATGACCTTCTAAATACGTTTTTTAACATTATTAGAGCCCTCTAGACATGAAATAGCACTCTTTAGTCACCATTACACTCGTATTACCCAATATATTAGACAAAATAAGAGAAAATAAGACATATTAGACGTTACAAATATACTTTTTTAAGGCGACCCGACTTTTATCCTCAATTTTTGTGCGCTCCATGTGTACATCAGGCATGTAAGTGTAGGGAATGAGAACATCAAAGTGCCCATTCATAACATCTCCCGAAAACCTACGTTTTTTTTATCCCCTAAAGTGCCTGTCCAAAGTCGTACAATGTCAGCCTGAATCTGTACCGCTAAAGACGGAGTTTCATGCACTAAATAAGCTATATATGAAAATAAGCAAGCACCATCTCCCCTGATATTTACTACCCGGTGAGGCATTTGTACTCCATCAACATTAATTATTTCCAGAGACATAATTTTGTCTATTTTTCCAGCGATCGCACAAAAGCAAGGGAACGATGAGAGCACCAGAACTCTGCTCACATCGCGTCGCTTCGTACCTCAAGCCGCAAGTAGTAAGTCTGTGATAAGTGGAATACTGCTACGCTTTGCACTCACAGGATGGAAGGACAATCCCGAACGCTTTTATATAATAGATTATTGTACTGTACATTTAATTGCACGCAACCACTAACCTATGAAGGCACGACCTCAGTAGGAGAGTCTTCAGAGGTGGTGCAGTATCTTCAGCAGGTGAGTTGTTGTCTTCAGTGAAGAAGTACTAGGAGTATGCAGTGGGTGTCTGGGTGCGCATATGAGTGAGGAGGCTTTTGTAGGGTATTGCCATCTTTAATCACATTCAAGAGTTTCACCTTCTCCTGGATAGTTAGCATCTTCCACCGGCGCTTAGTTTTATTGTCAGAAGGCTTAGAAAAAGCAGCACGTTTAAGAGCCACCGTAGGGCTTAGATAAAAGTTCTCAGAAAGCGCATGCGTAGTGACATAAGCGTGTATGAGAAAAAAATTGTGATAGAGTGAAGCCGCGAAAGTCGAAGCGTGATATAGCGAGGGATCACTGTACTGCTTTACAAATGCTTGAAAAAACAAACTACTATAGTCCTAGTGGAATGTAAGAGTTTTGCAGAATTTTGTTTGTTACATGAAGTGGAATTTGAAAGTATTCAGACCGCTTCTCTTTTTGTACATTTTGTTGTGTTGTAGATACTGTATACTCAATAACCTATAATTATGAAGTGAAAACATGTTTTCAGAAATGCTTGCAAATTTGTTAAAAATCAAAAACAGAAATCTTGTTCATATAAGCATTACGTTTCTTAGTCCAGTTCTTTGTAGAATCCCCTTTGGCAGAAATTACAGCTTTAAATCTTAATGGAATAAGTCTCCACAAGCTTTGCACTGTATCCCATTATACCTATCACAGTTTCATTAGATTGGGTAGGAAAAATCTGAAAACAGCCATCTTCAGGTCTCTCCATAGGGCAGAGAGTTCCTTGGGTTTTAGGTCTTAATTTTTGCTGGACCAGTCAAGGATAGTCAGACTTCTCCCAAAGCCACTTCAATGGTGTCTTGGCTGTATGCTTCGAGTCATTGTTGTGTTGATAGGAGAACTGTCACCCCAGTATAACCATTTTATTCTTGAAGGACCTCTCTGTATTTGGCAGCCTTCATCTTTACTTCAAACCAATCTCCCTGTCCCTGCCACTTAGAAGCACTGCACTACCAGTATTAAGTAAGTGATAAGAAGTTCCTGGTCTTTGTAAGACATAGTTCTTGGAGTTCTGCTGAAAGAGTTCAATTTTTGTCTCAGTGGACCAGAGAATCTTTTTCGTCATGCTCTCAAAGTACTTTAAATGTCGTTTTGCAAACTCCAAGCTGGACTTAGTCACTCAACCATAAACGCCTGATTGATGGAGTGGACCTGAGATCGGTCATCCTTCCAACAGATTCTCTCATCTCAGCAGAGGACTTCTGAAGCTTTGTTCGGGTAACCGTAGGGTTCCTGGTCGCCTCCCTGACCAATGCCCCTTTTGCTACTTTGTTTCTCAGTTTGAACAGAAGCTCATGTTGGTTCCATACTTCTTTCATTTCACAATTACAGAGGCCACTGTTCTCTTGGGAATGCTCAGATCTTTAGAATGTCTTTGTACTCTTTTACTGATCAATGCCTCATCACAATTTGATCATGGAGGTCTATCAGAGTGTTCCTTCGACTCTATACTTTAGTTTATCATCTAATATGCAGTGTAAATTATGGTACCTTAAAAAGTGCGGTGTGTGTTTCTTTCTAAACTACGTCCAAACAATTTACTTTGCCACAGGTGGACTCCAGTCAAGTTCTATACACATCTCAATGACTATTAAAGTAAACACGGTACACCTAACCAAAATTTACAATGCCTAATAAGATATTTCAGTATTTTGTTTTTAAAAAAATTTGCAAAACTTTACGAAAACATGGTTTCACTTTGTCATTGTGGGTTATTGAGTGTAGACTGATGGGCAAAAAGGGCAAATGTAGCAATTTAAAATGAAATCTACTGTACAACACAAAGTATGGGAAGGTGAAGGGGTTTGAATACTTCCTCATATTGCCGTATGTACATCCATCCTGTAGCCCATTTAATTCAATGCAGGGTCATGGGGAGACTAGAGAGTTTTGCAGCAACGCTGGCAACAATACAGGAAGCATACTTGGACATGTCTGCAGCCTATCACAGAGCATGTACACAACCACTCTCACTATTATTGGGCTACGTACCAGCTAAGCACATTTGCATATTAGTGTTATTCATTTTTGGGGTATTTCATATTTTTAGTAAACCTGTGTAGAGTTTTTAACAAATTACTTTTGATGGTATTCATACTACAATTGATAGCTTCATAGTGTAATATTCACCTGTGATATAGCCAGAAACAATGAATTTTAAACTTGCTAAATGTCTTTAGGAGAGAGTGTGACAAAATGTACTGCGTAAAAAAATGGAATTTCACTTTACTATGCAGTGTATGATGGTTTAGTTGATATCAAATTGTCTTGGTAACATTATTGCAACACATTTGCACGTTTCACTTTCTTCAGCTTCAATTAATGTCTAATCATTAGATCTGCAAATCAGTAGATTTTAATTGCACTTCTTCAGATGTAACAGTGTTTGTTTATTATATCTTTACCCAAGTATTTATGTCAGCTGAAATTGTGACATTTGCAGGTTAAGTATCAATTTCATATTTTCTTTTTCTTTTAACAGGTTTGTGAAAAAGAGTGTAGTTCAGAATTAGTAGAGTTACTTTTAAACAGTGGGACACATGAACAGGACATTCGAAAGGCTCTATTCATCAGTGTTAAGAAGCGCAATAATCTAATTATTAGCTTAATACTGAGGAAACTTGGCCTTGATCAAGCAAACAGTGCAATTTGTTTAGGTGGCTTTCGACTGGGACATCTCGAGTCATCCTGGCTAAATCCCTTATTTTCTGAGCGCAAGACACTTAATTTCAGACAGCAAACAAGTGAGTGATTTTTTTTTTATTTAAATTTAGGTCATAACTGATTTGAGTTTCAGCATTTTTCTGTTATATATGCTTTTAATTTTACATTCTCAAACTGCAGTCAGTGGTATTGTACTATAAAAATGCAAAACAAAAAAAAAAGTATTAGGATGTGAAAATATATGCTGATAGCACTTCTGGAAGCAGTTATACTTGAAAATTTCTGCTGTGTTTACACACCTTTTGGTGTAGCTTTATTTATAAATACTTAACTGGAGCTTTCCTGACTGGTTTCTCAGCTCTTTCTATTCATTGATAATAAGATTCATACTGTGTTTATTTTTTTTTACTGAGCATTATCAAGTGTCTTTCTTTTTTATAAGCTCTAGAGTAGCTTTTTATGCTGCAAGGTTAATTTTTTTGTCACTTTTAAATCTTCTAAAATACACTTTCTTCTGTTTTATTTTACCTACCTGAGTTTGTTTTCCCTGTAACTCTTGCTTCATTTATTGAATAAAAGGAACCTTATAACAATGATGCCAACCCCTTGATGAAAGGGAAGCACTGGACTAGGTGAAAACTAGTGTTTATATCTAAAAGTACAATTTATTCTAAACCTTTTACTCTATGTTGGCGTTATCATTTGATATTCTTTCAATAAAAACTTTATGTTGGATTGGAAATTGGACATTTTGTCAATATTATGCACTATTATGTTTTAGTGCATCATCCATATCTGAACTTCGACATCTTTCAAATCTGCACTGAGTGGACTACCAGTTTAATAGTGGAACATATTGATTCATTGGAGGCATGTTTACTTTTGCTGCTTGGGAGTGTATTTACTGCAGGCCACTATGTTATTGGTTTTCCAATACCTTTTCAGTTTAATTTGCTTGGTGGGTTTAGAACAGTGTTTGGAACCTTGCCCTGATACATACTGGAGCCAGCACATGAGGCTGAGAGTTCAAACAAGTCCATCTGTCACAAGTGAAATTAAAATCTTAGTGTAAGATTAATTTTGTATTTCTCCTATCTGCATATTCAGTGCACATTGAGACATTGTCTTTGCTGAGATTTCTAAGTTCTAAATTCTTGGCTGCAATAAATGTATTTCTGAGGTACTGACTCTTCATATTTGTCATGTGTATAGAAGACTGTGAATTTCTTGCTTGCATTTGTTATTCAATATACAACATATGGCCATTTTCCATTGCCATGATTAGTGAGTGAATAGAACTGCCTTATTTCAAAGCTTTCCTCTTCCTTACCTGAAAAATTTCAGAATAAAGTTTACAATATTATGTAACATTAGGACTCATAAATACAGACATTTTATAAATGAAAGATATATAGCACTTAGAATAACAAGATGGTATTCATTCCATATATTACAATCAAGAATGAGGCAGCATGTTTTCTCTAGTAACAAACAAGAAGGTTGCTGGTTGTTCAATACTTTGCAAGGAAAACCCTTTGGAATGCATTCTGACACATTAGATTTAATTCTGGAGCAGCTTGTTTGCATTGCATTAGCCTTCTGTTAATCTCTCCTCTAGCCCTATCCCTCTGTAATTGTTGCTAAAAGCCTTTTTTTTGATTAGGCGAGTTGATTGTGTATATTTGAGCAGAATAAACCCTTATCTTTTTAACACTGTTTTGTTTTAGTGAGGTGGACATTTTATGTATTTTCTACTACAGGGTATGTTTCTTACATTTTTTTATTGCTAATTTTTAGCAAATTTGTGTGAAATCCAGCTATTTCTTCATTTTGGATAATGATTCCACGTTTTTAAAACTTTGCCATTTTCCTTGTTTGCATTGTTGTCCTTATTCCTGCTCTTTGCTTTTACTCTGGTATCAGCTGCTAATTTCACATTTCTTGAATCTGTCTGTAACCGTCTTTGTATATCTGTTGTATTGTTTTAAGCAATGCTTGGTTCTCTGGCATTGCCATGGCTGTCCCCTCATTAGATGGTCTTTTCTTGTGCTAACTCCTCAGTAGTCATGGGTAGATGCATTTAAAAAACAAAGTGCCCCGGATAATGTCTTAAACTGATAGTCCTCTCTGTTGAGCTTTAGTACCTCAGTTTATTTACTGTTGATGCCATTGCTTATGTGCCCGTAAGGGAAGGGAAACAAAATTATTTTAAAATAAATAAATCAAATTACTAAGAACATGCTGTACCAGTAGGTCACTTGTGGCATGCTTATTGCCATCACCAGCTTTTAGTGCATTTGTCCCCTTGCTCATGCAATTTTTCACTGTTTAAATATAGTTGCTGCCAAGAGATCATCACCTGTGTCAACATAGCTTTTTTGCAAGCTACTTAAACTAAACATTATTTTTCTGTAGGCAAAGGAATGTCTTTAGTTCGTGTAATTATGAAATATCAAAAACAGAGAAACTTGTCTAAGTCTGTGACAAGCAATCTTGATACCTTTGGCTCCGGATACATGTCAGATGAAGCTGATGACAGTGGCTTTGTGACAGAGGGCAGCAGTGTATTTATGAATGAAGATATTGAAAGTGATGGTAAGTAGTACTTACTGTACTTTATAAGATGGTAATTGGCTGAAATAAAGAGTATGTATAAGCAGAGATGGGGGACTCGAGTCACATGACTTGACTCGAGTCAGACTCGAGTCACAATTTTCAGGACTTGAGACTTGCTTGATTGAAGTAAGAAAATGACTTGACTTGACTTTGACTTGAGAGTAAGTGACTTGAGACTTGACTTGACTTAAAGTGGAAGACTCGACAATGACTTGAACTTTTAAATATAATTAAATATAATTCGTTTAATAAAATAAAATAATTTAATAAAATAATTATGACTCAGCAGCACCATAATTGGCACCTGCGCCCTTAACGCTGCACAACTCTTAACGTTACCAAGAAGAAGAAGAAGAAGAACGCTGCACAACTCAAACCGCGCCAAACATGGCAGACAATAGTCGAGCTCCTCATATAGTCACATTTGGCTATAAGGACTTTGAACTAGACCATACTAACAAAAAAAGATTTGCCAGATGCAGAGAATGCAACGCGAGAGTATCAGACACGACAACCACAACATCAAATTTCATCCGGCACTTCAAAAACCACAAGGAAAGGTAAGAAAGTCGAATTCTTCATAGTCAATTTAATAAAACGATTACTAATTAATTAAATTAATCTTTTCTGTTTGTCATAATTTAGCCTTGGTTGCATGTTTTTTTATCAGAAATGTGATAATCATCTCATAAATAAAACGCTATAACGTTACCAGTGGCGTAGCCACATTTTAATGTTGAGTGCAACTTGAAATGAAAGGGCTTCTCGATATTATATGTAAACTATAATGTCTATATTAAATGTGTGCATTTTCAAGCATTTGTATGGACTGACTGTGTGTGGTTAGTTGGATGGCAGCTCGTGTAACGTTATACTGCATGAAAATCTAAGATGAAAGCGTCGGTGCAATCACTTCTCCTTCAATAACTCGTTCAAAACTTTTTGGTCATACAGACAAGAATAATTTCATCGTTCGAATCGGTTACGTTAAGTGCCTATAATTTTTTTGTGTACACTCACAATAACAACAAAATGTTGTGTGCTGTATAACAATGAAACCAGTTCAAATAGAAAACAAATATATCAGAATATATATTATGTATGAAACGTGTATATTGCGTCCACCGTAGAGATGACGATTAAGCTTCATAACTTCATCACTGGGCTATATTAACATACTTTGTACATTATATTTATATTCTGCTGAAATGAAAAAGATCCGTTCATTTTAATTAACGAGATTCATCACTAACGTTAGATTAAAAAGAGTGGATAAATCCCCTACTGTGCCTTATAATGGACAGCATAAGTATTAAAGCATCATATATAAAACATACTAGATAAATCTTCAGTCACAATACTTTAATTTATAAGGTTCATAGCCTGTATAAATACTTAAGTCTTACATTCTGTCAGTACATATAGTACATATCATTAAGAAATTGTTTTTGAGGAAAACATTTCAGGATTTCTCTCTATATAATGGATATGTATGGCACCCCGAAGTTTGAATTTCCAAAATGCAGTTTAAATGCAGCTTCAGAAGACTCTAAACGATTCCAGCCGAGGAGGAGGAGTCTTATCTAGCGAAACAATCGGTTATTTTCTAAACAAATGGACAATTTATTTACTTTTAACCTCAAATGCTGGTCTTGTGTTGTCTCTGCGCAGTCTGTGTGATTCGGGTAAATACAGTCTTAGATTGCAGCAAAAGTGCAGACACAGTGCTTACACAGTTAACATGTATAGAAGCTCAAATGCCCTTTACAAAAAAAAGGTAAAAACAGCATTGCAGAATTTTTGACATTAAAGATATAAAAGTGATTGTTGTTTTTTGACATCTATTAACTGTATTTACCCGAATCACACAGACTGCACAGAGAGGAGACAAGACCAGCATTTGAGGCTAAAAAGTATATACATTAATTTGTTTGGAAAATAACCAATCATTTCGGGCTTTCTGAAGCTGCATTTAAACTGCATTTTGGAAGTTCAAACTTCGGGGCGCCATACATATCCATTATATATAGACAGAAGTCCTGAAATGTTTTCCTGAAAACAAAAAAAAAACAATTTCTTTATGACTGAGGAAAAAAAGACATGAACATATTGGATGACAAGGGGGTGAGTACATTATCTGTACATTGTTGTTGTCAAAGTAAACTAATCCTTTCAGATTGAATTGCATTATACATTTTAGACTGGATTTCTTAGTTTTAAACATTTTGTGTAAGCAACACAATTTTATTTTCAGATATTAATGTAGTACAGATATGCATATAATTTAAATATAGCAATGCAAATAAGATACATAATATATGTATATAAGTTCATCTTTTCTGTAAAAATTTTTCTGTGCAAAAATAAACGTATCGAAAATTTAACCTCTGTTTGTTTTAGTACTGCAACTTGACTTGACTTGGCTTGAAACTTATCAGGACTCGACTTGACTTGCTTAGGGTGAACCCTTGACTTGACTTGACTTGCTTGATTTGTCTTAACTGTGACTTGAGACTTGACTCGAGACTTGATGGTTAACACTTGAAACTTGCTTGGACTTGATCATATGCGACTTGTCCCCATCTCTGTGTATAAGAGAAGAATGCACTACATGGGGTGAGTGGAATTCAAAAGTGCATTCTGTTTGGTTTGTTACTTTTTAAATGTATACATTTTACTATATGTTATTAACACAGTGTAGTTTCCTCTGACACAGTCATTTACATCAGGTACAAGTTCAAAGTTTAATGTCATGTGCACAGTAAGGAAAGACTTTTCCCTGTACAATGAAATTCTGTTTGCTGTCCACACCAAAAGCCAATGGTTAACAAATTTATGTATAAAGATAAACATAAATAATAAGTAGAAAACAGATAATAAGTAACAGAGGCAGCATACAGTATAAAAACAGAATAGAAGTATAAAGTATAATGTGCAGGTAGGTGTGTGTTGGACAAGTCAAATACAGTTGTGTGAGGTAGACAGAATGAGGTGAACCATGGATATAAACTCTAGTCAGTTATTTAGGAGTCTAATGGTAAGTCAAGTCAGGTCAAATTTGGGAGCATGCAGTGGTACAGTGCATTGCCACACCCACTACACGATGAAATAACTCGGGATCCTGGTTTGTAAACCCCCCAAGGCAGACCAGCGGTACACTCCCACCCACTGGAAATGACACTGTTATCTGCTGCACCCAGGTGTTACGTGGTCGACCCCTTGGCCTGGTTCACCCACTCGGGTCCCCAATAATGAGGATCTTACGAGCTGGATCACCCTCGGGGAAATGCGCCACATGGCCATAGTGCCGTAACTGACGCTCCCTCACAGTGCAGGTAATGTGCCTCATTCAGGACTTCATGAGCAACCGCTCATTCAACACAAAGTCAAATCAAAGGTACCCAATGATTTTCCGGAGTGACACAGTACCAAAGGAGTCCAGTCTTCGTCTCAGGTCACTGGATAGCGTCCATGTCTCGCAACCCTGTACCAAGACAGGAGCACCATACACCCCTTTCCAGCGACCTCATGACCCCCCCATGCTCTCCCAGTCCGTCTAATGACTTCATAGGAAGAGTCACCAGAGACATGAAAGTCACTGCCAAGGTAAGTAAATCTCTCAACAAAGTCTAATGGCCTTGGGAAAGAAATAGTGCTTTAGCCTGAAAGTCCTGCATTTCATACTTCTATACCTCCTGCCTGAGGGTAGAAGTGTAAACAGTTTGTATTGTGGGCGGGGTCCCTGACGATCGAGGCAGTTCTCCTTCGGACTCTGCAGTTGTAGATGCTCTGCAGAGAGGGCAGTGGAGTCCTGGTGATCTTCTCAGCAGTCTTTACCACGTTCTGCAGGGGGTTTGCGGTCCATAGCAGTAGTGTTGCCGTACCACACGGTGATGCAGCTGGTCAAAATGCTCTCAACAATGCAGCTGTAAAAGTTGCCTAAGATCTTAGTCGACATACCCAACTTCATCAGCCTCCTCATAAAGTACAGCCGCTGTTGACCTCTTGACCAGCTGTGTGGTGTTAAGTGTCCAAGTGAGGTCCTCACTGATGTAAACACCCAGGTACTTAATGCTGCTCACCCTCTCCACTTCAAGCCCTCAGATGAACAGTGGCCGGTGAGGTCCCCTCTCCTTACTCATGTCCTATATCATCTCCTTGTCTTGTCTGTGTTAAGGGTGAGGTTGTTGTCCTCACACCATGACACTAGACTGGCCACCTCCCTCCTGTAGGCCACCTCATCCCCACCAGTGATGCGTCCTATCTCTGTGGAGTGCCTGTGTTTGTGATAATGCTTGCTGAAATCCTATTACCAATCCTGACAGACTGGCACCTGCCAGTCAGAAAGTCAAGGAGCCAGTCACAAAAGATGGGGTGCAGGCCAAGTGCACACAGTTTATGGGTGAGTTTATGGGGGATAAGCATGTTAAAGGCGGAACTGTAGTCAACACAGAGCATCCTGATGTAGGAGTCATTGTTCTCCAGATGGGAGAGGGAATAATTTAGTGTGGCCGCAATTGGCATCAGGGGTGGTCCGTTAGGCATACTGCAGGGGGTCCAGGGTATCTGGTATGCTGTTCTGAATGTGGGCCAGCACTACTGTCAAAACACTTCATGATGATTGATGTGAGTGCTACCTGCAATCATTCAGGCAGGTGGGTGGGCTTTTTTTAGCAAGGGGAATGATGATCGTAGTCTTAAAGCAAGATGGAACGATGCTCTGACTGAAGGAAAGGTTGAAGATGGAGGAGAGAACATCAGCCAGCTTGTTGGCACATGCTCTGAGAGCCCACCCAGGGATGTTGTCTGGTCCAGCTGCCTTACGGAGTTGTTGATCTTCCTTAGTGCTTTGTGTACCTGACCTGACGAGACCATTGGGGGAGGGGAGGGGGGTTGTGTGGTCCAGGTGTGTCTGTTTCTCCACTCTGTGCTGTTGCTGGATGTCTCAAAGCGGTTGTAGAAAGTGTTCCGGCAGACTGTCTGTGGAGCACTCTTCTGGGGTCAGCTTCGTCACTTGAGCTCGGTGCTACGGGGTCTTACTGTTTGTGGTTGTGGTTTTGGCTGCAGGAGTGAACAATGAATTGTAGCTCAAATGGTATAAAACCGGTAAATTCCAGGGGACTGTGAGAGTTAGCAATGTCCAGCAATGCCTGTCTGCTGTATGATAGTAGTGCAAAGCATTTGTGCACTGTAGAGAGGGTGAAAAACAAAAACACAAAACAAAACACGGCATGGAGCAGAGCCAGCAAACACATCTGCCACAGAGGGTGCCATGTTACAGTGCCAGGAAACTTAAGGTAGACTGGCAGCTCTTAAATGGACTTGTTTATCTCTGTAATGGGCTAGCATCTTATCCAGTACTGGTTTGAATCCTGTACTCAGTGGTGATAGTTTTGGTTTTGGCTCATCACAAACCTATTATAAATAAGAAATGTCCTGAAAATAAATAGATGCCTACAGATACTTTAGCGATAAGTTGAGATTGAAATATTACTGCAGTAAACACCCAAAAATACAGAATGTAGTCTAAACAGTAAATAGAAATAATTTATCTATACTAATAAAAGGCAAAGCCCTCACTGACTGACTGACTGACTGACTGACTGACTGACTGACTGACTGACTCACTCACTCACTCACTCACTCACTCATCACTAATTCTCCAACTTCCCGTGTAGGTAGAAGGCTGACCCCATCTTCATGAAATTTGGTAGACGGCTTCCCTGCGCTAACCGAAACCGATGTACGTACTTATTTCAGTGGTATGACGCCACTGTCGGCCTCCATATTGAACTTTCTAACATCACTAATTCTCCAACTTCCCGTGTAGGTAGAAGGCTGAAATTTGGCAGGCTCATTCTTCTCCAACTTCCCACGTAGGTAGAAGGCTGAAATTTGGCAGGCTCATTCCCTACAGCTTACTTACAAAAGTTAAGCAGGTTTAATTTCAAATTTCTACGTGTAACGGTCATAATGGTCGACAACATCCGCCATGTTGAACTTTCTTATTTATGGCCCCATCTTCACGAAATTTGGTAGGCGGCTTCCCTGCGCTAACTGAAACCAATGTACGTACTTATTTCAGTGGTATGACGCCACTGTCGGCCTCCATATTGAACTTTCTAATGTCACTAATTCTCCAACTTCCCATGTAGGTAGAAGGCTGAAATTTGGCAGGCTCATTCTTCTCCAACTTCCTGTGTAGGTAGAAGGCTGAAATTTGGCAGGCTCATTCCTTACAGCTTACTTACAAAAGTTAAGCAGGTTTCATTGCGAAATTCTACGCGTAACGGTCATAATGGTCGACAACGTCCGCCATGTTGAACTTTCTTATTTATGGCCCCATCTTCACGAAATTTGGTAGGCTGCTTCCCTGCGCTAACCGAAACCAATGTACATACTTATTTCGGTGGTATGACACCACTGTTGGCCGCCATATTGAACTTTCCAACAGTCTTTGTTACTTATGGGCCCATCTTCAAGAAATTTGGTACGCGGGTTCCCAACACTAACTGAATCCTACTTACGTACATATATACGTCCATAGCCTGCAGCTCGGTCATGGTGTGAGGCGGCATTGGGTCCCACATTCCAAAGCCTCCCACGTTGTTGGCTGCCTGCCTATATAAGGCCGTCCGTCGCTCCGGTCTCTACATTCCCTTCCTTGCTTCGCCAAGGGATTCACGTCTCCCTGCTGATAACTACAGCCTTTTTATTTAATCCACGGCTTCTCCGCTGTTTTATTGTTCGTTTATTACAATTAGAGTTATTGTGTAGGTATTTTAGACTTACTTTACATGGTTCAGGTACCCATTTCCTTTATCGTTCCAACCGTACCCCCATTAACATGTCTATCGAGGTGATCGCCATCGATCAAAGAACTGTCACTTACCAAGTGGTTTCCATGCCTGGAGATGGCACCTGCCTTTTCCATTCTCTTTGTTACATATTGCACAGCCATATCAGGCTCACTCTTGATATCCAGAGGAACATTGTGTCTTATGTATTGAATGACTGGTACAGGTTCAAGGTGTGGACTGTACAGGAGATAATTATACTACACAGGAGCACTATAAGGGTGAAATGCTTAAGCCCTTCACCTATGGTTCTGCATGTGAGTTGATGGCTGCTGCTGAATTGTTCGGTTATCGCTTTCAAGTGTACCGAAGTGGTCAAATATTTTACACATTTGGACAACCGCCAATGCCTCTTAAACATAGATTCACAGGTGACGATTTCAGTAGTGGACACTTTGATGCTTAGGAATGTTTAAACTCTCAAAGCTGGATGTGAAGTTATCGATGAAACCGGTTGTATGCTTACAATGCTTGACAGATGCTGAATGTCACTTCAACACAAGTTCTGCAAATACTGTCATAATTGAAACAAACTATGAAACTCAAACCGATTATGACAGCAGCAATCCAAGCTGTGAGATTTGAGACAAGATTACTTTTCACATGGCTAACTGAACGTTGCATGCTCAAGAGTAAGCTCAGTGCACAGCTTGGTCATATTACAACCGGAGGGCCGAACTGACAATGTGGTATACAAAGAGATCCTTAATAAATAATTATTGGTATATTTTCCCTCAATTTAAAAAGGTTTTATTTTCTTCTTAATAAAAATTTTAAGGCAGTACTTTGCCGCTGCAAAGCGCGGGTATTTTGCTAGTTTAAAGTAAACCTATTAAAATAGAATGAAAACTATACCGAGGATATGTTGTAACATACAGTATAACAGCAACTGGTAAAAAGACCTCCAATAGGATTGATAAATTAAAGTTTCTTTATTAAAATAGTTCGCCACTAAAAAGAAAATTTGTAAATCTGCATGGGATTGTGATAATAAAAAATAGATTAGCACTATGTGAGGACCCAAGAGAGTACACATTGCTTCTCCGAATGAAGAGTTTTCATTTGAAGTAGTTGAGTATGTTACATGTTTTAAATTTTAAAAAGTACATTTCCTGTCCTGGTGTTCTCTAATGGAAGCTATGAGGCATCTAGCACCACCAGAAAACAAACACTTAAAAGCTTGTCGAATACATCCATTTTTCAAGTCAGGAAAGTTATCAGAGAAACTCCAGTAATTTTAAAATTTGGCATATTTTAAAAGAAGATCAGCTGTGTGCATCAACTCAGTTTTAGTCTTGCACTGCAACAACCGTTCACACCCAGTGTGTGGTTTCCTCCCAAAAGACAAAATCACAATAAACTTTTCCTGCCACCTGCTTGGTATTGTGTACATTTGTTTCCATATTTGTACCAATCAGCCATAACATTAAAATCACTGACAGGTGAAGTATCATTGATAAACTTGTTAGCACCTATCAAGTGGTAGGATATATTAGGCAGCAAGTGAATAGTCAGTTCTTTTAGCTGATGCACTGGAAGCAAGAAAAATTGTTGTGTAAGGATCTGAGCAACTTTGGCAAACTCCAGATTGTAATGGATAGACAACTGGGAACAACTCCAGAATGGCAGGTCTTGTGTGGTTTTCCTGATATACAGTAGTTAAATACCTACCAAAAGTGTTCTGTGGAAAGAAAACTGGTGAACCAGCTAAAAGGTGTGAAGCTACAAGTGTCTGAAATGTCTGGACAGGGACTTTGCATCAAGCATCGACGTTTACAGTTTGTGCATCAAAGAAAAATGAGTTATACTGTAAATTGAGATACCAGATTCTTTGTCCTTTTTATTGCTTTTTTTATTTGCATATTTGGAGACATCTGAATGTCTTTTCAGATCTTGTTCCTTTTTATATACCTTTATAATTTATACCAGTATTTTTAGTTAGAGTTTGTCACTACTTTACTCTGTATTCTTGCTCATTCAGGCTTTGCTCTCCATTCCCTTAAGGCAGTGACACACACACACACACACACATGCCCCAATACAACGGTTGAGAAGGGTTCCCAAATTCTTAAATACTATTTGCGTTTTAAGTTACATATATTGTGAATATGTGATCAAGCTGCAGAAAAAGCATAGGATGAGTTTATGTATCACAATACTACTTTCAAAAAGGTTACAATTTCCTTTGCTAAATCATTCCTAATAGGGCAGGATAAAGAAGAGAACACACCTGAAAAACTGTATGTAATGCCAAAGCAGTTTGGTGCCTTTGACTTGTGCAAATATCTGTTTAATTTTGTATTCTAATTCATGTTTTCATAGCTGAGATTTTTTTTTTGGACAGAGAGTAGTGGAATATTCTATCGCCTCAAAAAAATCCAGTCTGACTCTGTAACTGAATCATCCTCCCTGCGGCATCGGAGGAGTAGGCGGCCTTCTTCTGAGGTAAGACTATTATAGAAAATCCTATTTTAATGCAGATTTTTGAAGTTGTACATTTACAATTTTTCCAGAAGTTACTTTAATATAAACAGTTCCTCCAATTAAAGAAGTTCTTCATAATAAGATAAAATAATTATTGGTATATATATTTACCTTAGTAGTTGATTTCTGAAAGCATATATTCAGTTCAATAATAATTTCATCTATTCATCCTAGATTTTGGTATATATGAAATGACTGCTAGATAAACAAGTTTCACTTTGTGGAGCTTAGCTTGGGATCCTGCTTTCATAGTACAATCTGATGCTTTAGCCACTGAGATTCTGCAATATTTCAAAGACTATTACATCTTTGGGTCTGTGTTAAGTGTATGTTTTTCCAGTGTATGATTATCTCATCAATAAAAATACATTGCTCTTACTAATAGGCATTTTGCTTTTTGCTTTGCAATTTGATAGATTGTCTTTTGATCCAAAACACATGCTTTCTGATAATATAATGGTGTCCCCATCTGGGACCTCATGCATAATGGCATGTGTAGAATTCACACTAAAACATGGCGTACAGACAAAAGCAGAAATGTGCGTACACACAAAAAAATCCAGATGAATAAATCTATGCATATGCTAGCTTCTTTTGCTCTATAAATCCCGGTCAGCATGAAAAGTAATACTCGTGCACACACCTACCGCCCCACCCTGACTCCTCCCATAATTACACCTCTTTGAATATGCAAATCAATATAAATAGCCCCTTAAGTTTTGCCTTCTGTGAAAAGACAATGGCAGAAACACGGGGGTGGGGGAGGGTAGAGAAGAATTTCAGTGAATACAAAGTAGAGGCAAGGAAAAACTTACTATTTGTTGCTTTAAGCAGTGATATAAACAACAAAAGGAAGTTGATCAAGTGACAGTGTGGTGGAGAAACTCGAAAGTTCAAGTTCAGAAAGTCACACAGTGCCCAAAATAATTAAGAAGTGCTCAAATATCAAAGTTGCTGTTGGAGTGTCATATGGAAGCGTATTAGGGTACAGAAAACCGAAAAAAAAAAATAGGCACATAATGGAAAAAATATCCAAATGTCAACTTTAATCTTGAAATTTCCAATTTATTTATGTAGTTTATTTTTTCTTTAAAGTAGAACGTTATAAACTTCATCTTAAAATAGTTTAATTTACTAGTTTCTCAAATTCCATTGTAACTAAAGAATCATGTTAAATAATTCGTATTCAATGTGTTTTTCTATGTATTCTTTGTGTGTATCACAGCGTGATTCTTAAACTTGCTTTCTCTTACACCAATAGGTCACAGAATACATTACATTCATGATATTACAGCTCTCTGAACAATTTAAATACTAATATGTATACTTGATATAATTTTCATGATTAAAGCATGTATTAAACATGAGGGCACGTTGGCACAGTGGTAGTGATTGAGCTGGCGCCCCTTCCAGAGATTGTTCCTTCCCCCCGCAAGATGCTTGCTGTGTTGTGCGACCCTCTATAAAATAATTTATTGCAGCAGCACTGTCTCTTTCAAACGTTCTAATCCAGTTCCTGTCCTCCCTTTTCTTTCTCCAAGTAACTAATTGTCACACAATCAGCTATGTAATTAATGTCCAGACATCTCTAAGCTTAGAACAATGAATTTTCAAAACTTTTAAGAAACATTGAAATATCTTCATAGTACATGTTTAATTATTCCATCCATATATGCATCCAAGGTCGCCCCAGTCCCAGCAAGCATATTGTATACATTATTTAAATGAAGTTTACAATGTATCTGTATAATGTAATATACATACTTCACTGCATTTCATCTTAAAAATGATATCAAGAGCTCCAAGAAGATAGTGCTTGAAAATCTAAATCGACTGAGAAGTTATTGTTGTTATATGGTACAATGAGATGCAATAATGCAGATCCTCCATACATTTATGTTCCTGTAAAAAAATAATAATAATCGTAAGATAAAAAAAAGAACATTATACAATATGAAAACATAAGTACAATATACATGTACATATAGTGCAGATAGCACAACTGTAGTGCAAGTTTACAGTGAGGTAATTGTAATTCTAATTACAAACAGTTCTACTGGGAGCATTTGATGGACTAATTGAGTGTGTTTGTAGCTCTTGGGATGAAGCTGTTTTTGAACCTCGAGGTTCATGCAGAAAACGCCCTGAAGTATTTGCTAGATGGAAGAAGTTGAAATAGACTGTGCGCATGGCTGAGGTGTGTGCTAAATGCTGTATCCCAATAATCTTCTTTCTGATCAGCTGCTGTAAGTTGTGATTCCACACTCGGTACAATGGGGTAAAATTCTCTGAATGGTCACTAAGAGTAACAATGCTAAAGCAGCTATGGTATTTGGAGTAGTTTGGGCAATCCGTGAACCATTATTTTGTTACAGGTTGATTACTATCAATTGCCTTAAATTTATGAATGATATGCTGATAATTGATAAAACTGTGTCAGGGATGTGAAACTAAAAAATAAAGGGAAACCACACAGGAACAGTACCACTGCTTTGACACTGGGTGCTGCCAGTTTGCAAAACCGAGCGGAGAACTTGTATACTCAAGGGATCGAGCTGGCGTGAAAATGAACGTGGCTTTATGCCTAATTTAGTTTTTATGCACCACAACCTTGTGAGCGTGAAAATGGGCATACGCAATATCTTTGTGGGTGCACACCGTTTATACATGAGGCCCCTGGTGGCTTCTTTCCATTGCAGCCAGTTTTATTTATGCCAAAGCCTTAAAGCCAGTTTCAGCAGAGCTATTTTATTAACTGAACAGCTTGCTTTTGCTCTCTTGACTGCACAAATAAAAATATACCATAGTGCATACATTTCTAAAATCAAAGGTAGTAAATCATTCCCGCACTTGATTTATTTTGAAATTCTCTTAATGATGAAAACATGCATGAACATATGAGATCCTTTCTCTTAAGAATACTTTTTTTGTGTGCCTAACAAAATGTAAGAATTTCTTCACTTGATCTTTTGTCTCCTCCTGTTCTATTATTAAGCAATTAAATAGAAAATGAAATGATGAATTGATTTTAGTAATTCATTAAATTTAAATAGGAACAGAAAAATAAGAGCATTTCTATCAACTAGAAACTATGGCAACATAATATTTGGAAATTTTAAATGGCATAAGTCTAACAGTTGATGTTTCTAGCAGGAGCTGAATAAAGAAAGCAATTGTTTTTTAATGAAAATTGTCAGCCTCGACAAAGAACTAAGGACTTTTAAAGAATCTGACTTCAAATGTGAATTACCATAGCTCTTCTAAATTACTGTTTATTTTCTTTGTAAAGGTCGAAATTGCAGAGTCTGAACCGAATCCATTGTTTCAGATGAAATACTTAAAGGCCTCAACCAGCCAAAGAAGTAAGCTGTTAAATTTAAATTTGTCACTATTTTGCTTGTTCAGCTTCATTGTTTCAGCATATTTCTTTACTTGTAAAGCTTTTTATGTATTCAGCCAAGACATGACAAGGATATTTATATTTATTTATAAAACTGACTTATTGTGTCGCTTTTAGACTTTGAGTGTATAATTTTAATAATGATAATGAAACTACCCAGTCATAACTGTATGTGCTGTAGTATGGAGCAAGGAATTACTTGATGACATTCTGAAAATACTTCCTAGAGTTGTGACCATGGCATGGTAGGAGGGCTTATCTCAAAATGCGTTCTTCTGACAACATTACTAATTACAAACTGGTCTAATGTGAGGAGCCTGTCAAAGTGCAATCTATAAGTGGCACTTGTGAAAATCCCAATTAAATCCAAGAGCTCTTTGCCTAAAGCAGAGAGGCCAAGAACGATTCTCAGAGTCTGATATGAACCCAATTTTCAGCAGCAAGCTCCTAGTGGCTACTGACCTAAATACTCTAGGTAGGCTCAATCTGAAAAATCTGCGTGGGACTGCAGGGTGGGTTCACCAACATCAAAATTAATTGTAAGGGTCTTGTGTGAGATGCAGCTGTAGCATAGGCAAGAATGGGATGGGTCCACACTTTCTTGACTCTGGCAATGAAAATTGTTTCTTGGGATGTGGAGTATAACTTCTCTGACTGAGATTTAACCAGAACTTCTGTCGAAAAATATTGGCTTAACTTAGATAAACATACCTCAGTTGACTACAGTATCAAATCAAGGGTGGTCTTTTTCTCCTACTCTGCTGTTGCCCCACAGGAGAGGCAATAGATAGGTGTGGGAATATTAAGGGCTATACAGCTAAATTTTGTTCTCTGTATGAGATGGTCATCTGAATGAAACTCTGAGGTGCTGTTTATTTGAATGCATCAAACATTAATTCAGAATATGTGAACTTTTTAATGACATTGGGTTAGGTGAATAAATAGTTAAGATATACCGATTTTGCAGTATCATCAAGAAACTTCAGATCTGATGTGGGATATGACAGAAGCACCAGTAAGGGTGTGATTGGAAGTAACATCTTACCTGACTTACTTTGAATGGTGACCTGCTACTGGATCTCCTGGCCTTGGAACAGTGAACTATCACTTTGTTCTTTCCTAAATATTTAAGAGGTCATGGAATCTTGTTAATCATATATATATGCTTTGTCTTAAAAAATATTTCTTTTGTTTTTTCTCCCTTTAATCTTGTATGAAGTTGTTAACAGATTCAACTAGTTTATGCAAATGGGTTACTCATAGGACATTGTGGGACTTGAGAAGCATATTAAACTAAAAAGTAATTAATTCCCACCTTGAACCCAATGATATTGTTTTAAAAAAATAGCATGTGAGTGTGAATGTGGGCATATGTGCGTGGGCCCAGTGATGGACTGGCTTCTTGTTCAGAGCTGATTTCTGCTTTGTCCCAAGTGCTGCAAGAATAAGCTCAAACTCCCTGTAACCGTAAATTGGATGTTTTAATTGGATTAGGTGTAAAAATGTTATAATTTTGACTTATTGGAATTTTATAGTGGTGTCAATGAAGTAGCATGGTTTGAGTTAGTGTGGGGCCCTGTTTTCTGTCCTGTGCTGCCTGGAAAGGCTTTTGCCCTTTGCAGCCTTGTATTGGACTCAGTAAAACCAGAAAATGGATGAATCTGTTAAAAAAAACAACTTTTTGACTTGATGTTAAATTATTATTAATTGTTCCAAGAAATATAATTTAAGTACACAAAAACAAGAGGTGTAGCTGTTTACAATGTTGGCAGCATTGGTCACAAGGCAGGAGACAACTCTGCATAGTGCACCTGCCTATTATAGAGCACGTTTACCTGAAATATGAATATTGAAAACAATTAATTGCCTTAATTGCCAAAAACAATTGCATTATTTTGCAGATGTACTGTTTAATTGCTGTTAGTGACTCAAATGTTGTAAGCCATCTTGGATAAAGACATCAGTCAAATAATAAGTAATAATAATATTATTTGATCCCTGGAGCTGTTTAATCTTGAACATGCCAAGTAAAACACTCCTGCATTAGGTCAATTTCTGCTTTTTCCTGTTTTTCCTAGTGACCTGGCTTTTGTTGATTATCATTGCAAAACACAACTTTACTAGAAAGTGTATTCCTTTTAACTGAAACCAGTAATCAGCTGTGTTCCCTGTAAGCTGTGCTATGTTCCTTTTTAAACAGCCATGCAGCAGTTATCATGCCAAACCCCCCCCAATCACTCTTCACTTGTGCGAGAGTGCTTTAAGAAGCTTGGCACTATGTACCAGGAGGTTGACCGAACTGAACATCTGCATATCTAAGAGTGATGTTAGTCAACAGCAAAAGCAGTACTTGCTAACCAATGAGCTTTGCATCTTCTTTGAGCTTTGCTGAACTTTCTCTTCTCATTTCAAAACATGATCACTTCACTTTAGAATGCTGCTCCCCATCCTCAGTCATCTGTCCACCCTATTGGTTAGTGCTGCTATTTGAATAGGCTGTCAATTACTTCTGCTATGTTCTTCATTTACATAAAACACTCTCTCAGTGCAGATCCTGTAAGTTAGCATAATATTAATAAACATCGACAAACAATTAAACATTGTTGCTAATTTTCATTTTCCTAAAATGTCTCCAAATTCCATTCAAATCCGTCAAGGCACTTTGAAATTATTGGGTATTTAATTTTTCTGTTGGGAGGAGTTATCCCTAAATATTGATATTTTGAAATGTCCTTTCCTAGTGGATACCTAGTGCTTTTGATGTACCATGCTTTCAAAAACCAGACTCTTAACTAATCAAGAAATGTTGTTTTTGTGTGTGTGTAGACACATACAGTACACACTCACACTTACCAGCTACTTTATTAGGTACACCTTGCTATTACCGGGTTGGACCCCATTTGCCTTCAGAACAGACGTCATTCTTTGTGGCATAGATTCATCAAGGTGCTGGAAACATTCCTTATGGATTTAGATCCATATTGACATGATAGCATCAAACATTTGCTGAAGATTTATCAGCTGCATATCCATGATCCGAATCTGTTTAACCACATTCCAAAGGTTCTCTATCAGATTGAGATCTGGTAACTGTGGAGGCCATTTGAGTACAGTGAACTTATTGTCATGTTCAAAAAACCAGTTTCAGACGATTTGAGCTTTGTGACCTGGCACGTTATACTGCTGGAAGTAGCCATCAGAAGGTGGGTTCACTGTGGTCATAGAGGAATGGACATGGTCAGTAACAATACTCAGACTGTGCCATTTAAATTATGTTCATTTTGTACTAAGGGGTATAAAGTATGCCAAGGAAATATCCCTCACACCAATACTCCACCACCAGCAGCCTGTATTGTTGATGCAAGGTAGAATGGATTCATGCTTTCATGTTGTTGATGCCAAATTCTGACCATACCATCTAAATTGTGCCACAGAATGGAGACAAGGTTTTTCCAGTTTTCTATTATCCAATTTTGGTGAGCCAGTGCAAATTATAACCTCAGTTGCCTGTTCTTAGCTAACAGGAGTGGCACCCAGTGTGGTCTACTGCTGCAATAGCCCATCTGCTTCAAGGTTTGACGTGTTGTGCATTCATAGATGATCTTCTGCATACCTCAATTGTAATGAGAGGTTATTTGAGTTTCTGTTGCTTTTCTATCAGCTTGAACCAGTCTGGCCATTCTCCTCTGACCTCAGGCATCAACAAGGCATTTTTGCCCAGAGAACTGCTTCTCACTGGATATTTTCCCTTTTGTTTGGAATAGAAGTACATGTACCTTATATAAATATACAGATTGCTGAAACTGTATTGGTGGTAACAATTCTCATGAATCAGTTTTACCTATATGTAGAAGAAAAAAGCCTATGCCCGAATGATGTTATAAAGCTGTACATTTCTGAACTTGGTCAAATTTGCAAAATAATAAACTTCAAGGGCGGCACGGTGGCGCAGTGGTAGCACTGCTACCTCGCAGTTAGGAGACCCGGGTTCGCTTCCTGGGTCCTCCCTGCGTGGAGTTTGCATGTTCTCCCCGTGTCTGCCTGGGTTTCCTCCGGGCGCTCCGGTTTCCTCCCACAATCCAAAGACATGCAGGTTAGGTTGATTGGTGATTCTAAATTGGCCCTAGTGTGTGCTGGGTGTGTTTGTGTGTGTCCTGTGGTGGGTTGGCGCCCTGCCCAGGATTGGTTCCTGCCTTGTGCCCAGTGTTGGCTGGGATTGGCTGCAGCAGACCCCCATGACCCTGTATTCAGATTCAGCGGGTTAGAAAATGGATGGATGGATAAACTTCAATATTTTTTGAATGGTAAGAGCATGCAGCCTCTTTAAAATAACAATAGTAAATTTCACCTCAAAAAACTTTGCAAGTTATTATGTTGAGTTTTCAGAAGTTGCAATTCACTATTGCGGTTTGTTTTTGGAACTATAAGGAATGTAAAAAGAAGACTTAAAAATATGTGGGGATTCAAGGCAAGGAGCAATTTAATGGCCACAGTTCATTTACACACGTGGACAAAATTGTTAGTACCCTTCAGTCAATGAAAGAAAAACTCAAAATGGTCACAGAAATAACTCTAATCTGACAAAAGTAATAATAAATAAAAATTCTATGAAATTTAACCAATGAAAGTCAGACATTGATTTTCAACCATGCTTCAACAGAATTATTTAAAAAAATAAACTCATGAAACAGGCCTGGACAAAAATGATGGTACCCCTAACTTAATATTTTGGTGCACAACCTTTTGAGGCAATCACTGCAATCAAACGATTCCTGTAACTGTCAATGAGACTTCTGCACTTCTCAGCAGGTATTTTGGCCCACTCCTCATGAGCAAACTGCTCCAGTTGTCTCAGGTTTGAAGGGTGCCTTTTCCAGACGGCATGTTTCAGCTCTTTCCAAAGATGCTCAATAGGATTGAGGTCAGGGCTCATAGAAGGCCACTTTAGAATAGTCCAATGTTTTCCTCTTAGCCATTCTTGGGTGTTTTTAGCTGTGTGTTTTGGGTCATTGTCCTGTTGCAAGACCCATGACCTGCGACTGAGACCAAGCTTTCTGACACTGGCCAGCACATTTCTCTCTAGAATCCCTTGATAGTCTTGAGATTTCATTGTACCCTGCACATATTCATGACACCCTGTGCCAGATGCAGCAAAGCAGCCCCAGAACATAACAGAGCCTCCTCCATGTTTCACAGAAGGGACAGTGTTCTTTTCTTGATATGCTTCATTTTTCCGTCTGTGAACATAGAGCTGATGTGCCTTGGCAAAAAGTTCAATTTTTGTCTCATCTGTCCATAGGACATTTTCCCCGAATCTTTGTGGCTTGTCCACATGTAGTTTGGCAAATCCCAGTCTGGCTTTTTTATGATTTGTTTTCAACAATGGTGTCCTCCTTGATCGTCTCCCATGAAGTCCACTTTGGCTCAAACAATGACGGATGGTGCGATCTGACACTGATGTTCCTTGAGCTTGAAGTTCACCTTGGATCTCTTTAGAAGTTTTTCTGGGCTCTTTTGTTACCATTCATATTATCCGTCTCTTTGATTTGTCATCAATTTTCCTCCTGCGTCCACGTCCAGGGAGGTTGGCTACAGTCCCATGGATCTTAAATTTCTGAATAATATGAGCAACTATAGTCACAGGAACATCAAGCTGCTTCGAGATGGTCTTATAGCCTTTACCTTTGACATGCTTGTCTATAATTTTCTTTCTAATCTCCTAAGACAACTCTTTCCTTCGCTTCCTCTGGTCCATGTTGAGTGTGGTACACACCATGTCACCAAACAACACAGTGACTACCTGGAGCCCTATATATAGGTCCACTGACTGATTACAAGATTGTAGACACCTATGATGCTAATTAGTGGACACACCTTGGATTAACATGTCCCTTTGGTCACATTATTTTCAGTCTTTTCTAGGGGTACCATCATTTTTGTCCAGGCCTGTTTCATGAGTTTATTTTTTTAAATAATTCTGTTGAAGCATGGTTGAAAATCAATGTCTGACTTTCATTGGTTAAATTTCATAGAATTTTTATTTATTATTACTTTTGTCAGTTTAAAGTTATTTCTGTGACCATTTTGAGTTTTTCTTTCATTGACTGAAGGGTACCAACAATTTTGTCCACGTGTGTATGTGCAGTTCACTGGAATTGGAAAATAATATTGGTTAGGAAGGAGAGGAGCATTAATATTATTATGGTAAGCAAGAATGCTGTCTCATAGACAATTGAAATAATCCTTTGGTAATTAAAGACCCATGTTTAAACACCAGTTTGACTTTGTAAATTTAGGTGTAATCTAAGTATAAGAAAGTATGCATGAAAAATTTAGATATGCTACAAATATGTCTTATATAAAGAATAGGATCCATAAGTTCCCATACTTATGTTAAACAAAAGTAAAGAGAAATTTATAAAAAAAAAAAAAAAACTTACTAAATCTTAAATTCTTTTTTGTGAAAACTGAAAATGAAATTCATGGATCAATGGCTATTATTTTACACATGAACATTTTTCTGTCCCAGTCAACCTTATAATTGTGCAAGTTAAAATAAACATGCAATATATTTTTTTTTATATATATAATTCTGATTTTCAACAGTCAACAACAGAATTCCCAGCAAATTGTTACTTACTGAAAGTAGTATTTGCTTTACTTTTTTTTTACATTTTTTTATTTATTTTAAAGGCAAGTATACTTCACCATCTAGATCGCCTGAACTGTCATCGTTATTAGGAATAGAGAAGGAGTGTATAAAATTGCTTGACCTTTCTGGAAATGACTTGGACAACGTGAATGCTTTTTGTGGGAAGACAACCTTGAATTGCTATCTTGAACAAGTACAAAGACTGGAGCTACACCATAACAACTTATTAGAGTTTCCAGAAAAGATTTGTGAAGTATGTGAAAATATGTATTATTTATAATACATTCATATATATTTTTAGTAAAGTTTATATATTTTATTTTTCATTGGGACATGAGACAAAATTGTAAGTGCTTTACTTAAAATAATGTTTGAAGTAACTTTTATGAAGCAACAAGCGATTCTGTGCTTAACGTAAAGTGACTAGTATAGTTTAATCTTTCTGGGGCTTTGCTCGCTAAAGAGAACATGGATGTTACTGAAATAAATTAACTTTTCAATGATATTCTAATTTATTGAGATGCACCTGTATATTCCAGTGCCTTTTAGGTCAAAGGCCTTCATAGTTCTAGAATCTTCTACATTACCCTTACATGCACTCTGCTCTTAAACACTGTGTTTTTTTTATGGGAAATTAATTTAGTAAAGGCTTTCTGAGATAAAGCAGAGATCATTGTGATTTATTTATGCAATATTTGTATGCAGTTCAGTTTTCCACATTTCTGTGTCATAATTCCAAAATCAACAACTATTAGTTGGTTAACACTAGAATCCTTATCCCTATACAATTTAAACAAATAAGAAAGGTACAATTAAATCAAACTATCTTATTGCTGAAGGTATTGTGTGCATTAAAATCCTCCTCGGTATTCTAGAATAGGTTATTTTTCATTGTGCTACTGACATTTGCTAAGATGAATTAAGTGAAATTGCAGCTGGGGAAAATCAGACTATTAATTTATTTCTTCTGCTTTTACAGATGATATAAGACCAATATCTCTAATAAAATTAGATGACTCAACAGATGTAACAAATATGGTTTAGTAGGATAACTGTTTATCTGACAGTATGAGTAAAGCACCAGTCTTCTCTTTTAAATCAATATTGTAAATACAGTAATCCCTCGTTTATCGCAGTTAATCCGTTCCAAACTGTACCTCGATAAATGAATTTCCACAAAGTAGGATTCTTTATTTATAAATCTAATATTTTCTCAGTTAGAGCATAGAAAACCTGTTTACCTTCTAAATACGTTTTTAAACATTATTAGAGCCCTCTAGACATGAAAGAACACCCTTTAGTCAAAAGTTTAAACTGTGCTCCATGACAAGACAGAGATGACAGTTCTTTATCACAATTAAAAGAATGAAAACATATCTCTTCAAAGGAATGCGTGTCAGGAGCAGAGAATGTCAGAGAGAGAGAGAGAGAGAGAGACAGAGAGAGAAAAGCAAACAATCAAAAATCAATACGAGCTGTTGGGCTTTTAAGTATGCGAAGCACCGCGATAAAGCAGCTGCAAGAAGAAGGGAGGAATGTGAAGGTAGTCTTTCAGCATTTTTGAGAGGAGCATCCGTATCCTCTAGGCAAACAGCCTCTGTGCAAACAGCCCCTCTGCTCACACACCCTCCGTCAGGAGCAGAGAATGTCAGAGAGAGTGAGAGAGACAGAGAAAAGTAAACAATCAAAAATCAATACGTGCTGCTAGAGCTTTTAAGATTGCGAAGCACCGCACGGGAAGCATATCATATATCATTGAGGAGTTTTATTTAATACGTAATGCATGCTCTGATTGGGTACCTTCTCAGCCATCCGCCAATATCGTCCCTTGTATGAAGTCAACTGGGCAAACAAACTGAGGAAGCATGTACCATAAATTAAAAGACCCATTGTCCGCAGAAATCCGTGAACCAGCGAAAAATCTGTGATATATATTTAGATATGCTTACATTTAAAATCCGTGATGGAGTGAAGCCGCGAAAGTCGAAGCGTGATATAGCGAGGGATCACTGTATAACCATTAATTTTTTTTTAATCAAAGCTGTTTTTGTTGCAAATAGTGACCTCAGTTTATTACCAGCATGAACTCCTAGTATACTTTAAAACAAGCAAACATTTCAAGAATGCTCCATGCTAGTCTCATTAGGCCCCAACAAGTTGATTTACAGCTGCCAATTAACTTAACATACAGATCATTGGGATATTTGGGGAAAAATGATGACCCTCACAGAAAAAATAACAACAAACACACACCACACATAGTGTGTAAGGCACAATCATGTCCACATCCACACATAAAGTACCCATGTAGACACATGCAGAATGTGCTCCACACAGGCAGTGGCCGAGCCAGGATTCCTAAGTTGTCTCCTAAAGCTGTTTTGTACGAACGCAATCAACTGTGCAACCGCCACTTCTAAACTGAACATACAACAGTAAATTCATATCATTGGCTAATTGGTAACTCAGAATTCACTTTGAATAAGTGATTATAGGCAACTTTATGTGTCTTCTTCCTGTTTAACCCATCATATGAGCCCAAACTCTAAAAATGCGTAATGGAAAAAATAGTTTCAGAAAGTGAATGGCTGAAGGGTTAGAGGCTTGCATTTACTGTAGAGTACCCACAGTCGAACAGAAAATCATTAAGCTTGATGAAGCAGCTGTGCTACAAGTAAAATATAGACAATACTACCATGTCTCCATCCTATGGTAAACATTTTCTGACGTAAATAAAATCAGTATTACTGTGTAATCATTTCCATTGGTTTATGTGTGCACAGTTAAAGCTAGAATTACCAGTCTCTGAAAAAACTCGTAGATCCAGCCCACCTTAAAACCGTTCGGTCCTCTCCGCCAGCGTCTTTTGTCCTCTAAATGTGCCAATAAAGACAAGCTGCAAGCAGCCGGCTATTCCATCCCTCCACTGACTTAGAACGTGCACAAACTTCTCCCAACTCATCCCTTGATTGATTATCTGGGAGTGAAGTGGAGTTTTAAAGTGGAAATAATAGATCATTATTTGGAGAACACGCATTTCATGTGTGTTCCGTTTCTACAGTAATCTGTGTAAACACATTGTTAAAACAGAAACTTTTTCATATAGAATGTGTGAAGTATGAAGTCCAAAGATGAAATACACACTTTCATAAAAGGCTCAAGAATGACACACTTTCATAAAAGGCTCAAGAATGATACAACAGCTTCCGTGGTGGAGCGGTAAGGTTTGCTGGTTCAAAGTGCAGCAGGTCTGCTGTGCCTCAGAGACCTGAGTTTGATTCCCCGCTAGGGAGAAAGTGTTGTTTTTTTTTTTCTTAACCTCAAACGGACATAAAATTTATAAATTGGTATGCACTGTCAGTTATATTTTCATGTGGGATGCTCCTTTTAAAATAATTTTTAACAATTGAGACTGCAATTAACATGAACAAGTGTCATAACTGTTAAGATCCATAACACACAGACACACAGAGCACTGCGTAATAGAGAGACAGACAGACAGTCAGGCAGAGAAGTCACTAGATATATAAATAAACAGGGAAGGCACTGTATAATAGATATATAAAAAACAGCTAAGGGGATCGATATATCGGAAGATAGGAAGGAAAGGCACTATATCATAGGCAGACAGGGAAGCTGCTATATAATAATAAAATTACTATTATTACTATATAGATAGACAGGGAGTTCACTGTATAAAAGACAGACAGAGAAAGCTCTACTAAATGAAAAATGGTACAGCCTTTTTATTAATCAACAGATACTTTAGGAAGGCAAGCAGATAGTGAGAGTACATGTAGATGTGAAAATCACTATGCAGACAGATAGATACGGAAGGCACAGATTCAAAACTGTCAGAAAAAAACAGAGTATACAGTAAATTATATACAGTCAGAGAAGCCACAAGATAGGTAGATAAATAGACAGACATGAAAGGCATTATATAAGACAGATATATACTAGTCAGAAAGGGAAACCAAAAAGTAATAATACTATTATTACTACAATGACAGATAGACAGGGAATACACTGTATAATAGGCAGACAGCGAAGGCACTAAATAAGAAAACATACAGAGAACACACTAGACAAATAGATCTCAGCATTAGCAATATATTAGTTTTATTTTATACTAGCAGTATACCCGTGCTTTGCAGCGGCGAAGTACTGCCTTAAAATTTTTATTAAGAAGAAAATTAAACCTTTTTAAACTGAGGGAAAATATACCAATAATTATTTGTTAAAGATCTCTTTGTATACCACATTGTGAGTTCGGCCCTCCGGTTGTAATATGACCAAGCTGTGCGCTGAGCTTACTCTTAAGTATGCAACGTACAGTTGGCCATGTGAACAGTAATCAAACAGTTTCAAATCTCACAGCTTGGATTGCTGCTGTCATAATCGGTTTGAGCTTCATGGTTTGTTTCAATTACGACAGTATTTGTAAGACTTGTGTTGAAGAGACATTCGGCATCTGTCAAGAGTTGTAAGTATACAACCGGTTTCATCGATAACTTTACATCCAGCTTTTGAGAGTTTAACCATTTATAAACATCAAAGTGTCCACTACTGAAATCGTCACCTGTCAATCTAAGATGTTTAAGAGGCATTGGCGGTTGTGAAAAGGTGTAAAATATTTGGCCATTTCGGTACACTTGAAAGCGACAACCGAACAATTCACCGGCAGCCATCAACTCACATGCAGATGCATAGGTGAAGGGCTTAAGCATTTCACTCTTCTAGTGCTCCTGTGTAGAATAATTATCTCCTGTACTGTCATCAGTCCACACCTTGAACCTGTCCCAGTCATTCAATACATAAGACACAATGTTCCTCCGGATATCAAGAGTGAGCCTGATATGGCCGTGCAATATGTAACAAAGAGAATGGAAAAGGCAGGTGCCATCTCCGGGCATTAAAAACAATCGGTAAGTGACAGTTCTTTGATCGATGGTGATCACCTCGATAGACATGTTAATGGGGGTACGGTTGGAATGATAAAGGAAATGGGTACCTGAACAATGTAAAGTAAGTCTAAAATACCTACACAATAACTATAATTGTAATAAATGAAAAATAAAACAACGGAGAAGCCGTGTATTAAATAAAAAGGCTGTAGTTATCAGCAGGGAGACGTGAATTCCGTGGCGAAGCAAGGAAGGGAATGTAGAGACTGGAGCGACGGACGGCTTTATATAGGCAGGCAGCCAACAACGTGGGAGGCGTTGGGATGGGTGACCGAGCTGCAGGCTATGGACGTATCTATGTACGTAAGTAGGATTCAGTTAGCGTTGGGAACCCGCTTACCAAATTTCTTGAAGATGGCCCATAAGTAACACGTAAGACCGTTGAAAAGTTTAATATGGCGGCCGACAGTGGCATCATACCACCGAAATAAGTACGTACATTGGTTTCGGTTAGCGTAGGGAAGCCGCCTACCAGATTGCGTGAAGCTGGGACCATGAATAAGAAAGTTTAACATGGCGAACGTTGTTGACCGTTATGACCGTTACGCGTAGAATTTCGAAATGAAACCTGCTTAACTTTTGTAAGTAAGCTGTAAGGAATGAGCCTGCCAAATTTCAGCCTTCTACCTATATGGGAAGTTGGGTAATTAGTTACATTGGAAACTTCAATATGTCAGCCGACAGTGGCATCATACCACTGAAATACGTATGTACATTGGTTTTGGTTAGCGCAGGGAAGCCGCCTACTAAATTTCGTGAAGATGGGGCCATGAATATGAAAGTTTAACATGGTGGACGTTGTTGACTGCTATGACCGTTACACATAGAATTTCTAAATGAAACCTGCTTAACTTTTGTAAGTAAGCTGTAAGGAATGAGCCTGCCAAATTTCAGCCTTCTACCTACACGGGAAGGTGGAGAATTAGTGACGTTGGAAAGTTCAATATGGCGGCCGACAGTGGTGTCATACCACCGAAATAAGTACGTACATCGATTTTGGTTAGCGCAGGGAAGCCACCTACCAAATTTCGTGAGGTTGGGGTCAGCCTTCTACCTACATGGGAAGTTGGAAAATTAGTGACGTTGGAAAGTTCAATATGGCGGCCGACAGTGGCGTCATACCATCGAAATAAGTACGTACATTGGTTTCGGTTAGCGCATGGAAGCCACCTACCAAATTTCGTGAAGATGGGGCCATAAATAAGAAAGTTCAACATGGCGGACGTTGTTGACCGTTATCGACCGTTATGACCGTTACGTGTAGAATTTGCTTAACTTTTGTAAGTAAGCTGTAAGGAAATAAGCCTGCCAAATTTCAGCCTTCACGGGAAGTTGGAGAATTAGTGATGAGTGAGTGAGTCAGTGCGTGAGTGAGTGAGGGCTTTGCCTTTTATTAGTATAGATAGAAGATATTATTCAACACATGCTGCAGGAAAGCAAGAAGGCCCTTAGAGTACATATAGATCTGAAAGGCACTAGATAGACAGATAAATTGGAAAGTCACTGTATAATAAATGTGGGATGCTTTTTTTAAAAAAATAAAAAATTGAGACTGCTATTAACATGAACAAGTGTCCTTATAACTGTTCTTATTTTTAAGTTCTGTAAGACAGACACTGTCAGACAGATCACTGAATAATGCACAGACAGAAGTTGATAGATAGATAGATAGATAGATAGATAGATAGATAGATAGATAGATAGATTTGAAAGGCACTGTAAAACAGGTGCTGCAAAAAGGCAAGCAGTCAGTGAGAGTACATTCACATGTGAAAGGCACTAGATAAATGGATAGATAGGAAAGGCACTTATATAATAGGCAGACAGAGAAGGCACTAGACAGATAAATAACAGCATTAGCTATATAGTAGTTTTGTTTTATATACAGTATAATGTATATGTATTTTACAACTCAGAGAATTGTCAAAAAGAAATGTATTAAATCAAAAATCAATTGACACACACTGCACGCAGGCAAGCGGGCAGTGAGAGTGGAGACAGATGTGAAAGACTCTAGATAGACTGTATACAACAGGCAAAAACAGAGACCACTTGACAAAAGTATTAGCTATAATCAATGAAAGCATGAATTAATTAACAGAAATCACCGTGATCGAAATTTTTTTTTAAACTTAACGATTTACAGTGCATACCAATTTATAAATTTTATGTCCGTTTGAGGTTAAAAAGAAAAAAAAAAAACACTTTCTCCCCAACGAGGGGAATGAAACTCGGGTCTCTGAGGCACAGCAGGCCTGTTACACTTTGAATCAGCAAATCTTACAGCTACGCTACCAAAGCTGTTGTATCATTCTTGAACCTTTTTTGAAAGTGCTTATTTGATCTTTGGGCTTCAGGCTTCACATATTCTATAGTTTATGCCTACATTTTGTAACATTTATTACTAAAATATGAAAACGTTTCTGTTTTAACAATAAGTTTAGACTGATTACTGTAGAAACGGAGCACACATGAAATGTGTGTGTTCCAAATAACAATCTGTTATTTCCACTCTAAAACTCCATTTCACTCCCAGATAATCAATCAAGGCATGAGCTGGGAGAAGTTTGTGCACGTTCTAAGTTGGTGGGGGGATGGAATAGCCAGCTGCTTACAGCTTGTCTTTATTGGCACATTTAGAGGACAAAAGACGCTGGCGGAGAGGTGCAAACGGTTTTAAAGTGGGCCGAATCTACAAGTTTTTTCGTAGACTGTGGTAATTCTATTGTTAAGTAAACATGTAATCTTGTCTTTACATTGTCCAGGGAAAAACAATCTGGTAAAACATGATGTTCACTGCACTTTTTTAAAAGCATTATCCTCAGTCTGCACATTCTAGTACATGATGTACTTTTGTAATACTTTGTTGAGGTTTTCTACAGCTTTCTGAAGAAGAGACAATGTATTAATAAAATGACATTTATTCATTACCTCAATGACAAAAGTACATCCTTGACTCTGTTAATCTTATAGAGTCACATTTCTTGAACTTGCAGATATTTACAACTGACACACCCTGTAAATCTACTTCTTAAATTTTTGATTTTTTTTTAGGTTATGAAGCATTTGACACATCTTGATCTTCACAGCAACAGATTTACAATATTTCCATTTTACATGATGAAAATGCCATGCCTTATCTATTTGAATATTTCAAGAAATGAAATTGCGTCTTTGACCCTGGATTCTAAGATAAGATCTTCAAGTTTAAAACAGCTGGTTCTGTCATTTAACAGTATTTCATTTTTGCCTGACAATCTTGGCAGAGTTTTGGAAAGCCTCGAAGAGCTACAACTGGAAGGGTAAAGTATTACAATATCCCACTAATTTTTAAAATTAAGGGAACTTAGTCATCTGTATATTCATGTTATAATTTGCCTACTGCCTGCCAACTGAATTAAGCTTTATTGGCCAGGGACCTGCCTAACTAAGTTCTTGGGGCTTATGATAAACTAGCAAAATACCCACGCTTCGCAGCGGAGAAGTAGTGTGTTAAAGAAGCAATGAAAAAGAAAAGGAAACATTTTGAAAATAACGTAACATGATTGTCAATGTAATTGTTTTGTCACTGTTGTGAGTGATGAGTGTTGCTGTCATATATATATATATATATATATATATTATACACACATATATATATATATATATATATATACATATCTATACATATACACATAAATATACACACACACATATATACATACATATATATCTACATATATACACACAAATACATATATATATATATCTATACTAATAAAAGGCAAAGCCCTCACTCACTCACTCACTCACTCACTGACTCATCACTAATTCTCCAACTTCCCGTGTGGGTGGAAGGCTGAAATTTGGCAGGTTCATTCCTTACAGCTTCCTTACAAAAGTTGGGCAGGTTTTATATCGAAATTCTACGCGTAATGGTCATAACTGGAAGCAGTTTTCTCCATTTACTGTAATGGAGATGAGCTTCAACGCCGTGGGGCGGAGTTTTTGTGACATCATCACGCCTCCCACGTAATCACGCAGTACATAGAAAATCAGGAAGACCTCAAAAAGCGCTGAAGAAAACATGCATATATAATTGAGAAGGCAGCGAAACAATAAGAAGCGGCGAGTGACATATACAACCATATTCATGAGTTCTGCTACTTGAAACAAAGCACGATGTAAACCTACACTTTAAATTAAGTTCATAGACAGGCTGCGCTGGCGTTTGTAATTTAGTGCCTGCCCATATAAGGTCGTCCGTCAGCGGCAATCCAATAGCAAACTCCACTAAATATTCACGGGTTAAGGACTGTGCTTATGGAGAGGAAGATGAGATGGTCAGGGTGGTGTTTGGCACAAACTCAGCGAAACTGCGAGAGAAAGTTTTAAGTGCCAGGACTAAGGTAACATTAAATACAGCCATGGACATAGCACGAGATGGCACCAGCACAGCTGGGAACCTTCGATGCATGTACACCGAGTGGCTCACGTGAACTGGCGCAGTGCACAGATAAAAGCAACAGTTCCAAAGAGCTGAACAAAACCGAATTACACAATTGAAAAGGCAGCAAAAATATGAAGCGTCTGATAAGCATATTCATAAATGCAGCTACTGTGGAAACAAAGCACACGGTGGAAAAAGTCAATGTCCCGCTAAAGGAAGACAGTGTAAAAACCCGTGCATGCAGTGTGTCAGGTCTCAGATAAAGAAGAAGACGAGCTGTTTATTGATGCAGTAAGAAAGCGAATCGATGAAACCTGTCATCTTTACAACGATTGACAAACACGGAATGTAACTTGAACACAACACATCCTACAAATACGAACCTGATTGAAAGAAATAATGATAATCAAATCCTTGATGACAGCAACACTCAGTAACACTCACAAAACAAATACTGTATATTGACAGTCATGTTACGTTATTTTTAAAATGTTCCCTTTTCTTTTCTAGCTTTTTAACACACTACTTCTCGCTCGATACGCTGGTATATATATATGTATATATATATATCCCGATCTACATACTCGAATAATGGATACTTTATTCGCCATCAATGATTGTTTTGGTAAAGCCATACTCAGTGTACTCATTAGATGAACGGTAAAAAGTAAGAGCGAGGAGGATGACTATTGAGGCATGCAGGCTGTAGTCTTGCGTCAACTCTATCTGAATTGCGATCACATTTGAAAAATATATCTTTTCAAGTTCTATTTAGTCCATATGTGTCAAACTCAAGGGCGCGGGCCACATCCGCCCGCGTGTAATTATATCCGCCCCGAGATCATTTTATATACTGTATTATTGTTATTAAAGCCGGGTATATGAAGCGCTGGTAACACAATAAACTACAGATCCCATAATGCAGCGCTTCAGCCGCCTTGCCGAACAAGTTATTGCAAAGCTAGCTCACACGATGCTGAAGAGAAAAGTTGATTCTGAAAATAGAGCCTTTAAAAACCGATGGGAGGCTGAGTATATGTTTACTGAACCCGTGTGTCTCATTTGTGGAGCTAATGTGGCTGTAATTACAGAATTTAATCTAAGACGGCACTATGAGATAAAACATCAGGGTAACCTGAATGCAATGCAGAAGATACAGAAAGCAGCATAATTAAATAAGAATCTGACACTTCAGCGGACGTTTTAACCGTGCACAATCACAAAGTGATTTCAAGTGAAGCTGCTTTTATGGGAGACACAAATGCACCAGTGCACCTTGCCCCACTTTCCCTGTTGCCAAGTAATGTTAAACCAAGTCGTCACTACGGTGTTCCCAAATCGCACTTTGCTGATAAACTGGCGCACTGCGCACTGAGTTTGCACGGCGCTTTGGTGACTTTGAAGAACAAAAAGTCCGTCTACATGCGGCTCGAACCTTGTGCATGTTTGGTAGCACATATCTGTGTGAGAAGCTCTTCTCAGTGATAAAGACTAACAAAACAGCACACAGGAGTCGCCTCACTGATGAGCACCTGCAATCCATCCTGAGAATCTCCACAACACAGAACCTCACAGCAAACAGAAACGAACCTGTGGCCAAAAAGATGCCAGACGTCCAGCTCTAAAATGACATATGAGCAAAGACAACTGAATGATTTGATTTGTTATTGCTGAAAGGAACACATTTTATTTATATTTCCAGGTTTTGTTATGCAGCATGTTCATATTTGAATTTGTATAATTTTGACAGGATATATTTTTATGGAGAACAAAATCTTTTGGGATATTTAAAATCTAAGTTTATTTTTATATAAAATTACATAAGAGTAAAGAAATTTGAATGTTCGTTCTTTTAACGTTTACTTTATTTCTAACTTGTATAATTTAGACAGGATATATTTTTATGGAGAGCAAAATATTATAAGTTGTTTAAGGTTTGAGTTGATTTATTCACGAATAATATTCCTGTCTGTTTTTACCATTCCTACCAAAGATATTTCTGTTGACTAAATAAAAATTCCTTCTATTTAAAATTTAAATAGAACTTGAACAATACCATAGTTCATAATATCCACGCAGACTTGCACGTAAGAGCGGGAGTTATCCGTTTTAACAAATGCAGCGTATTGCACTGATACGAAATAGCTGTGTGTGTATATATGTAGATATGTATGTATATGTATATATGTTTATATATGTGTGTGTGTATATGTATGTGTATATATGTAGATATATATGTATGTATATATGTATAGATATGTATATATATATATATGTTTATGTCTGTGTGTGTAATATATATATATATATATATATATATATATATATATACAACATTCATCACTCACAACAGTGACAAAACAATTACATTGACAATCATGTTACGTTATTTTCAAAATGTTTCCTTTTCTTTTCATTGCTTCTTTAACACACTACTTCTCCTCTTCTGCTGGTATTTTGCTAGTATATATATATATATACATACACACACACATATATAAACATATATACATATACATACATATCTACATATATACACACACAGCTATTTCGGATCAGTGCAATACGCTGCTTGTTAAAACGGATAACTCCCGCTCTTACGTGCAAGTCTGCGTGGATATTATGAACTATCGTATTTGTTCAAGTTCTATTTAAATTTTAAATAGAAGGAATTTTTATTTAGTCGACAGAAATATCTTTGGTAGGAATGGTAAAACAGACAGGAATATTATTAGTGAATAAATCAACTCAAACCTTAAACAACTTATAATATTTTGCTCTCCATAAAAATATATCCTGTCTAAATTATACAAGTTAGAAATAAAGTAAGCGTTAAAAGAACAAACATTCAAATTTCTTTACTCTTATGTAATTTTATATAAAAATAAACTTAGATTTTAAATATCCCAAAAGATTTTGCTCTCCATAAAAATATATCCTGTCAAAATTATACAAATTCAAATATGAACATGCTGCATAACAAAACCTGGAAATATAAATAAAATGTGTTCCTTTCAGCAATAACAAATCAAATCATTCAGTTGTCTTTGCTCATATGTCATTTTAGAGCTGGACGCCTGGCATCTTTTTTGGCACAGGTTCGTTTCTGTTTGGTGTGAGGTTCTGTGTTGTGGAGATTCTCAGGATGGATTGCAGGTGCTCATCAGTGAGGCGACTCCTGTGTGCTGTTTTGTTAGTCTTTATCACTGAGAAGAGCTTCTCACACAGATATGTGCTACCAAACATGCACAAGGTTCGAGCCGCATGTAGACGGACTTTTTTTGTTCTTCAAAGTCACCAAAGCGCCGTGCAAACTCAGTGCGCTCAGTTTATCAGCAAAGTGCGATTTGGGAACACCGTAGTGACGACTTGGTTTAACATTACTTGGCAACAGGGAAAGTGGGGCAAATTGCACTGGTGCATTTGTGTCTCCCATAAAAGCAGCTTCACTTGAAATCACTTTGTGATTGTGCACGGGTAAAACGTCCGCTGAAGTGTCAGATTCTTATTTAATTCTTCTGCTTTCTGTATCTTCTGCATTGCATTCAGGTTACCCTGATGTTTTGTCTCATAGTGCCGTCTTAGATTAAATTCTGTAATTACAGCCACATTAGCTCCACAAATGAGACACACGGGTTCAGTAAACATATACTCAGCCTCCCATCGGTTTTAAAGGCTCTATTTTCAGAATCAACTTTTCTCTTCAGCATCGTGTGAGCTAGCTTCGCAATAACTTGCAGCATCATAAGCTAGACTTGATTAACGCGTAAGTGTTCGGCAAGGCAGCTGAAGCGCTGCATTATGGGATCTGTAGTTTATTGTGTTACCAGCGCTTCATATACCGGGCCATTAATAACAATAATACAGTATATAAAATGATCTGGGGCGGATATAATTACACGCCGGGCGGATGTGGCCCCTGCCCTTGAGTTTGACACATATGGACTAAATAGAACTTGAAAAGATATATTTTTCAAATGTGATCGCAATTCAGATAGAGTTGACGCACTACAGCCTGCATGCCTCAATAAGTCATCCTCCCTCGCTCTTACTTTTTACCGCTCATCTAATGAATACACTGAGTATGGCTTTACCAAAACAATCATTGATGGCTAATAAAGTATCCATTATTCGAGTATGTAGATCGGGATATATATATATATATATATACCCGCGTATCGCAGCGAGAAGTAGTGTGTTAAAAAGCTAGAAAAGAAAAGGGAACATTTTAAAAATAACGTAACATGACTGTCAATATACAGTATTTGTTTTGTGAGTGTTACTGAGTGTTGCTGTCATCAAGGATTTGATTATCATTATTTCTTTCAATCAGGTTCGTATTTGTAGGATGTGTTGTGTTCAAGTTACATTCCGTGTTTGTCAATCGTTGTAAAGATGACAGGTTTCATTCATCGATTCGTTTCTTACTGCATCAATAAACAGCTCGTCTTCTTCTTTATCTGAGACCTGACACACTGCATGCACGGGTTTTTTACACTGTCTTCCTTTAGCGGGACATTGACTTTTTCCAACGTGTGCTTTGTTTCCGCAGTAGTTGGATTTATGAATATGCTTGTATGTATCAGGACGCTTCATATTTTTGCTGCCTTTTCAATTGTGTAATTGGTTTTGTTCAGCTCTTTGGAACTGTTGCTTTTATCTGTGCACTGCGTCAGTTCACGTGAGCCACTTTTTACATGCATCGAAGGTTCCCAGCTGTGCTGGTACCATCTCGTGCTATGTCCATGGCTGTATTTAAGGTTACCTTAGTCCTGGCACTTAAAACTTTCTCTCGCAGTTTCGCTGAGTTTTGTGTCAAACACCACCCTGACCATCTCATCTTCCTCTCCATAAGCACAGTCCTTCACCCGTGAATATTTACCCGTGGTAGTTTGCTATTGGATTGCCGCTGACGGACGGCCTTATATGGGCAGGCACTAAATTACAAACGCCAGCGGCAGCCTGTCTATGAACTTAATTTAAAGTGTAGGTTTACATCGTGCTTTGTTTCCGAAGTAGCAGAACTCATGAATATGGTTGTATATGTCACTCGCTCGCTTCTTATTGTTTCGCTGCCTTCTCAATTATATAATGCATGTTTTCTTGAGCGCTTTTTTGAGGTCTTCCTGGTTTTCTATGTACTGCGTGATTACGTGGGAGGCGTGATGATGTCACACGAAACTCCGCCCCCACGGCGTTGAAGCTCATCTCCATTACAGTAAATGGAGAAAAACTGCTTCCAGTTATGACCATTACGCGTAGAATTTCGATATAAAACCTGCCCAACTTTTGTAAGGAAGCTGTAAGGAATGAACCTGCCAAATTTCAGCCTTCCACCCACACGGGAAGTTGGAGAATTAGTGATGAGTCAGTGAGTGAGTGAGTGAGTGAGGGCTTTGCCTTTTATTAGTATAGATGGCATAAAGTGAACTACTTCCATTAAATGCAGCAGGGTGGTATCAATATGTGGAGAATATTTTATTTTGCTAAATCAATTGGAAGCCCCCATTTAATTCTTTATACACCATCATTTCTAAAGGCTGCAAATTGTTCTGTAGTTTGTAAGCTATATAGTATAACTTATGATAGCTTGTTTTCTTCTCTATGTATGAATAATAATGGGCTTGGGCAGGTAATGTTCAGCAGGGGCAGAAGGTTTCGTTCTTTTTCTGTAAAAGATTTTCAGACCCATGCTATTTTATTTTTTATTTCAATTTATGTTATGATCACCTAAAAACATATAGTACAATTTTTTGTGCATTGTGTTAATGTCTTGCCTCCATACGTTTAACATCTGAGTTTGGGCACTGTAATACAATAGTTTTCTTTTTTCCATTTCAACCAAAAATTTGGGGAAATAGAAAAACCTGAGAATAAGTTCCTTTAAAAATATTTTTGCCATTTAGCATAGTGAGTCTCTTTTGGCCGCCTCCCGTCCTCTCTCCAGCTCTGTCCTCTTCCACCCGACATCCACTAATGACTGGACTGAGGCGGCCCCTTAAATGGGAACCCGGATGGGCTCCAGCTGCTTCACGGCACTCTCCTTTGGACACACCCCAGTGTGGCGAAAGTGCCGGCTGTGCACCCGGAAGCCGTCCAGGTGTCTCCTGTTCTCTTCCCCCCAGCACTTCCTGGTGTGGCGGAAGTGCTGGGCTCCAGGGTTCCTCAGGCACCTGGGCTCCGCCTGGTGGTGGCCACGGGCCCCTACAAGGTTGGGCTTCCAAGCCCTCTACCTGTGGTCCCCAATACAACCAGGGCGATCGCCCCCTTGCGGTCTGGAGGAGGCACAAGCCCTCCTCTGGTCCTCCTGGGCGTCCCGGCCGGGGACCACACTCTCTATTATAATAAAAAAAAATCCTGGGACAAGACTTTTTAGCCTGGGATGAGACGTGACTTTTTCAGAAAGATACTTTCATGTCCCACCAGACAAGACTTTGTGCCAACTGATTTAACCATGCCCGGGGTCAGAAATAAAAGACAAAAAATAGATGACAAAGTAGAACATCGTAAAGAATTAAAAAATGTTGCCGTGATACAAATGCAGAGCAGGTTAGAGATAAAGAAAGTACTAATATTCTAAAGTCTCAAAAAAATGATAGTAAAGATTTAATTAGCGTAAACAAATGGAAATTATTACACTGTGAAATAACAGAACAGCGAAAAGAGATTGAATATATTGTTCAGATTTAATCTTTAAGTCAGAGACTTGTTGATTGTCTAATTCGTATTGCCATTAGGGAAAAGTAGTGCTTCTTCCCAATGAAGAGGCGTATCCATGAGAATTAAAAGATTTGTTGTTCGGTGCAAGTGACACAAAGTGGCTGGCGTGTAGCGCAGGCCAGGGGGGTTGGCGAGCAAAGCCCACTAGTTATCCATATAGATGTTTCTGAGTCTTCAATTTAAATTTTTAGCATCTTCCATGATGAAAGCCATCTATCCTCTGAGCATCAGTGCTTTCTGTTACACGCTTAGCTCTAGCTCATAGTATGACCTAAACACTTTAGCCTCAGTTTGACTATGGACAATGTTTTTGTGCAGTTGAGTAAATATTAAAAATAAATTTTAAAAAACTGCTATATTTGTACCATGGGTATATTTTGTAAAGTATTCCAGCACTGCTCTTCAAAAGCTTCAGTTTTCTTCTTATGTCTTCTAATTATTAAAATGGCCAGCTAACTGCAGTGAATGCCTGCAGCTACTGTGACCATTAGAAAAGTTATTAGCTACTGTCTGGGCTTGAAAGATGCTTACAATTTCTAATTAGAAATCAAGTTCACCTTCTTTCATACTGCCTTAAAATAAAGCAAAATCATTAATAAATGTTTTGTATTTTTGTTTTACCACTTTTTGTGACAATTTTTGGCAAATGTAACATATAATTAAGGAACCCTTTTTTTAACTTTAAGGAACAACTTGACAGACCTAAACATTCACCTGTTCTTGTCAGAGCTCAAACTCCTGGATATTAGTAAAAATAATATTTCTGTGATTTCTGATAATGTGCTTTCCGATTGCCTCAGACTGGAAATGCTCAACGCTTCCAGAAACACACTGTGTAAGTTCTAGTATTTTCCACAAGCATATCATTATTTAACTGCATTATATTTAAATAAAGAAAAATAAAGTTCTGTTTCATATTGGTTTTGCCTTCATAGGTTCTTCCCCAAGGTTACCACTAAAACTAACAACTTTAAATCTGTCTTACAACAAGTTCACATGTGTTCCAGATGTTGTTCTTCATCTTCCCTAGTAAGTTACCTAAACTTAAAGCTAAGAATAGTAGTAGTGCATAGAAAACCAAATACTGTGACAATCTTCTTGCATTTTTAAGACAAAGTACTTTATTCAGTTGATTGTACATCAAAGTTTATTTCTCATGAAAGAGTTTCATTCTGTAACTGCTGAAGGTTGTGAATCTCCAGGAACTGAACCTACACCATTGGGCTTCTGAATCTTTTTTCAAAAATATTGCTTTAATTGGGTTGTTGTGATTGTTTCTCTAGATAATACTTAAAACTAGGGTTATAACCACAAAGAGGTTAACCAACACTTATAACCATAATTAAACATGCATGTATATTCATTGACTGCCCTTTACATGCTTAATTAACCCAAAAATAATATTTAAACTTAATTTATTTTATAATTAATTAAACAAAATTAGGTATACTAGTAATGGTAACTTGTATTTTGCCTTTAAACTTCAGCCTGAGATCAGTGGATATGAGAAACAACGATATAAGTTTACTTCCTGGACCTTCACAATGGGAGTCAGTCAACTTAAGAGAACTGATTTTCAGTTATAACCAAATTAGTGTTCTGAATCTTGAAGAAGGTGTATTCAAATGGTCAAGACTTGAAAAACTGCATCTGTGTAAAAATAAACTGAAGGAGGTAAGACTTTTACTTACATCGTTTTGAAAGAGAATGTATTTCTGGAGGCAGCGGAGTTAGGTGCAAATGTTAATTTCTGAATAAAGTTTTTACTGCCAGTCAGCCATTTGAATTGGGGAGATATAACCTGACCGAGTCATTTTCTGTTGAATGCTGATGCTCTCTTTACACTTAAATGGGGACTAAAGAGGCACAAATAAAAAGGGGGGAAGCCCCATGGTCCCAACCCCCTGCTTTGATGATTACACTTGATTCACTGTAGGAGACAACCCATTCCACCAGCTCAGACGAGTGCACAGAATTCACCAAGTGGCATTCTTCACCCTCATGGAAGTATTAAAATTGGGTGACGATTCCACAACAATTGAAAAAAATGCTTTAATTAGTTCTACAAAATGTCTGTCATTGATGAATGTTTGAAAAATGGCTTGATGGCTGGCCAAATCATATAACTTTATGAAGAATGCCAGACACACTTACTCAAGCAGGTGGACTGTAAATTGACCCCAACACAAATAAAAGTATTATAGTGTTTTTAAAATGAAAATGTCAGCATTCTATGCTTTGTTTTGTAGATTCCTCCGCAAATTGGACTTTTAGAAAATTTATCATCTTTTGATGTCAGCAACAACTCTGATTTAAAATGTTTCCCAGATGAAATGGGAAAGCTAGAACGTCTTTGGGACTTACCTCTTGATGGTTTACAGCTTGATTTGGACTTGAAGCACATTGGAAGTAAAACAAAAGATATAATAAGGTTGGCTCAATGTTACAAGGTTTCATTATTCTATTATTGCCTGCAGTCTATTGATGAGACATTAAACAGATTTTCATTGTACTGTGTACACCTAACAATAAGCTTAAACATAAAAAATAACTGAAACTGAACTGACCCATCTAAAAATAGATATGGAAGATGGATGGATGAACTGAAACAGAAGAAAAGGTTACTGTATCTTTAGTGTAACACACTGTTTGTAACTTAGTTTAGATTATCTCCATTTGCCATTGCTGTGATGTTGTTTTGAGACCAAGATTTTTTTCTTTGTCCCCTCTTTCACTTTATTTCTTTAAATGATACTTATTTTTTAGGTTCCTTCAGCAGCGTCTGAAGAAGGCTGTACCCTACTATCGCATGAAGTTAATGCTAGTGGGAAACACAGGAAGTGGAAAAACAACCCTATTACATCGATTAATGAAGCTAAAACGCTTGCGTTCTCGCTCAGAAAGGACTACAGTTGGGATTGATGTAAAGGACTGGAAAATTCAAGACAAAGGAAAAACGAATATTGTTTTAAATGTCTGGGATTTTTCAGGTATCCTCAAATATTATGTTTAATATGCATTTTATTTTCTGTTCATTTTAATTTATGGTTTTCACACCCTGTAGTACTGTGAAAAGTATTTGCTACTGTTACTGTTGGAACAGAGACGTGTCAAGCACAAGCAGTGATAATACTGCAGACAGTACAACAACATGGTGTTGTGCACAGAGATTATTTATCTAAACAGTAGCAATAGATATTAAAAAACATGTAGTTTTATCAAATTTTGAAAGTGTAAATATATAAAAACACAGGTAGAACAAGTAACATTTAAACATTATACCAAGTTTTAAAAATAGTGTAGTTTCTCAGGCCGTTTTAAATTATTTTATATATTTTGGTCAATTAATTGCTTTCATTTGAAATGAGGGAATAGATAGATTCTCCAGTAGCATTTCTTGACACACTTCTGCTGAATAATTCATTGGCTGAAAGTCCTCAGTGTCAGAGAGAGGATTGTGCAGCATTGCTCATAATGGCAGTTGGTTTTTGTTTTTATCTCTCCCCTTTGCTAACATGAAGTGAAGAAAATCAGTCTTAAATATCATGAGACTGTGAAGAAAGTATAAATGTGCTTAAGTGTTTAACTGTTGGATATTTTAAGAGAAATATATTACCTTCTTGGAAATATCATTTTTTACTCTTATGATATTCTTACTTTGGAATGCTTTGTTTGCTTTACATCAAATATAATGGGACCTATGTCATCCAGAAAGTTCCATAAGACATTCTCTCAGAAGGCTTGGGACATCTAGGTGGATCCTGGCAAATGAGAGAGTATTTGCGTTCTACTTGGTTAGCAGTGGATTCTTCCTCACTTCTGTAGAATGAAGCCTATTTTTGTCCAGTGGCTTTGTTACTGTGGAGTCATAAACACTGAACTTTGCTGAGTCAAGAGAAACCTGCAGTTAGTTGGATATGTTAGCATCCTAAATGTGCCGATTTAGTAATGTTGACAGGTTTGCCACTCCTGATGAGAATTCAGTACTGTTGAAGTATTTTCAATTTAAAGGTTTTGACTCGTACTGTAGTTTGTAGGCATTCGGAGGCCTTACAATAGACTTTGTAGACCATTCCAAAAACTTTTTCTTATCTCTTCAGGAATTTTCTTTGATTATGTTATGTTGCTTTCACGTAATTTTTTGAACTGGCAACTCGACTCTAATAAGTAAGGGTCAAATGAGTGAGGTTTATATTGAGCAGGCCAGGGTTGGCTGTAATCAAGCCTGGTTGTGTTCATTCAGCTATGACTTCTTTATTTAGGTTGATTTAAGTAGGAAGTAATTGCTTTTTATCACAGTAGATATAGAAGTAGCTTAAGCTTAAAGTGTTTCTTGTTCACTTAAATGTCCTCTATCTAAAATGAGATTTTAGTGGATAGCCTGGAAACATTAAGTGTCAAACATTTCTAATAATAGATGAAGACTGAAACACAGCACATACTTTTTCACATGGCTCTATATATATATATGCAGTACTTTCAATGTGAACTTGATACTTGTTTTTGTTCCTTAAGTAGGCAATATGTTGTAGTGACTAAGTATCTGGACTTTAAACCATAAGTTGCTGGCTCAGTTCCTAACTTCATCTCACTGTGTGGTCATGAGCAAATAAAATAACACACCTGTGCTCCAACTGTTTAAAAGTGTGTAAATGCTGTTTATAAAATAAAGTAATAAATTTGGCAGGCAGGTACTTCATATTAGCCAATTTCCAGTACAGAATTCAAAAGATAACCACCTTGATTAAATTTATCCTTTTCATGAGTTAGTATAGCTTCAGATCGGTATGTTGTGGAACCACATGATCTCTCTATAATAGTGTGGCAAATGCTATACTTAATCATGCCTCAGCATGCCACATTTACAGATGTATTCAGATAAGTGACAGATACAGTAACCTCAAAAATTTGCTATAGTTGTGAAATAAATATACTCAGCAAAAAAAGAAACGTCCCTTTTTCAGGACTGTGTATTTCAACAATAATGTTTTAAAAATCCAAATAACTTCACAGATCTTCATTGTAAAGGGTTTAAACAATGATTTCCATGCATGTTCAATTAACCATAATCAATTAATTAACATGCACCTGTGGAATGGTCGTTAAGACCTTAACAGCTTACAGAAAGTAGGCATTTAAGGTCACAGTTCTAAAAACGCAGGACACTAAAGAGACTTGTCTAATGACTGTGAAAAACATCCAAAGAAAGATGCCCAGGGTCCCTGCTCATCTGCGTGAACGTGCATTAGGCATGCTGCAGGGAGGCATGAGGACTGCTGATGTGGCTAGGGCAATAAATTGCCATGTCCGCACTGTGAGATGCCTAAGACAGCTACAGGGAGACAGGAAGGACAGCTGATCATCCTCGCAGTGGAAGACCACGTGTAACAACACCTGCACAGGATCGGTACATCCGAATATCACACCTGCGTGACAGGTACAGGATGGCCACAACAACTGCCCGAGTCACACCAGGAACACACAATCCCACCATCAGTGCTCAGACTGTCCGCAATAGGCTGAGAGAGGCTGGACTGAGGGCTTGTAGGTCTGTTGTAAGGCAGGTCCTTACCAGACATCACCAGCAACAACGCCGCCTAGGGGCACAAACCCACCTTCGCTGGACCAGACAGGAGTGGCAAAAGTGCTCTTCACTGATGAGTCGCGGTTTTGTCTCACCAGGGGTGATGGACGGATTCGTGTTTATCGTCGAAGGAATTAAGCACGTCTGGGACCTGTTGGATCGCAGGGTGAGGGCTAGGGCCATTCACCCCAGAAATGTCCAGGAACTTGCAGGTGCCTTGGTGGAAGAGTGGGGTAACATCTCACAGCAAGAACTGACAAATCTGGTCCAGTCCATGAGGAGGAGATGCACTGCAGTACTTCAAGCAGCTGGTGGCCACACCAGATACTGACTGGTACTTTTGATTTTGAGCCTCCCTTCATTCAGGGACACATTGTGAAACATTTTTAGTTTATGTCTTATGGTGTTGACTCTTTTAGTGTTCATACAAATATTTACACATTAAGTTTACTGAAAGTAAAAACAGTTGAAAGTCAGAGGACGTTTCTTTTTTTGCTGAGTATAGTATTTAGAGAGAATTAGCTGACACCACTCTTTATATTGGGCATTTCTAAATGTTTCATCCTTTTTCATATTTGTTACAACATATTATTCTTGTATTACACAGTTTGCATATATTTCTTCCCATATTAGCTTCTGTTTCTAGTTTGCCTGCTTAAATAGAGTACCTGCATTGCTTTTTGTACTGAGATAAATGGGCAGGATCTGCATTGAAGCAGTGGAGGCAGGTAATTTAAGGTAGCAGCACCTCATAGTTTTTTATACTTGCTTTATATACCATATATGAGTACGCACACTAATGGAATGCAAGATAATGTACACTACAAAGTTTTTTTTCATGTTAGTGCTTAAGGGGAAGTCTTTAATCATGATCCTTGGAATGCACTGATATTCAATTATGTCCTATATTTTGAAATATAAATAATAAAATATAAGTTAATTTTGAACTGCTATAAAACTGTTGGTGATTCTATTTCTAGGGAGCTTAGAAAGAACTGGGGTACATTTATTATTATTTTTTGTTTTTGGCCATGAGCAATCTTGTTTTCTTGATGAAAATTCCAGCAGCCATACTGTGTGCAGCAGGCACAATGTGACTTACAATACAAAGAAAATGATTTTCTGACTCACTTTGATATCAACTTAAGGAGGAGACCCATCTACAGCTCAACGTCTTCAGTTGAAAGAAAGGCTCAATAGGAACCCTGCATATGAAACAAAAAGATAGATAGATAGATACTTTATTAATCCCAAGGGGAAATTCACCAAGGGATACTCTTATGTTACTGGGTAGAGTATTATCTGTTTCATAGAAGAGAAACAGAAAAAAACAAAAATTAGGAGTAAGCTGTTGATGTTTTAGTACAAGATAGTGATAAATCTTGTAGTGTTACATAACAATATTAAATAGTATTAACTGGAGGCTTTGTAAAATTTTCAGTTCACTTTCAAATATTCATCTGTAGTGCTTATTTCAGTTCAGTACGAAAATATTAGAGATGTAGAGTAAAAAATGTTTTCTTCCTGCTAAGACAGAAGGTTTATAGTATCAGCAGATTTACTTCAAATGATAAGATATTCAATTTCAACATATTTCAATAACATTTTTCAATAATATGTCAGCTTCTCTCTCTTTTTTTTTTTTTTTTCTTGGTTGAAGGTCGAGAAGAGTTTTACAGTTCTCATCCTCACTTCATGACACAGCGTGCTTTGTATCTTGTTGTTTATGATGTGAGTAAAGGTGTAACTGAAGTGGATGCAATTAAGCCCTGGCTGTTTAACATTAAGGTATACCTTCTGTGCCTTGCACTTTACCTCTCTTCTTTCCTTAATAAAACTCCTTTTCCACAAGAATTGCCAGGTATTAAGTATCTTACTGACCTCACGGGTAGTTTCATTTGCTAAACAAGAACATTATCTGAGGTGTTTTTACTTAGACTTCTAACCTGTGAAATGTTACTGTTTTATTCTTGTGGTTCCTGTGCTTTTTAACTTTATTTGAGTTCTCTTTGCTATTTTTTTAAGCAAAAGCTAATCTGCCTTAATATGATCATTGCATTAACTATGCACTAGCTTTTTACAGACCATCACACTCATTTGTAATTTAAGTGATCATTCAGTGAGGCCCGGATTTTGGTATTGCTTGAATGATTTTGACTGTTTACCATGGCCCATAATTCTCAACAAGAAATTCCAGTTGGTTTTATAGCTTGTATGTTATATTATAAAGAAATTATAATGCTGATTAAGAACAAGTCCATATAAGGATCACATTGGTGTAAGGAGAACATGTCTTTTATTTATGCATAAAATCTTGATAATTTATTTGGCAGTTTCATTTAACTGCATAAAGGTTTGAGAAATGTCACGAATCCTGTTGTACTTTAACTTTTATATTTCAGGCTAGAGCCCCATCATCTCCAGTTATACTAATTGGCACTCACGCAGATGTGAGTGATGAAAAGCATCAGGAAGCATGTACATGGAAAATATCAAGTGAGCTACTGAATAATTTTGGTTTTCCCATTATCCGAGAGCATCATCTTATAAATGCGAAAGATGAGTCCGACTCCATAGGGAAGCTTCGGAAGGCCATAGTTAAAGAGATCATGAACTTTAAGGTGCTATTTTTTTCTCCTAAATAATTGCTGAGTAAATTTTACTTACAGAGTTAAAAAGCATTATTAAAAGCAGTATATGTGTTCATAGTATCCTGAGTAATCTGTGTGTAAATTGCATTGCATTTTCAATCTCTGTTACCTAATTACAGTGGTGTGAAAAACTATTTGCCCCCTTCCTGATTTCTTATTCTTTTGCATGTTTGTCACACAAAATGTTTCTGATCATCAAACACATTTAACCATTAGTCAAATATAACACAAGTAAACACAAAATGCAGTTTTTAAATGATGGTTTTATTATTTAGGGAGAAAAAAAAATCCAAACCTACATGGCCGTGTGTGAAAAAGTAATCGCCCCCTTGTTAAAAAGTAACCTAACTGTGGTGTATCACACCTGAGTTCAATTTCCGTAGCCACCCCCAGGCCTGATTACTGCTACACCTGTTTCAATCAAGAAATCACTTAAATAGGAGCTGCCTGACACAGAGAAGTAGACCAAAAGCACCTCAAAAGCTAGACAGCATGCCAAGATCCAAAGAAATTCAGGAACAAATGAGAACAGAAGTAATTGAGATCTATCAGTCTGGTAAAGATTATAAGGCCGTTTCTAAAGCTTTGGGACTCCAGCGAACCACAGTGAGAGCCATTATCCACAAATGGTAAAAACATGGAACAGTGGTGAACCTTCCCAGGAGTGGCGGCCGACCAAAATTACCCCAAGAGCGCAGAGACGACTCATCCGAGAGGTCACAAAAGACCCCAGGACAACGTCTAAAGAACTGCAGGCCTCACTTGCCTCAATTAAGGTCAGTGTTCACGACTCCACCATAAGAAAGAGACTGGGCAAAAATGGCCTGCATGGCAGATTTCCAAGACGCAAAACCACTGTTAAGCAAAAGAACATTAGGGCTCATCTCAATTTTGCTAAGAAATATCTCAATGATTGCCAAGACTTTTGGGAAAATACCTTGTGGACTGATGAGACAAAAGTTGAACTTTTGGAAGGCAAATGTCCGTTACATCTGGCATAAAAGGAACACAGCATTTCAGAAAAAGAACATCATACCAACAGTAAAATATGGTGGTGGTAGTGTGATGGTCTGGGGTTGTTTTGCTGCTTCAGGACCTAGAAGGCTTGCTGTGATAGATGGAACCATGAATTCTACTGTCTACCAAAAAATCCTGAAGGAGAATGTCCGGCCATCTGTTCGTCAATTCAAGCTGAAGCGATCTTGGGTGCTGCAACAGGACAATGACCCAAAACACACCAGCAAATCCACCTCTGAATGGCTGAAGAAAAACAAAATGAAGACTTTGGAGTGGCCTAATCAAAGTCCTGACCTGAATTCAATTGAGATGCTATGGCATGACCTTAAAAAGGCGATTCATGCTAGAAAACCCACAAATAAAGCTGAATTACAACAATTCTGCAAAGATGAGTGGGCCAAAATTCCTCCAGAGCGCTGTAAAAGACTCATTGCATATTATCGCAAACGCTTGATTGCAGTTATTGCTGCTAAGGGTGGCCCAACCAGTTATTAGGTTCAGGGGGCAATTACTTTTTCACACAGGGCTTTGTAGGTTTGGATTTTTTTTCTCCCTAAATAATAAAAACCATCATTTAAGAACTGCATTTTGTGTTTACTTGTGTTATATTTGACTAATGGTTACATGTGTTTGATGATCAGAAACATTTTGTGTGATAAACATGCAAAAGAATAAGAAATCAGGAAGGGGGCAAATAGTTTTTCACACCACTGTATATTGCATATTCTAATAATGTTTGTGTCATTTTTGGTGCAACAACAACTTTGATTGTAATACAGCTCTTAAAATTAATAATATATGTTAAAAATTAAAAGAACAGATGAAAATAACTTATCCAGACTTTTTTTTAATTGACCGTGCAATTGGCTCTCACAGGACTGCTGATTAAGACAGCAGTCTTTCAGTTTATAGAACACACTTCAGTTTAGAGTCATGGAGAGCCAATAGATATCATGGAATTATAAGGTGTAAAGCAGAAATGGTGCATCAGTCTCTTTCACAGCATATTCATGGACCTGCACAATCAGCTATATCGTTATAAGTATAGTACAGTATATAACTTAAAGTTGTCAGTAAATGTAAAATACCCGTTCTTTGAATGGAAGAACAAAATGGGAGCACCTCTAGGGAAATCCATACAAACACATCATGGAAAGTTGCTCTCTTAACAAACAATGAACAGGCCATTGTTCAAACATACAGTGCATCTGGAAAGTATTCACAGCGCATCACGTTTTCCACATTTTGTTATGTTACAGCCTTATTCCAAAATGGATTAAATTCATTTTTTCCTCAGAATTCTACACACAACACCCCATAATGACAACGTGAAAAAAGTTTACTTGAGGTTTTTGCAAATTTATTAAAATAAAAACTGAGAAATCACATGTACATAAGTATTCACAGCCTTTGCTCAATACTTTGTCGATGCACCTTTGGCAGCAATTACAGCCTCAAGTCTTTTTGAATATGATACCACAAGCTTGGCACACCTATCCTTGTCCAGTTTCGCCCATTCCTCTTTGCCACACTTCTCAAGCTCCATCAGGTTGGATGGGAAGCACCGGTGCACAGCCATTTTAAGATCTCTCCAGAGGTGTTCAATCGGATTCAAGTCTGGGCTCTGGCTGGGCCACTCAAGGATATTCACAGAGTTGTCCTGAAGCCACTCCTTTGATATCTTGGCTGTGTGCTCAGGGTCGTTGTCCTGCTGAAAGATGAACCGTCACCCCAGTCTGAGGTCAGGAGTGCTCTGGAGCAGGTTTTCATCCAGGATGTCTCTGTACATTGCTGCAGTCATCTTTCCCTTTATCCTGGCCAGTCTCCCAGTTCCTGCCGCTGAAAAACATTCTCACAGCATGATGCTGCCAGCACCATGCTTCACTGTAGGGATAGTATTGGCCTGGTGATGAGCGGTGCCTGGTTTCCTCCAAACGTGATGCCTGGCATTCACCCCAAAGAGTTCAATCTTTGTCTCATCAGACCAGAGAATTTTGTTTCTCATGAATCTGAGAGTTCTTCAGGTGCCTTTTGGCAAACTCCAGGTGGGCTGCCATGTGCCTTTTACTAAGGAGTGGCTTCCGTCTGGCCACTCTACCATACAGGCCTGATTAGTGGAATGCTGCAGAGATGGTTGTCCTTCTGGAAGGTTCTCCTCTCTCTCCACAGAGGACCTCTGGAGCTCTGACAGAGTGACCATCGGGTCACCTCCCTGACTAAGGCTCTTCTCCCCGGATCGCTCAGTTTAAATGGCCGGCCAGCTCTAGGAAGAGTCCTGGTGGTTTCGATCTTCTTCCACTTACGGATGATGGAGGCCACTGTGCTCAAAGCAGCAGAAATTTTTCTGTAAACTTCCCCAGATTTGCGCCTCGAGACAATTCCTTTGACTTCATGCTTGTTTTGTGCTCTGACATGAACTGTCAACTGTGGGACCTTATATAGACAGGTGTGTGCCTTTCCAAATCATGTCCAATCAACTGAATTTACCACAGGTGGACTCCAATTAAGTTGCAGAAACATCTCAAGGATGATCAGGGGAAACAGGATGCAATTTTGAATTCAATTTTGAGCTTCATGGCTGTATACTTATGTACATCCATCCATTTTCCAACCTGCTAAATCCGAACACAGGGTCATGGGGGTCTGCTGGAGCCTATCCCAGCCAACACCAGGCACAAGGCAGGAACCAATCCCGGGCAGGGTGTCAACCCACCGCAGGACACACACAAACACAACCACGCACTAAGGCCAATTTAGAATCACCACCTAACCTGCATGTCTTTGGACTGTGGGAGGAAACTGGAGCACCCGGAGAAAACCCACGCAGACACGGGGAGAACATGCAAATTCCACACAGGGAGGATCCGGGAAGCAAACCCAGGTCTCCTAACTGCGAGGCAGTAGCGCTACCACTGCGCCATCGTGCCGCCACTTATGTACATGTGCTTTCTCAATTTTTTTTATTTTTAATAAATTAGCAAAAATCTCAAGTAAACCTTTTTTTCATGTTGTCATGATGAGGTGTTGTGTGTAGAATTCTGAGGAAAAAATGAATTTAATCCATTTTGGAATAAGGCTGTAACATAACAAAATGTGGAAAACGTGATGCGCTGTGAATACTTTCCGGATGCACTATAGTTTTTTGGAGCTGTATGAAAGCACTGGTAACCATTGTCCTACTGTATCACTCATATGCCTCACTCCTTCACTCAGATGGTATTAATTCAAGGAATACTACCTTGTTTGTTTTGCTATTCTTCTAATTTTAGAAACAGAATTATATTTTTCTGTCTTCAAGATGGGGGCCATTCTAAATTAGTGCCAACTAGCCAACCCGCGACTACCATACGCCGCATAATCAGGCCGTTTTTTTAATGATTTTTAAGCACAGGGAGAAAATTAACATTTGAAAAATTGGTAATGTAATAAATCAGCAAGAAAAGCAACATTGTAACAATGCACGGAACAAACCAACACACAATCATCCGTGACTGAAAAGCATACAGTTGGAGATGTGTGACTCACGTTCTTTTCGCGGTTCGCTTTTCCTCAACATGGGTTAATTGTATGTGCCAGCCTGGATCTCCGTAAGGGAATAGCAGTGGATAAACCATGGGGTCTCAGTTCATATTAAGAACAGAGATACGCTTGCAAGCATCTCCCGTTGGATATATGCAAATGTCACCTTGTGCAGGAGGTTCCTCATCTTCACCTACAAAGATAGCAGCAACATCAGTTTGACAGGACGGGGCGTTATAACTTCTCATATCCAGACCTGGATTTTCCATGAACACCATTTGTACAGCAGTAACAGGGTTACCGTGAGTGATAATGTCATGCATTTGCATGTAAGACTTTGCGAAGGGATTATCCTGTCGTAACATGTTGTCTAGTTGAAGCAACAAAATGTCACTGCAAGTGCTATTACATTCCTTTTGCAAACGTTGACTGGTAGCCTCAGCAGAATCGAAGATATATAGCTGACCGTATTGTGGTGACGCGTCAGGATTGTTATATAAAGGAGAGACCTGGTGATAAAGTTGACCGTGGATTCTGAAAGCATACGGTCCTTGTCCAGATGGTTGAGCGATGTGTGCGCCCATTGACGCGAAAGCTAAAGCAGAGTTGTATTCCCTGATATGATCACAGTAATTTCGGGACAGCGGGTTCTTGCCAGTCAATAGGTCTTCTAATAAAAGAAGGGGTTTGGATAGCAGTGGCAAAGACACCTTGCCGGCATGACAACACTTTGTGTAATGTCCGGATTTGTTGACCTCTGCTGGCCAATTAAGAGCATTGCAAGAAGCACATAGTGCGGTAGGTAGGCCAATGTTATGTTCTTGGACGTGAATGGCGGTATCTTCTTGAAAAGCTGCAGAAAAGTGAATGCGATGTTTGTGCATGAACGATTTAGTGCTGTGTTGACACTGAAGGGAATTGGAATGAGTTGTGTCAAAACATTGCTGGCAATGTTCACATTGCATAATTCGTTCAGTGGAGTGTGTTTTTAAATGCATGTTGAGAAATCTCTGTACTCGGAATGTTTTTGAACAAATCGTGGAATGCGTTTGTTCAGTGGAGTGGGTGTTTAAATGTGCTTTGAGATATTTCTGGCGTGTGTAGGTTTTGGAGCAGTGTTGACACTGAAAAGAATTCATCAGGGAATGTGTTTTGAGATGTTTAGTAAGGTATCTGCCTGCGTGAAAGTGTTTGTTGCAAATTCTGCATACAAATCTTTGTGTTGAATGGATCTGAATAAGGTTGTGGAGATCGATCTCACTTGTGAAGTCCTTGTTACAAAATGTGCAATTGAAGGTGAGAGTGGAATGAGTTTGTAAGTGTTTCTTGAGAGCGCGAGTTGTTTTGAAGCATTGTTGGCAATGTCCACATTGCATCATTCGGTTAGTGTTGTGTTTTTTCTGAAGCGAATTGGAATGAGTTGAGTCGAAGCATTGCTGGCAATGTTCACATTGCATAATTTGTTCAGTGGAGGGTGTTTTTAAATGCATGTTGAGAAATCTCTGCACTCGGAACGTTTTTGAACAAATCGTGCATTCAAAGATCTGTTTGGAATGCGTTTGTTCAGTGGAGTGGGTGCTTAAATGTGCTTTGAGATATTTTTGGCGTGTGAAGGTTTTGGAGCAGTGTTGACACTGAAAAGAATTCATCAGGGAATGTGTTTTGAGATGGTTAGTAAGGTATCTGCTTTCTTGAAAGTGTTTGTCGCAAATTTTGCATACAAATCTTTGTGTTGAATGGATCTGCATATGGTTGTGGAGATACATCTCACCTGTCAAGTCCTCGTTACAAAATGTGCAATTGAAGGTGAGAGTGGAATGAGTTTGTAAGTGTTTCTTGAGAGCGCGAGTTGTTTTGAAGCATTGTTGGTAATGTCCACATTGCATCATTCGGTTAGTGTTGTGTTTTTTTAAATGTGTGTTCAGATATCTGTGCACTCTGAAGCTTTTGGAACAAAGGTGCATTGAAAGTCCTGTGTGGAATGCATGTGTTCAGGGGAGTGTGTCTTTAAATGTTTTTCAGGAAGAGGAGAGTGGGCAGGTGACGTCACATTAGTGTGGCGAGCAAGTTAGTGTGCACCCTGTGTGCACATACCGACAGTCAAAAGATGTCACCAGAAGGTTATCACGTGGGTATTTGAGAGGCATGAGAACCTTGTAATGCCCATGATCCAAAGGACCGCTAAAGAGCAGGGATATGAAGAGACGTTGGGCCGGATTATAAACTCGAGGAGAGGCATGAGGACGTTCTTGGAAGTAAATGCTGATAGTAGCTGGAAGGATTTGGGACATTGCCACAATTTCTGCCTCGCCACCATAGACTCCGGACGTACTTATGTAGTCAGCGTATTGTTGAGCAAACTGTATAACAATGCCACTGTGACTAACAACGGACACCACGTCACCGAAGTTATCCCAATGTTGGCAAACAAAGCTAACAGCCATGTTCCAAAGTTTGAGACCAACAGTTTCGTCAATGACATTTTTCCCAAAAAACCCGACTGACAGAAACAAACAGTTACCTGAAGCAGGAATTTCTATAATACTGAAAGAAGTGTTGTTTCCATGAAATACATTTGAAGCGATAGCCATGGAGGGCAAAAGAATAGTCAACGTGGCTCACAGCTGGATTCGGACCGCAGTACAGACAAAAGTGAGTGAGTATGTGTTTGATGAGCTGTTTGAGTTGGCGGGCAGTGATCTGAGGTGCGTTCCTGAGCACGTGGGAGGAGGGGTAGAGTTTCTGGGCGGGGCTTCGTTGTTCCTTTTGCATGGTTTTTCATGGTGGACGCGGTCGGGTGTCAAAACTGAAAAGAATAATGAAAAGTCAACGTGGCTCAGACGTGCATGTGGACTCCAAGCACAGACGAAAGGGACTAACTGGGTGGTCGGTGAGTTTTTCCATCCGGGCACATGGGCAGGCAGTGTGAATGCCTAGAGAGCGAGGGTAGATGCGGGCCGGTCAAAAAGGAGTGTTGATGGACAGGGAAACGTCTTCCGTGTTCCCGCAGGAGCATCTAAGAAAACGCATGTTTGTCGCGGATGCGAATTGCTGTATGTAATGTGTAAAACAGTTTGCTATGGTGCACCCAGTCGTGCGTCGTAACCGAAAACTCTGTTTTTAAAGTTTGCTTACTTCATTGTGCTTTAACCTCAGTTGTAAAGGATTGTTTTAAGGATCCCATGGGATACCCCTCGCAAACCATTTTACACGCTGCATATGGCAATTCACCTCCGCGAGAAACATGCCTGTATGAACAGTCAATGTGGCTCGGAGGTGCATGTGGCCTCCACGACAAACGAATATAAATGACGCCATTTTTTCTGTGTTGTCGTGTCCGAGTTGGTGGGTGAGGCTCTGCGAGTTGTCGTCGTATCCAATGGTCTTGGAGTTGGTGGGCGTGGCTCTGCGAGTTGTTGTCATATCCAATGGTCTTGGAGTTGGTGGGTGTGGCTCCTTCCTGCGTGCGCCATAGGTGTCTTACTTGTCGGCTGCTTAGTGAATCTACGCACCATCCGGCGTGCTTTCCATGGGTGTCTTGCCTTAGTGAATTATATATATAGATATCAAGGAGCTGCTGTTTTAGCTAATGGTCTTTCCTATTCTTTTCAGTGGGGACCACTAAACTATAAACAATAATTATTTTTTGGAGTTGGCAATAAGCCAGTTGATCTGGAATACCAGATGAAATTCTTTATGGAGATAAAAATGATTTACTAATATGCTATAATTTAGTAAAAAAAAGTGTAAACACATTTAAATGGGAAACATTTTCTCTCAATCCACCTGCAAATCTGTGCCTTGTCATAAATTTCAATTGTTGTAGTGATGGTTGCTTAAACTAGGGATATTACAATTTAGAGTTTGGTAATGATTTTAATTTTTTGCTGTATTGACCTTAAAAAATTGTCATTGATTATTTAACTTTCATAAATAATAATAGCCATTTAGTTCGACCATAGTTTGTTTTCATTTTTGATTTTAGCTTTCTCTTACTAGGAGCAGAACTTTTCCAAATTCATTCTTGTCCTATTACAGATTCGAGACCAACCAGTAATGGGCCAGCTGATCCCATATAGTTATTTGGAACTTGAAAAAAGAATTCTGCAGGAACGGAAGAAAGTGGCTGCCGAGTTTCCAGTCATTTGCCACAGTCGCTTACTGGACATAGTTGTGGAGAACCAGATTTTACTAGAGGAGAATGAACTTTCTCATGCTGTTCACTTCCTGAATGAGTCTGGTACAAATCCTTATATATTTGTTTTGTAATAATACTGTATTTTGGTATACAGGTGGACTTATTCCTAATTTATAAGTTACAGTCATTAAGAAGTTTATGTCTGTTATTTTTTAATGTATTTCAAAACGTAACAGAAGTTTGTTATTTCCAGAGCAGTAAGCAGGTTGTGTTGTGATGTTCACACATTTATATTCTTTCTTATTTTCTTTTGGTTAAAAATTGAAGGATGTATATAGCAGTCTAGTTACCAATGTCTTCTTCATAAACATTATGCTTTATGAACAAATAAGGCAATGCATCACATGTAAACATGAAGTTTGACTTATGCATTTCAAGCTGAATTTAAACAAAAACAATGCACATACAAGAAAACTGGTTGAATGCATACTGTATTTGTGTCTACATGGACAAATAACATACACAATTTAATCTTAAACAAAACATACTCAAAAAAGTCAACCCAGCTTCTGAAGCTTTAAAAAACATTTATTTTGATTGTTTTTTTGGGAGGTAAGAAACGACTAGGTAGACTGTTGGTATATACAGTAGAACCTCGGTTCACAAACGTCCCGGTACATGTACAACTCGGTTTACGACCAAAAAGTTCGCCAAACTTTTGCCTCGGTTCACGAACACACACTCGGTATACGAACAAGCCAGTTTCCCTTTCAGTTTGTACATGTTTAGTCTCTCCCTGTGCATTTCCTGTGCAGCGAGCCAGAAAGAGAGAGAGCGAGAGAGCGTGACACACACACACACACACACACACACACACACACACACACACACATAGAGGCAGCACGCACACACACAGGCAGCCCGAGAGAGGCACACACAGGCAGCGAGAGAGAGGCGCACGCACACACACAGGCAGCGCAGAGAGGCGCACGCCGCACACACACAGGCAGCGCAGAGAGGTGCGCGCACGCGCACACACAGGCAGTGCGAGAGAGACGCCCACACACACACACAGAGGCAGCCCGAGATGCAGACACACAGGCAGCGTGAGAGAGCTGGACGCATTAAGGTAGGAAGGCAGTTAAAGAATGCACTGGGCTTGATTTTGTTTTCACTTCTGTTTCCAGCGATCTGTTCGTAGCGTGCATTGTTGCAATGTTATTTTTCTTGGTGGTTTATTAAATTACAGATTTTTTCAAATGTTCGTTATTTTCTCTGTGCTTACAACTCATTTAAAAAGTGCTTTTAGCCGGCGGTTGGTAGCGCTATAGCGCAAACTATTGCACTGTTAGTTTTCTCTGTTGTTCAAGGTTTTCTCAGTGTTATTTAATGTTTTTACATTTAGTTTACTATTATGCTGTGCATTCTATGGTTTAATTAACTATATTTGTGCTTAAAAACTTAAATATATATATTTACATACAGTTTGTATAGTCTGGAGCAGATTAATTGTATTTACATACAGTCCTATGGGGGAAGTTGCTTCGCTTCACGACCAAATCGGTTTACGACCAGACTTTTGGAACGAATTATGGTCGTGAACCAAGGTCCTACTGTATAAACATCCATCCATTCATTTTCCATCCCGCTGAATCCGAACACAGGGTCACAAGGGTCTGCTGGAGCCAATCCCAGCCAACACAGGGCACAATGCACGAACCAATCCCGGGCAGGGTGCCAACCCACCGCAGTGTATAAACATTATTTACTGAATTATTTAAGAACAGGGTGAAGATTAAATTTCTTCAAACAAATTTAATATGTATTTGATTTATAATCAATCAATCAATCAATCAACATTTATTTATATAGCACATATTCATACAAAAAAATGTAGCTCAAAGTGCTTTACAAAATGAATAGAAAAATAGAAGACACAATAAAAAATAAACATAAGTCAACATTAATTAACATAGAATAAGTAAGGTCCGATGGCCAGGGTGGACAGAAAAAACAAAAAAAAACCTCCAAAGGCTTGAGAAAAAAAATAAAATCTGTAGGGGTTCCAGACCACGAGACTGCCCAGTCCCCTCTGGCAATCTACCTAACATAAATCAAACAGTCCTCTTTGTATTTAGGGTTTTCATGGAAGGACCTGATGATGATGGTCACGTAGATTTCTGGCTTTCAGTCCATCAATGTTGGTACATCATGATGCTTTGAGTAGGTGGTGGTGGCGCAGGCCGCCACCACAAAGAAACCGGAAAAAGAAACAGAAGAGAGAGTTGGGGTCAGTACGGATTTTAGAGCCACTATGAATAGTTATTATGATGAATTGAACATACAGAGTATCAGTATTAAGTTAAAGTGAAGTTATTAAAATGCCATGTTAAAGTAATGTGTTTTCAGCAGTGTTTTAAAGTGCTCTACTGTATTTGCCTGGCGAATTCCTATTGGCAGGCTATTCCAGATTTTAGGTGCATAACAGCAGAAGGCCGCCTCACCACTTCTTTTAAGTTTAGCTTTTGGAATTATAAGGAGACACTCATTTGAAGATCTAAGGTTACGATTTGGAATATAACGTGTCAGGCATTCTGATATATAAGATGGAGCGAGATTATTTTAAGGCTTTATAAACTATAAGCAGTATTTTAAAGTCAATCCTGAATGACACAGACAACCAGTGTAGTGACATCAAAACTGGAGAAATGTGTTCGGATTTTCTTTTCCCAGTTAGGATTCTAGCAGCTGCGTTCTGCACTCGTTGCAAGTGATTTATGTCTTTTTTGGGTAGTCCTGAGAGGAGTGCGTTACAGTAATCTAGTCTACTGAAAACAAAAGCGTGAACTAATTTCTCAGCATCTTTCAATGATATAAGAGGTCTAACTTTTGCTATGTTTCTTAAGTGAAAAAATGCTGTCCTAGTGGTCTGATGAATATGCGATTTAAAATTCAGATTACAGTCAACGGTTACCCCTACATTTTTTACTTCCGTCTTAACTTACAACCCTAGTTCATCAAGTTTATTTCTGATAACCTCATTGAATCCATTATTGCCAATTACTAAAATTTCAGTTTTCTTTTTATTTAGTTTGAGAAAATTACTATTCATCCATTCAAAAATACCAGTAAGACATTGTGTTAGTGTATCAAAAGAGTCAGAGTCATCAGGTGCTATAGATAAGTACAGCTGTGTGTCATCAGCATAGCTGTGGTAACTCACGTTGTAACCTGAGATAACACCATTAGGAATATCAGAAAGAGGTATGTGTCAAGTAAATAAAACACTTTCAGGTGGATCATAAATATACAAGATCAGTAATACATAGGAACAATAATGAGGACACTTTTTTCCAGGAAAAATCAATGAAAACAAAAGAAACACCATAACCTGTAAACATTTATTAATGTTGTAATTTTTATATGTTTGTATTTCACTTAAAACTGAAATTATAAAATGTTACACATTTTCTCAGGATAAGCAGGTCTTTAAATTTTCAGCTAGATTTTTTCATCATAATGAAGTATAGTACTCTTTAAGTGCAATATTAAGGGTATACATTTATATAAAATACAGTTATACTAAAAAGGCACAACGTTAAAAAGCCTACATTTGCTTTTTTCAGGTGTTCTCCTCCACTTTGAAGACCCAGCACTGCAGTTTAGGGATCTTTATTTTGTGGATCCCCAGTGGTTATGTAACATAATTTCACAGGTATTAATTATAAGAAAAGTTTTACTTTTAAAATTTGAAATTTTAAAATCTTAGAAATATATTTATGATTGTTTCATTGATAACCCCCTTATGCAAGACGTATTGCACCATTAGTTTATGTGGTGTGAACTTTTTTTTAACAACTGGAGTACAGGCAGGTTAAACGAATTGTGAGTCAAAGGAGAAAATGAAATTGGTGAACTGTTTAGAATAAGACACACTAGCTTTAAGGACAAACTGCCACAGAAAATAAATGGAAGGTTTCATTCTTGTTTATCAGATCTCATTGACTAATTTTTAGAAAATATATCAATAATTTTAGTAATTACTAAATAAATATTTTCCTTTTTCTATCCGGTCGTATAAATGTTTAAAACTGTTAAATTATTGTATGCCTTGCTAATTCTGTAGAGTTCACATGATTCTTTCTATTTATTTTTAATCTAAGATACTAACCATTAAAGGTGGTTCAAATTCTAAGTTCCCCAAAGGAATTATTCAGCGTTCAGATGTGGAAAAATGTATTCTTCAACACAAGAACTTTCCAAAAAATTACATATCACAATATTTCAAGCTGCTTGAAAGGTTTCAGATTGCATTGCCTTTGGGAGAAGAACAGCTTCTTATTCCCAGCAGGTAATTATGTAATTGTAAATCATAATATATTAAAGAGGAACAGTTGCATTTTAAGGTATACTTTTGAACATTAATTTCCATAAATATTAAAATTTAGCTTTTTTATTCTTTTCACAGCTTGTCTGACCAGAAGCCAGTAATAGAGCTTCCCCATTGTGAAAATTCAGAGATCATAGTGAGGCTTTATGAGATGCCCTACTTTCCTATGGGATTCTGGTCCAGGCTAATCAACCGTCTGCTTGAAGTTTCTTCTTTCTTCTTTGCAGGAAGAGGTAGGTGATTTAAACTGCTATTTAATCTCAGTATATTAGATATTTAAAATATGTAAGAATCATTTTTATTATAAAGAGAGTAAAAAGACACATTCAGGTTTGGGAATCAGTGGCTAAAAGCTCCATTCAGTAGCCATTGCAAGTTTGTTTAGTCTGCCAGAAATACGAAAGGGCCAGGAAAGTGTCTCCCTCAAGTGCTGGTCAATGAATGACAGTCTTCCTTTATGAGAATAAAGAGGGAAAATGGATAAGTAAATGTTTAGCCTGTAAAGATTTCCCCTGTGGAATCCTTCCTATGACACACTCATCTGACAATAGGCTGTAACAAAACAGAATGGTGCTAGAAAATAATGCAATGCCCAGTTGAAATGATAATGCAAATAATTAAAAATAAATATAACATTTCAGATAGAATGGTAATATTTTGATTAATATTACTTGACTTTAACATATTTCATTTTTTTATTGATTTAATTGGAAGAAAATAAGATTACATATAATCAAGACAACAAAGAAAATAACATCAAGTCAAACTTAACAAGCCAGAATTCAACATTTGCCTGAGAGAAAGACATAAGAGCCAACAACAAGAGCAAATCTTTAAAAATAACAAAGAAGAGAGAATGTCATATTCCCTGATATAAAAGCTTATTCTAAGATTTTATCAGTTAGATCTTGCCATATTTTAAAAAGAACAGATCCTCTAAGTGAGTTACCCACTGAGTTATAATAGGTGGGCTGCCATTCTTCCAGTTGAGCAAGATAGGTCTGTGTGCTAGTAGTGTGGTATTGGCAATTACAGTCAATATCTCCTTCTCCCCTTTAAGCCCATCTGGTAGTACACTTTAACATATTTAAATTTACAGTTTTACTTTTCTTAATGTTACTGACAACACAGAAATCACTAGCACTTTTGTTTACATGTACCACTGGATTCCTGCTAAGTAAATAACTTTTGAGGCATTGTTAGTATGCCATGCTTTAAATGTTCTATTTACATGACAGTGTTAAATATTACCCTCTATATTTGGAATGTATGTGGATGTACAGTATATATCCTTTGATGGACTGGCACTCAGTGCTGCCAGAAGAGCAACCAGCTCCCCTGCAACCAAGAACTGGATCAGTGGGATAGAAAGTTAAAGAATTGGTACATTTGAGAAATGGCATGTACATTGTATTTAGTTCAAATATAAATGCAAGAATCAGCTATTTATTTTTAAAAATGTATAAAATATGCTTCACTTTCGGGTACAGTTTTATGTGGCAAACTAATATATACACCATGATTGTGAAGAAATAACTTTGACTTGAAAAATACCAAACTTATCCTTTAATAATATACTTTTCATTGTTCCATGATGTGTAAATTCAAGGTTCTTTATATAATTTGCCTGAGGAGTACCTTTCAACTGGAAGATTCTGTAGCTTTTTGAGAGCACAAACCCAGTAAATGTTCAGGGAATCCTACAAGAATTTGCAGTGCTTGCCATCTTATACCTGTACATTTGTGCATGTTATACAGTTGAAATACCTGTGGAATTTCAAGAAAATCAACAATGGCGACTTCTTATGTATTTTACAACCATTAGGATAAAGCCAACTTTTTTTTTATTTTAGAAAAAGCTCTTCGCCTCAATAGGATGTACTGGAGACAAGGCATATACCTAAACTGGTCACCAGAAGCATATTGCCTAGTTGAGTCAGATATACTGGATAATGAAACTGAGAGTTTCCTCAGAATCACAGTGCCTTCAGCCCAAAGAGGTATTTAAAATGTATTTCATGTTTTAATTCCCTCTCTGAAGTGATGATAAATAGTATAATAATGGGCATTGATCATGCATTAACATGTTTAACACTAACATTTAATAAAACTCATGTATACATTTTCTAGCAGTGCCAACTATCACTTTAAATAATTGACTACATCTCATGTGAATACATTTATTAGGTGATTATATTGTAATTTTTTAAAAATTCTTTGGCAGAAATTGTAGAAGCAAATTTGGCCTGATGAATGAAAATGTTATTTTCATCCATCCATCCAACCATCAATCCATCCAGCTTCTTAACCCAACTAAACCTTGTTGCACATTATAAATTCTTCATTGACTTTAGTTCAGTTGACATTTCACGTGCAAGCATTATTTTTAAAATACTGATGACATAATATATTTTATGGACAAATTGGTAATTTATAATTTGATGACTCGTTTCAATTGTAATTAACCAATTCCAGTCTCTACAGTAGTCCCTGATAAAAAAGTGTATAGCAACTGTCCCAGTTTGCTAATCTTTTTCATAGCATGTGAGCTGGGAGCACAAGGAAAACCTGGGGAAACAGATGAGGAACTCCGGATTTCTCAGAGCATGTCCTTTTCTCTACTCAACTCAGGCACAGGTCTGATGATTTTTAATGACTCGTCCCCATTATCAACCATCCTGCAGGATTCCTATCCTTCTGCCCCATCATCCTTAGCTGGCTGGAGTGGTTCACGTCCTAGTGAAGGACTGGTGTAGTAGTTTGCCTGATGGGTGATCCAGAAGTCCTGTATGTATTTCAGTTCATCCAGTATCTCTCTCGGCAGTGTGTTTTTCCAATGAATCTCTCTCTCTGGGTTGGATGCAGCCCCTTCCTGTTATTATTCTACCATATAAAAATGTCAAAAAGAAGCACATCCCTCAAAAAAAAAGCAAAAACCAGAATAGCTCTTCACCCATTTCTGGTTTCACAGAGCATGTCTCACCACTAAAAGCAGCCCTAAACTCAAATGGTGGGCTTCCAGATTATACAGGCCCAAAACTGCATGATTAGGTGGCCCATCCTCATTAGGCACTATATAACGGAGACAGGGCAGACAACAAAAACATAAACAATAGCAAAATAATATACACAATAATCAATATATAAATACAGTATTAACAAACCAATACAAAATTAACAATGTACCAAACAATATATTTGAAAAACAACAGAACACGTCCTTGAGCTACGAATGTAATCCTGGTTGAAACATAACAGGTCCAACCTACGGGTTACCGGGGGCGTAAGGCAATTAAAGTGTTGCCTTATATGTAATACTATGTTTTTTTTTTTAAAAAGAGTTAGTATTAATATACCTTATTTGTATATAAGCACAAGTCCTTGTCACAAGACCTCAGCATTGAATATTTATTAACATTATTGCTGAGTCTGTAGTTTGTAATAAAAAACAATAAAGCCAATGTTCAGTTTTTCACTCTTATATGTATTGTATTTTTGTTTTACTACCTACATGAAATTAATTACTTACTCAATATATTACTGTTTTTATTATGCCTGCACATTACATTTTTGCTCTGCTGACTTTCATTTATTGTATTTCCCAAATCATTTTCATATAGGTCGAATTTTGCTGGGGCAGATTGTGGATCACATTGATTCTCTTCTAGAAGAATGGTTTCCTGGACTTCTAGCTACAGACATATGTAGGGAAGGAGGGACACTTTTGAAGAAATGGGCTGTATATAGTTTTGGGGATGACCAGAGATGTCAGAAAATTCTTCTTGATGATCTCCTTGACTGTGCTGATAAAGGTATAATGCATACTCTTTTAATTTATGTTGACAGGTTCTGTGCTTGGTCGAAAGGTATTGTGTACACATAATGGTAGATATTCCAATTCCATGTTATAATTCAAATAAGAGAAAAAAACAACTAAATAATGAAATGTATTAAAAATTTACACAAAATGGACTATACAACTTTGTATACTTTGATACTTCATGTAGTCCTCAAATTACTACTTTATGGAATGTTTCTAGGTGGGCTGCATTATTTGGGAAAAAAAAATCTGATTATATTGCTATCTTTTTTAAGTGCCATTTTTTCTGGGGTGAAGGATGCAGCTAAAGCTACTCCTGGTAAGTAAAGAAATCATCTAGTCTGTAGCTGCTGCAGAATATCCAGTGGTTATTCTTTACAAGCCCTAAAAAAATCCGCCATCCTTGATCAACTACATCATTAATTTTCTTCACTCTGTGCTTGTCCTTTAGCTAACCGGAGCTTTACTTTCACCTTCTCTTCCCCAACATAAGAAAATTGACTTTTTTGACATACTGTATATCAGTTACTGGTTAAGCTGAATCAGCTGGGAAGATGATCTAAAGTGCTGGTTTAAGAGGTTCTTTTTCAAACAGAACTGAGTGATGCAGCAATATGAAATATTTAAATATGTACATAATCATGTGAAACATGGCCTTTTTTGATGATACTGTATATCAGTTTCTGGTTAAATCGGGTAGGAAACCATTTTGAAATGCGGGTCTAAGAGGTTCTTTTTCAAACAGAGCTGAGTGATGCAACTGCATAAAGTATTTAAATATGTACGTAATCAGATGAAACATAATATAAAAAAATGACAGAATATCAGTTAAAAATCATTTACCGTTGCCTAATTAAAACAGACATCTATCAGTTATCATTAATTAGAATATGCTGCAAATTGTTTATTTTAAATTAGATATATCATTAGCTGAATTTTAAATACAGGAAAGTATTCACAGCGCATCACTTTTTCCGCATTTTGTTATGTTACAGCCTTATTCCAAAATGGATTAAATTCATTTTTTCCTCAGAATTCTACACACAACACCCCATAATGACAATGTGAAAAACGTTTACTTGAGGTTTTTGCAAATTGATTAAAAATAAAAAAATTGAGAAAGCACATGTACGTAAGTATTCACAGCCTTTGCCATGAAGCTCAAAATTGAGCTCAGGTGCATCCTGTTTCCCCTGATCATCCTTGAGATGTTTCTGCAGCTTAATTGGAGTCCACCTGTGGTAAATTTAGTTGATTGGTCATGATTTGGAAAGGCACACACCTGTCTATATAAGGTCCCACAGTTGACAGTTCATGTCAGAGCACAAACCAAGCATGAAGTCAAAGGAATTGTCTGTAAATCTCCGAGACAGGATTGTCTTGAGGCACAAATCTGGGGAAGGTTACAGAAAAATATCTGCTGCTTTGAAGGTCCCAATGAGCACAGTGACCTCCATCATCCGTAAGTGGAAGAAGTTCGAAACCACCAGGACTCTTCCTAGAGTTGGCCGGCCATCTAAACAGAGCGATCGGGGGAGAAGGGCCTTAGTCAGGGAGGTGACGGAGAACCTGATGGTCACTTTATGAGAGCTGCAGAGGTCCTCTTTGGAGAGAGGAGAACTTTCCAAAAGGACAACCATCTCTGCAGCAATCCACCAATCAGGCCTGTATGGTAGAGTGGCCAGGTGGAAGCCACTCTTTAGTAAAAGGCACATGGCAGCCTGCCTGGAGTTTGCCAAAAGGCACCTGAAGGACTCTTAGCCCATGAGAAACAAAATTTTCTGGTCTGATGAGACAAAGATTGAATTATTTGGTGTGAATGCCAGGCGTTACGTTTGGAGGAAACCAGGCACCGCTCATCACCAGGCCAATACCATCCCTACAGTGAAGCATGGTGGTGGCAGCATCATGTTGTGGGGATGTTTTTCAGTGGGAGAAACTGGGAGACTAGTCAGTATAAAGGGAAAGATGACTGCAGCAATGTAAAGAGACATCTTGGATAAAAACCTGCTCCAGAGCGCTCTTGCCCTCAGACTGGGGCGACGGTTCATCTTTCAGCAGGACAACGACCCTAAGCACACAACCAAGATATCAAAGGAGTGGCTTCAGGACAACTCTGTGAATGTCCTTGAGTGGCCCAGCCAGAACCCAGGCTTGAATCCGATTAAACATCTCTGGAGAGATCTTAAAATTGCTGTGCACCGACGCTTCCCATCCAACCTGATGGAGCTTGAGAGGTGCTGCAAAGAGGAATGGGCAAAACTGGCCAAGGATAAGTGTGCCAAGCTTGTGGCATCATATTCAAAAAGACTTGAGGCTGTCATTGCTGTCAAAGGTGCATCGACAAAGTATTGAGCAAAGGCTGTGAATACTTATGTACATGTGATTTCTCAGTTTTTTTTATTTTTAATAAATTAGCAAAAACATCAAGTAAGCTTTTTTCACGTTGTCATTATGGGGTGTTGTGTGTAGAATTCTGAGGTAAAAAATGAATTTAATCCGTTTTGAAATAAGGCTGTAACATAACAAAATGTGGAAAAAGTGATACGCTGTCAATACTTTCCAGATGCACTGTAATTAAACACTTTTTATAGTTTAAATATACAAGTAGCTTAAAAGCCTCACTTTATTAGATTTTGGATACAGTTGACATTAGTTCAGTTTAGATTCTCTCTTAAAGTGAATACATTTCTACCCATTCAGCTTAACATAATATTCTGTAACGTTCTCAAACTTGCTTACTCCAATTCAGGGTTTTTGGGGCCAGAGTCTATCTTGGCAGCACAGGGAGAAGGGGTGAAAATAGTCCTGGACAGGGACAATATTTCTTAAATCGTAGTTTGTACTTGTAGAAAAAGGTCAATTTCCAGTTAACTGCCAGAATCCAATACCAGAAACACACTCCACAAAGGAAGCGCAGTAGTGTTATACCACCTGCAGTTTCTTTGGATTTATGGAGGGCCTGTTGTATTTTCACTTTAACTAAAATATATCCATTGATTTATCTTTTTACTTTTAAGTGTATTTATGGTCAAGAATAAATTGCCAACAAACCTTTTCAACGGATTCTTTGATTTCTCTTTCTTGCCTTTCTAAAGAGATCTAATTTCACTCTAACACCTTAATACTACTCTGGTGTAACATGAGATATTTGTAACAATAATTTGTAAATATACATCTGTTATGGTATCTTCTTGGTTAAACTGATTTGTAATTTCATTTAAATAAAATATATTTATAGTTCAATGTAATCTTGTTTATGATGACACTGAATAGATCTGTTGCATGTAAGAATTTCAATGTACTATATACACACCTGAGAATACTACTAAAGTAAAGAATTAAGGGACACTAGAAAGCAATTAAAATGTTTTCATTGTACTGATGATTTTTATTTTTTGTTAAGTGTACCAGCTTGTTATTTCAATTCTAAATTTAATGATTGAAAATATAAAATTTCAGATTGCCTTTTAGTTAATCCAGAAGATTCAAGATCCACAATTCCCATATCTCAGATAGCTCCAGATTTAATTCTTGCGGATTTACCTGAAAACATTATGCTCATCAGTGACCAGCTAGAAATGGACCTAACTGCAGAATACCTCCTTGGTAAGTATGCATTTTCTTCTTTGGTTTTATTAGTTTACGCCTTGTGTTTTATTTTGAGAACCAGTATTAGCGTTACATTTTATTTCTGGCTTGAAGGTGATGGAGGATTTGGATCAGTGTACCATGCTGTGTATAAAAATGAAGATGTTGCGGTGAAAATATTTAACAAACATGCATCAGAAATGTATCTACACAGACTGCTAAGACAGGTATACTTTTGTGTACACTTCACTTTGCCTTTTAACCACTGGGTGGAGTAAAGCATAATGTTAAGTTCTATGGAAGCAGTAAGTTGCTTCAGACATCATCTGTGCAAAGAGTTGATTTGTGTTTTATTTGGTTAATCATTTTTTAGTAATTATAAAAATAAAACTATATGTTTTTAATACTGGTATCATAAATTGAGGGCTTAGTTTTATCATTGTTGTTTTATTTAGTCAGTGATGCATATGTGGTACAGGAATGTGACCCCAATGTTAATAGAAAAGATTATCAATGATTGATTTTTGTTTAACTACAAAGAACAAAGAAACCAATTGCACATCAAAAATATTATCTTCTAGTTTGAAGATTAAAATGAGATACCATATACACAACAATTTAAGTTGATTTTATATTTATATCATTCTTTGCTTTTTCTTCGTAATATTAACCCTGGATTTTCATAATGTATTTAAACAATAACTAGTTGAACCTCCATTACCAGTAAAGAAAGTATACATAACATAAAACTGCAATAAATTCACTTGTCAAGCAGATGTCGCAAATGTAAAATATTTTCATCATACAACACGCATTTTAAATAATGACATTTTGTGTGAACTATGCATTGGTAAAATTCATATTTCTGATGACTGAAAAGATACTGTAACTCATTTGTCAGTCAGAACATCAGGAATTGTACTGTATTATTATTATTTTGAACTCTTAGATTTTGTTTGTAAAAAATAACTCAGCGAAGCATTTGTTTTTTTAGTGAGTATTTTCAAGAAAAACAAGTCAAAGCTATGCAAAATATGTAAAGGAATTGAATTTCCACTGTCAGACTGTTTGCTTATTTGTGTGAAGCTATTCATCTTGTGTAAACTCTACCAACATACAGTATAAAAGAGAGGAAAATGAAATTTTACTTGGTACACTGGTAATGATGCCCTTTATTTTCTTATTGTGGCATTAATTATTATAAGTAATATGTTCCTGCTGACATGAAGTGATGATTTGGCATTTACTTAATAAGTTAATTATTTGCAGTTAATCTCTAGTTTTGGAAAATATTGGATTAACAACATGTGTTTGATTTTAAAATGCATAAATATAAAATACACATTATTTTGACTAAATTCTTTAAAACATTAAAATACAGTAAGTGCAACTAACTAACATCAGTGACTAGGCTGTGCAGTGAACTGGTATGGGATAGCTAAATATTAGATTAGATGTAAACACAGATGTAAAATGAAGTTATTCTGCTTTTTCACAATCTGCATATCCATCCCTGCCTGGGTATGCAAGTAGCAACAGATGTTAAGATAGACACACATCCAGTTGGGCAATTTAATGTTGACAGTTGACCTAGAAACAACCTTTGGACATCAGAAGAAATCCAGAGTGCCTGAGGTAAATCCATTCAGACATGGGAGGTGTATACAGACAGATGAGGACAGAATGTGTGAGACACCAGAGTGAAGCCAGGAATTCAAGAGTAGTGAAGTGGCAGCTTTGCCTCTTGTCCTACTGTGTTACGCAATAGTTTTACTTATACAGCTTGAGATATTTCAAATTAGATTGCATAATATGATATGGGGAAAAAGTTTGTGTTGAGACAATTCAAAACATTTATCACTAGTTAAACTAACTTTGCACTGGACTGATGTCCACAGTTTTCAAAAAGTAAAAAAAAAAAAAACATGGTTTCACTTTATTGGACGTAGCTTGTAATTTCAGAAATTCAAAAATGAATTAGATTATTTCAACACATTATAAAATTCCTTGGATCATTATAAAATCCAGGATAATCATAGAACTAATAACATGATGTTAAATTAATTAAGCTTTTAGGAGTAATATAATAATATTACTTGTCATTCTGCGTTATTATCATTTTTTTTCTTTGCACAGGAGTTGGCAGTTCTAAGTCATCTGCACCATCCTAGCCTTATTTCTCTTTTAGCAGTTGGTTATCAACCACGTATGCTCGTCATGGAATTGGCACCTAAAGGCTCCCTTGATACACTTTTCAACCAGAAAAAAAGCAACTTAAATAAAACCCTTCAACACAGAATAGCACTGCATGTAGCTGATGGACTAAGGTATACGTATGTCTGAATCTAATTTTTGTGAAGAACAGTTGTCATTTCTGAATGCAGGGATGTGCCTGAGTTGCTAAGGTCTCAGACATGTTATGTGGAATTTGTCTGATGGCATTAGCACATTTTGCTTGTTTCAGAATTATTTTACTAAGCATTTCATTTCAGAAGAACATCTCTTTCAAGGTCTGTGCTTGCTAAATAATCAAATATACTGCTATGTGATTATGTGATCTGATTTCCAATTCAAATAAATAATGATGAAGGTACTTTTACATTATTGATGTAAATATAAATGCCAACCTTTCTGGTAAACAATTTTTATTAATTTATTATCGTTACCAGATAATATAGTATAAGACAATCGGATGCCTAACGACAAACTTATTCCTGCTATAGTCAACTGAAGTTATCCACTGAGAAGTAATTTAATAGGGGTCAGACATAAAAAATGCACACAAAGGAACATTTAATTAGCGAAAAAGAAAAAAAAATTAAAGTAATGAAAAATGAAACAGGATGTGATCTTATGCTGATTAGCCCTGTCATAAATTATTTGTGTTAAAAGAAGTATTTCTCTAGATGTCACAACAAACCCTTAATAAATTATTAGTAATGCAACTCTTCTGCCTATTATTGCCCTTTTTGATGTGTGAGTTAAACATATTTATAAGTGGCAAAATGAATATAAAAGAAGTCAAAACAACAGTTAGTAAAAAATAAAGACTGATTGCATAATAAATGTTTTAGTAGACAATAAACACAATCTTTGTGAGGAGAAGCAGCTTTCATTTGCTCACCTCTGTCTTGAAATACATTTAAACTACCTTTCCACTTATCCCTTATCTCACTTACCTTATGACTCAAAGAGCCTCCATTCATACTTTTTTTTATCCATTTGTTTGTTATCCTGGGGTCATTTCTAGGGTCAGAAGTCACATCTATGCTACTATGGTCACTATCTCACTTGCTTCCTTGACTTCATTACACCCCTGTATCCCAGCATTCTTGACAGTGGGTTGACATTAGGAGAGGTCCTTCATCTTGCCCTGTAGTTAGCTGTTCCAAAAACTTAATTAATACATATCATAGGCAGCACTATCTTATGTGATGTTTGTGTAGTGCTCCTTTTTATAAATGGGAGTATGACCTTTCTGTTGTCCTGCATATCTTATGCCAAGTGCTTATAGACTTCTTTCCCTGGCATGAAACAGACATGAAGCAATCTCTCCGTTTGCCATGTTTTTTTGTTTTTTTTTGTAGTTGATTGTTTACAGGCAGACATCTTACAGTGCACAGAGTGTACAATAAATCCATTTTCCATGGCCCAAAGTAATCTTCAGAAAAGAACAGAAGTAAGTCAAATGATGACAGTGACAAAGATTTCCGATAGATCAGAGACCATAAGAGGTTAGTTAGAAAAAAATTTAATTTCATGTTGATGGTTGTAAAATCTACAGTTAGGTCCATAAGTTTTTAGATATTTAAAAAGCTATTGTTATTTTAGCTTTTTACTAAAAAAAATATTGGAGTTGAAGTTATAGAATTAATTTTTGGTTTAACACTAGGACCCCTGAAGCCTACGAGAAACTCATAAACCTGGCCCACCTTAAATCCCTTTGTCCCTCTCCTTCAGAGTCTTTTGTTTTGTCACTGTGTCAATCAACACAAGCACCAAGCAGCCTGCTGTCCCATCTCCCACCTTGATGGAGCTCAGCTCGGGTAAAAAGTTCTCCCAGCTTAAGCCAAGGCTCCTTATTTGCATGTGAGGTGAGGTTCCTGAAGTTGTATAGGGCAAATATTACAGTATATCGTTATTTGGAATACATGCATTTCATGTGTGATCCGTGTCTACAAAGATCTCGATAAGTGTAAGAAGAAAGCAAATGCAAGGCAAGAAATGCTGAACACATACCTAAAGCAGAAACTTTTTCCATGTTATAGTAATAATGACATGAAGTCTATAATGAATGAAGACTGAAGTCCAAATATCAAAGAAACACATGTGCTTTTATTAAAGAATATAACCAAAGAAAAAAAAGCATTTGATTTACATGTGGTTGTCAATGAATTAAAAACTCAAGCTCAAATGTTAATCGACAGAAAGTTTATGCGTATTCTTGAATGGTGCAGAGGTAAGAAATGCTTTCTTATAACCCAAAGATCACAGGGTTAGGCTTAGGGTAGGGGATATTTGCCCGAAGGCTTGCATGGGTACACGGCTCTGTTCATAAACTTTTTATTTTTAAGGTATATACATCCATTCCATAAAATGTTCCATAAACTCTACAAAACCTCATAAATCTTGTCCTATTTATTACTATTCTATAGTTTGCAATCTTCATTATCAATTCCACTCATTTTTTATTTTCACGCTCCGCGTTTTGATTAATGGCTGCTTTTATTATTATTATTATTATTATTATAATTTTTACAGTATAATAAAAAACATACATTTGATTTAAGTCTGTAACACCCACTTTAAATTTTTGCTACTTGTAAACATTATCAGTTGGTTTGTAATTATTCAGTTTTATTCTCTCAGTGATCTTCACGTGGTAGAACAAACTTGCCTCTCCCTCTTTGATTTGATGGCATTTATTTCCATTCTTTTCACAAGAGCAGCACTGTGGCTGATGCCTGTTCAGAACTATTTGTTGTACCCACACTTCTTGAGCAGAGGGAATTGATTCTGTGATCAGGAGTATCTGTAATTGATCAGTTGATTGTGGCACACAGCTAGTCTGTGGGAGCCAGAATTCTGGCTGGGTTGTAGGAGATCAAATACTTATTTCTCTCAATGACTTGCAAATCAATTTATAACTTTTATATAATGTGTTTTTTCTAGATTTTTTTTTTTTGGATTTTTGTTGATATTCTGTCTCTCTCCATTAAAATGAAACTACCATAAAAATTAGAGACTGTGTATTTCTTTGTACTGTAAGTAAGCAAACTTACAAATTCAGCAGGGGATCAAATATTTATTTCCCCCACTGTATGTTTAAAAATAACTGTCATTTGTAAATAGCTCATAGGATATTTTTGTTAAACCCTTTGAATTAAAGCCAAAAGTATACATGTCAATCAAATCTGACTGCTTCATTTCAAATCCAAATTGTGGTGGTGTACAAAGATTAAATTATGTACATTTTATTAAATTATGTACATTGTTCCACTGTCCAAATACAGTACCGTCTACAGTTATTGGCACCCTGGGAATGATGAATATAAAGAGTAATAAAAAAATCACCTTTGGGTTAACTTTAATCTAACACTGAAACTATGAGAGAAATTCAACCTTTAATTGTAGCAAATTTATTTATGACAAAAAATAATCCCTTATCAAGAAATAATGTTTTTAACAAAACCACATGTGGCACAATTATTGGCACCCCTATAAAATCCTTATGAACAAAGAGTAACTGAAGCACTTTTAATTCTATGTCTTTTTAAGTTGATCAGTGTGTGTTGGAAGCAGTGACTTCCTGTTTCACTGGGGTTTAAATATGAGGTGGCACATAGACTAAATTACCACTTTCATTTATCAACATGGGAAAGATAAGAGAACACACATTTCAAATGAGAGAAGTGTTTTTTGACCTTTATAAGTCAATGAACTGTTATAAAAAACTAGCCAACCCGCGACGTAGCATACGCCGCATAATCAGGCTGCTTTTTAAATTATTTTTAAGCACAGAGGAAAAAATAAACATTTGAAAAATCCGTAATTTAATAAACCACCAAGAAAAGTAACATTGCAACAATGCATGCTACAAACCAACATACAATTGTCCGTGACTGAAAACCGGAGGAGCACCGTCGCGCTTTCTTCTTCCAAAGCGAAGGACGCGGTTGAACGGCGCTTGTTCAGTACGCACTGCCGCTTATGTGCCCCCCCAACTCTCTACCTGAGTCGCTTTCGTCTGTGTACAGTCCACACGCACCTGTGAGTCACGTTGACTGTTAATTTTCCAAACACCGCCTCAGTCGGTTTCCACGTTTATTTTTCATTGTTCTTTGCGGTTCCGACTGCTTTTTTTTTTATATATAATCCACCAAGTCACCCGACCATGGGGGGCTTTACAAAGGGCAGGGACGTAATCAGTGCGAGCCTTTGACCTGCATGTACTGCGAATTTCTCATTCGTGGGGAACAATTGGAAGCCACGGTCTCCATCACGAATGGGGTTCAATGGCTTACCCACGCCGGGTAGACACACGTTGATCCATTCAGTGTAGCGCGCGTGCAGTACTGGACATACAAGTGCATCACAGACCTGTTAATGCTCAATCTCACGTGGCTAAAAGCCACTTGTCCCTCTAAGAATTTGGACGCTGACCGCTGTTGGGTCATGTAACTATTTAGCAGGCGGGAGCCTTGTTCATTTTCGGAAATAACCAGCCAAATCGCTCCACCAACTAAGAACTGCCATGCACCACCACCCACAGAATCGAGAAAGAGCTATCAATCTATCAATCCTGTCCGTGTCCGGGCCGGGTGAGGTTTCCTGTGTTGAGTCAAATGAAGCGAAAGGCTCCACACCTGGTGGTGCCCTTCCGTCAGTTCCTTTAAGTTTCAGCTTTGTAACCATACTCCCCCCTGAACCCAAAGACTTTGGTTACCTGGTTGGCTGCCCGGCGGGTCATGGGAATGACGCCCCGGATCGCTGTTGCGGGGCCTGCATTGGTGAAGCAGGTGAGATGGTAATGAAACAGAGGGACAGGGCTTATTGGTTTTTAAAGACTGCTTCCTTCATTGGGTTTTAACCAATGCACGGAACGAACCAACACACAATCGTCCGTGCAGCGCTCAGGGTGGAACGGGAGAAGGACATCCACTCCGCTCCCTCTGCCGTGCTAGTCTGCTGGTTTCTCGTTCAGTATACACTGCCTACTCATGTGCCCACCTCCAACTCGTCACTCGAGTCTTTGTACAGTCCAGATGCACCTGTGACTCACGTAGACTTTTTATTGCTCTGTGCGGTTTTGGCTGCTTTTCTATATATAATCCACCAAGACACCTGACCACGGTGGGTGGGGGGTGTGTACAAAGTGCAGGAGTATCTAAGAAAACGCATGTTTGTCGCGGATGCGAATTGCTGTATGTAGCGTGTAAAAGAGTTTGCTATAGTGCACGCGGTTGTGCGTCGTAACCGAAAACTCATTTTTTAAAGATTGCTCACTTCATTGTGTTTTAACCTCAGTTGTAAAGGAACGTTTTAAGGATCCCATGGGATACCCCTCGCAAACAGTTTTACACGCCGCATATGGCGATTCACCTCCGAGAAACATGCCTCTATTAACAGTCAACGTGGGTCGGAGCTGCATGTGACCTCTACAACAGACGAATGTAAATGACGCCGGTTTTTCTGTTTCGTTGCGTCCGATTGGTGGGCGTGGCTCTGTGAGTTGTCGTCGTATCCAATGGTCTTGGAGTTGGTGGGCGTGGCTTCTTCCTGCGTGCGCCATAGGTGTCTCACTTGTCAGCGGCTTAGTGAATCCACACCTCTTCCGGCGTGCTTTCCATGGTTGTCTTGCCTTAGTGAATTATACATATAGATAACTACTCACCTGAAAATGCCCATATATACAAGGCACAAATAAATATGTTCAGAGCAACTGCAACTGTTACTGACCTGCCTGGAGGAGGACCCAAATTTATTTTGCTCTACGCACAGTGAGGAGGAGGATATGAAAGGTAAAAAAATTCCCAAGGATCAATGATTCTGTTGAAGAAGTACAGAAATGGGGTTAACATGTCTCCATAACTACCATCAGATGCCACCTCTATGCCAAGAGATTATTTGGAAGGCGTACCAGAAAAAAAGCCTTTCCTGTTATTTAACTGGAAATGTAAGCAACTGGAGTTGGCTAAACATTACTGGAACTTTAACTGGAACCATCTACTGTGATTAGACAAAGCATAAATTGAGCTTTTTGGCAAAAAAAGGAGGATGGCTATCCCAAAAAGAACATGATACCTATTGTCAAGTATTGTAGAGGCTCTGTGATGCTGTCGGGCTGTTTTACTTCTAAACACCATGGGAACCTTGTAAGGGTACATGGCATCTCAGACTAAATGAAATACCAAGAGATTTTAAATTTAAACATGGCTGCCTCTGCTAAGAAGCTAAACCTGAATTGTGGTTGGATGTTCCATCAGGACAATAATCCAAAACATATAATCCAAATCAGCACAGAAATGGTTAAAGGAACACAAAATCAAATTTTTACCATTGCTGTCTCAGTCCCTGTACCTATACCCCATTGAAAACCTGTGGGGTAAGCTGAAGAGGAGCGTGAACAAGAGAGGATTTGGGATGATCTGGAGAGATGGAATACTCCCAGATTCCCTGCTGTGTGTTCTTTATGTTATAATAAGAAAATACTCAGTGTTGTTTTATTGGCAAAAGGTGGTTGTACAAAGTTTTAAATGCAAGGCTGTTGCATAGTTACAGCACTTGTGGTTTTGTTAAAAGTTATTTCTTGATACAGGATTATTTCTTCTCAGAATAAATTTAGTTCAGTTAGAGGCATCGTTTTGTTAATTTTTTTAATGTGAGATTAAGGTACTTTATCAAAACCTGAATTTTTTTATAATTCTTTTTTACTCCTCTTTATCAAGGGTCTGCAATGGGTTGGCACCCTGCCCAAGATTGGTTTCTGCCTTGTGCCCTGTGTTGGCTGGGATTGGCTCCAGCAGACCCCCGTGACCCTGTGTTCAGATCCAGTGGGTTAGAAAATGGATGGATGGATGGATTTATCAAGGGTGTATATAATTGTGGAGGAAATAGTATATGTGGACCTCGCTGTATTTACTAATTAGTAAATTAAAAGAAAACAGAAAACATTTAAAAAGAATAAATTGTATTTTAAAATGTATGTATTCATTGCATCAACACCTGCTAAATAAACTACATTAGTTACTATATTAATGAAGTTTTCATGTAAAGCTAGAATGAACTTAAAAGTGGTATTTTAGGGCTCCCTGCGTAGCAGTATTCTACTTTGTGATACACCTGTCAAAGTCACATTAAACTCTTAGTGATAATATAGCCAGCGTTCACTTCAGTCTTTCACAGCTTTGTTTATAACAACTTTTTTTGACATGCATTGAGTCATTGCTTAAAATAGTATACCACCAAAAGAAAGATCCTCCTTCCTCTCTTCTTTGTTTGCACCACATTCACTGGTATATTTTAGTTTGGTGTATTCTTTCTCACATGCATAAACATCTTAAAACTGTTGCTGTTTTTGATGATGTTTGGTTTTATCGAGAATGTATGATGTGTCAACTATTCAGAAAAAGTATTTGTTATACTTCATTAAAATTAATTTAATTAAAACGTTTTTCTCTTATTAACAGGTATCTTCATTCATCAATGATAATATACAGAGATCTAAAACCTCACAATATCCTCCTTTTTAACTTTAAGACCAATTCTGAGATCATTGCAAAAATTTCTGATTATGGTATTTCTCAGTACTGCTGCAGCATGGGCATTAAGACATCAGAGGGCACACCAGGTATTTCCAACATCAATCTTTATGTTTTGGGAAGTTCATTAATAAATGTATTTTGTATTACATTTTATTTGAGTAATTATTTTTTTCACTTTCAGGGCTTTTTGCAATCATTTACACATTTGATTGCTGCTCATTGCTCATTTTAATTCATATCTAAATACTTATTCAGGGCTACTTCTGCTATTTTAGGTTCTTTAAATGCCTTTAAGCCTGCACAGTGTTTGGAATATGAGCCAAAATAATTTTGGCAGCAGGTGTTTCAGATTTACTTTTTAATTTTTACAAGTAACGCAGATCAAATAGGTCCAAAAACAAAGCAAATTGTTTTTGATCTGCTTGTTTGCTTACATGAGTTTCAGAAATGTTCTTTGAGGGATGATAACCTTTCCACTATTATTGATAGATTCTTGTGCAAAATGTACAAAAATTAAATGATGCAGTATAAGGGTAATTGACTATTGTGTCTCCCTTTCCTTCATTCCATACCTGTTTAAAAACAGATTGTGACCACCAGTGAGGTTTTATTTTTCCAGACAAATCTTCAGAATTGTTATTTTCGGTTTTGGGAGTATGCCATTCTGCAAGCTTTCCCAATTTAAAGCTGATGTCTTTGCATGTAGCTTAATCTGAAGCAAGTGGCTGTTAAAAAAAAAAAAAAATTTTCTGTGTTAAGCACTGTGCATTGTATGAATTCTGTGGGATGTGTGGGTGATCTCTGTTTACCCATCCTCCCAAAATGACAGAACTTTGAAGAGATCTGTACAGTTTATGAACATAGTTCATAAATTGGCAAAAGCCTACATTGAACAACTTTTACTTTTTGTAGTTCTGACATGGTGATAGACTATTTTTCAACAAATAATTCAAACACGCTTGCTATAATAAACCAAATAATACAATTTATTCATACCATAAGGATCATAGAATAATAGAAGATGGATATGTGCAAGTGTTTCTAGATATACAGTATATGTGTGTAGATAAAGAGATGAAGGACAATAACAAACGACAAAGAATATAGATTTACTTTCACTTAGTTTGAACTTTTCCTGTTCTATAGAAAAAGACACATAACTAATCAATTCTGATCTTTCAAATGATGTGGTCAAGATGGATAAATTCTTTAGCTAGTTATTAAGTTTGTAGCTTCCACAAAGTGGTGGAGGTATTGATTTGCTCTTTGCTAGTCTACAATGGTTTACCCCAAACACACACACACACACACACACAGAGTTACTATGTGAAGTTGCTAGGAAATTAACCTTAGAGTAGAACAGCTATAAACTTATCCTTCACATAGGTTATTACTTTTCAGTTACAGTGATGCCAATAACCAGAATACATTAGATTACTTTATCCTAACTACTAAGTTATAATTAATAGTTCTAAGAGTTCTAAGAATCAAAGTAGGTGTAGTTACAGTTTGGTTCTTATTCACTCCTTGTTACAGGCAATACTGCAGTTTTCTCATAGGTTTCAAACACATTGACCTCATTTCCTAGCATATGACATACATGTGCTGGGTAGTTGTCGATCAGTTGACTCCCATCTTTAGCAAGACGAACATGTGGCTTCAAGTATGGTCTGTTTTTCTAAAGATAACTTACATTACTTTAGCTTGGTTTGGAATTATAGTATTATCATCCAACTCCATCGCAGACAGTCTTTCACTCTTCCAGTCCAGCACCAAGTTGCCCTTCAGGGTGAAAGGCATCATTCCAGCCTTTTTCATGGCCAAACTCTAGCTAACAGGTGTCCAACGATGGACTAAAGTGAGGATCACTGACAGAGGAGCTGAAGTTAAGGGTGTCTGACAGCTGCCCCTTAAGCTAAGGACAACATGGGTGATGCCCGTGTGTCCTACAGTTCTTTATTGCATCAATATTACAAATAGGTTGGAAAGCATTTAAACAGTAGTAAGGCAATAAACTGTGACAGTTCAAAATAAACTTAACCCCATAATCGGTATCAGCTATTCTGTTAGAGAAATTTAAGTAATTATGGACTCTACTTTATATTGCAAGTTTTAGACTATAGAAACACAAACAGGAAGTAACTATTTTATGTCAATACTCCATAAATGAAACACATGCAGTATTGGAATACTACTTGACCTTAAAGAAAATCTTGCCAATAGAAAAGTAGTCCTAATTCATATTTCTCTTGTAGGCTTCCGTGCACCTGAGGTTGCTCGTGGAAATGTTATCTACAACAAGCAGGCAGATGTGTATTCCTTTGGGCTTCTTTTATATGATATCTTAACATGTGGTGAAAGGATTTTGGATGGTTTGAGATTCCCCAGCGAGTTTGATGAGATAGCAGTGCAAGGAAACTTACCAGGTAATGGGAATCCTCATGCAAATTTCTGAAATGTTTTACCTTTGAACTTGTGCCTCTAAACAACCCAGTGTGATTCTGTGTTTGTATAGACTTAGTAAAAGACTGCTGTCCCATTTTGGTTTAACTGCCAACCAAATGGACTGATCAATTAGTAAATCATGCAATGCATAGATTGCCTGCACATTGTCAATGTCTTTTTTTGTTAAGACCGAGTAAACATACTGCATCTAGGCAGTAATTTTGTATTTACAATATTTTATGTTCATTTTGTAGTGGCAATCTCAGTACAGGTTGTAATAAAGTACTTCACAGCAAAATACATACCTCATGTACCCTAAAACACCAGAAGACGATTAGAAATTTCATAACCATTAAAAAACAAAAAATAATGGAAAAAACAGAAAACTAAAAAATTATTGTTATTCAGCAAAGGGAAAAAATAGTTTTTTTTCACCTTCAGAGTTGCCAAATATATCTGTCCATTTTTTTTTTTTTCCAAGCATGCTTTTTCCATCACAGTAGTTGAGGTATCTTGAATCTTACCTGTCAGCATCTTGACAGAGAAGAGAGAACATTACCAGGAAGTGCTCTGCTTTGCAGTGTTCACAGCCTGTCCATGCGGGAACAGTTAATGAATTCCTTCTTTAGCTAATGTTTTAGGGAAGCTGCTTCTGAGGGCCTTTGAGATACAGGCATCACAGGTTTATGGCCGACCACTGGCAGCTACCATAATTCAAAATGTGCAAGCTGAAGTAGATTTTGGGGTGCTTTCATGACACAACAGCTACTGTATGTTAATGTTAAAACATTCTTAAACTCCTGATCCACACAGGTATCTCTGGCAGCCAGAGCTTATGCCAGCAGCACTAAGAAAAGTTACCAGTTCATCATAGGGTCAACACATGGGCAAACCCTCCCTAATTTTCACAAAGAACCGATTTACAACTGCAAATTGTGAGAGGAAGTTTAGATTATTTGAAGTTGGAATAAGGAGAATGTGCAAACTGCACATAGGCAACAACTGGACTTGAAATTCAAACCCTGTGAACCCAAAATAGCCATGTTCTTTGATTCCATATCTGTGTCTGTAATGTCATTGGTGCTGGTCATGGTGGCAATCCCAGAACCCTATGGTGGAATGCCAATGGTAAAGGGAGCTTGTCAGACTCAAGAAGGAGGTCTTTGAAACCTGGGTTGCTTGTGGCACTTCAGAGGTCAGTTGACAGGTACCAACAGGCCAAGTGAAGTGCAGTAGTGGCAGTTGTTTTAAAAAAAAACCAAAAAACTTGGGTGTGGGAGGAATTCAGCGAGACCATGAAAAATGACTTGCAGTTGGCCTCGAAGTGATTCTGGCAAACTATCTGGTGACTCAGGAGGGAGAATCAGTGTTTCGCCCATGCATTTTATAGAAGGGATGGAGTGCTGCTGGCCTTATCTAGGGATATATTCAAGAAGCAGAGTCAGGGGACTTGGAGGGCTCACCCATCACTGGAACTGAGGACTCTGAGGTAATTAAAACTCCTTGCTGGCAATGCTCCAGAGGTGGATAATATTTGTCCAGAGTTCTTAACACTAGAATTACCAGAGCCTACGAGAAAGCTCATAAGTCTGGCCCACCTTAAATCCATTCTCACCTCTCCGTCAGCGTCTTTTGTCCTGTAAATGTGACAATTAACAGCAAGAAGCCTGGTATCTCATCCCCCGCCCACCACTGCAGCTCATTTCGCAAAGAAGTTTCTCAGTGCTCAGTGTTTATCTTCGAGTGAAGTGTTGGAGGTTTATAGGGTTAAATAGTACATCATCATTTGGAATACATACATTTCATATGTGTTCCGTGTCAACAACAATCTATTTAAAACGTAGTTAACACAAAAAAGTTTTTCATGTTTTAGTAATAATTGAAAAAATGTAGACATGAAATGTATAATGTGTGAAGCGTGAAATACAAATACGAAATAAACACTTTTACAAAAGGTACAAGTATAATAAAACAAGTGCACTTTTATTCAAGAATTTAACCGAAGAAAAAAGAAAGCAGCTTACGGTAGGCGGTTGATACGACAGCTTGCGTGGTGCAATGCTAAGAACTGCTGTCTTCCAATTAAGAGGTTGCGGTTTCAATATCAGCTGCTTCCCAAATTTGCCATTTTCAGTTGTGAGCTGCTGTTATTGTTAATATCATACAATAAAAGCATACATTTGATATGCGTCTGTAAATTTAGTTAAAGTTAGTGGGGATTTTTTTCAGTTTTATTCTGTCTCTCACGTTCAAGCTCCCATACACCCCCTGGATCTGACGCCATTTTCAGATAAAGACGTGGTATGACAAACAAACTTATTTTATTATGCCCCCTCTTTATTTGAAAACCGTGTTAGATCTTGTGTGCAAACGAGACTGGGACATGAAAAACTGTGGACGTGGATGTGAGTGGTGTGTGTGACTGAGAATGACTGTGGATATCAATTTGCTTTTATTCAGTTTTATTCTTGAGTGCTTCTGCTCACGCTGAATTAGTATGCACCTTCTGATCCATGATGTCAAAGTCGCGCTGACAAAAAAGAAAGACCTAGGTATATATGACATTTGGAATAATTCATTTTATGACCTGCATTGTACATTTCGGAAAACGTTGTTGCACTAATGCAATATTATATTAATTTGCATACCTTCATGCGGTTGTAGTTAGTGACTGCGTTTAGTTTTTTGTTCTGATCTTGGCCAGTGTCCACATGTTGCTGCATGTTGGTATTTCTTTTGAACTCCAGGAGATGCGGAGAACAGAATAGTATAGAGAGTTCAGTTCTGCGCTATATACAATCATCAGATTCAAATGTTAACATTTCCCACACACACCCAAGGCCCGTCTTTACAACATGTGTATAAGTTATGAAGCCTGAAGCCTAAATATCAAATAAACACTTCCACAAAAGTACAAGTATAACAAAACATGTGTGCTTTTATAACCAAAGAAAAAAAAGCAGGTTACGGTAGGCGGTTGATGCGACACCAGGCGTAGTGCAACGCTAAGAACTGCTGACTCCCAATCAAGAGCTTCTGGGTTTGATGCTGGCAGCTTCTCAAGTTTACCGGTTTGAGTAGAGAGCTGCTAGTATTGTTAATATTATACAATAAAAACATACATTTGATTTATGTCAAAGGTAGCGTTTTTTTTATTCAGTTTTATTCTCTCAGTTGCGTTCACGCTCGCCCTGATCTGACACGGCTGCTTTCAAATAAACACGAGCTAGACAGAAGTGAACTCAGATCGGAGAAAACAGAAGCCCTCCCCACAAGAACGCTGCTAAGATTACGAATGGAGTCATTCATCCAAGGAACTGAGTGGGTAACAGAACGCTGCCTGATCTTAATCTTATCCAAAATATCAGTACAATAGTCATTAAAACATTGAACTGCTAACTCAACATTATCAATAGTACTGCCGGCATCAGATGCCACAAATAAATCAACAAACTGATTGATCACTGACTCATTAATAAAACTAGTACGCCTAGAGTTAACACAGGGTGACAGCTCTAAATTTGAAGACAAGTCAAACAAAACACACTTATGATCTCTAAAGGTTACATTACAAATTGTAACATCATTCAAGCCAACTCCATAAGAAAAAAACAAATCCAATGTATGCCCCCCACTATGGGTAGGGCCAACAACATGTTGTACAAAATTAAAAGAGTCAGTGATGCACAGAAATTCAGAAGTCGCACTGCATAAAATATCATCCGATTGGATGTTAAAGTCACCAAGCATTATTATTCTATCCAGCTTAATAATGGTGGATACAAAATCTTGAAAATCAATAAGAAAAGGACTTGGGTTACATGCCCAACTTTAACAATCTGAAGTTCAAAAGTCTTATATGAAATGGTAGGAACAGAATGACATAAAAATACTGTGCCAGGGTTCTGGAAAGGGGGATCTGGTGATTGGTTGAGCTTTGGATTTAGCAGGAACAATGCAGATTTCCACCTAGTAACAGAACACTGCACCAGCTTTTTACCTTCACAAGGATTCTGGGGATTCGTGGGAGTATGCCCAGCCAGTCTACATGTGTTTTGTGGACTTGGAAAAGGCATAGGACCTCAGCCCTTGGGGAAGGCATAGGACCTCAGCCCTTGGGGTGTCTTGTTGGAGGGGTGTTTCAGAAGTATGATGCACCAGGCTGTGTTTTTGCAAGCTATTTGGACCCTGTGATAACTTTAGCAAAAGCTTTTTGCATTGCCAGGAGTAAGCCAGACTCATTCCCAGTATATTCGTGACTCTGCCATGATTACTTTGTGTCACCTGATTCTGTTCATAATATTTGTGGAAAGAATTTCTATGCACATCCATGGAGTGGAGGGTGTCTAGTTTGGTGACCTCAGGATCACATCTGTTCTTTTTGCAGATGATGTGGTCCAGTTGGCTACATCAGGTTGTGAGCTTAGGCACGTACTTGTGGATCGTTCAGCCTCGTGTGACACGGCTTGAATGAGGATCAGCACCATCAAGACAAAGGCTATGGTTCTCTGGGTTAGGGATGACATGTTGCCTAAACTGGAGTAGTTTAACATATCTTTGGATTGGGTTTACAAATAAGGGAATAAGGAAGAGGAGATTCGACAGACAGATTGAAAGAATGTCCACAGTCATGTAGCCATTGTATTGGTCAGTTCTGGTAAAGAGAGAAGTGAGCCATAACTACTATCATCTATCGTCACAAAGTAGATTGTGAGTAGTGAACAAAAGAAGTAGATCGCAGGTACAAGCAGCAGAAGTGAATTTCCGTTACAGGGTGTTTAGGCTTATCCTTAGTGATAGGATGACGGGCACAGATATTCGGAAAGGAGCTCAAAGTAGAGCCTCTGCATTGAAAGGAGCCATTTGAAGTGGTTCAGGCATCTGTTTAGGATGCTTCCTGGATGCTTCCCTGGGATAGTGTTTTGGGCATGTCCATGGGGCAGACCCAGGACACGCTTGAGAGATTATATTTTTCAGCTATGCTTTCAGTAGCTTTCTCAGTATATGCCAGCTTCCTTGTAAACATTTTGGAAACTTCAAGTTCAAATTACAGAGAGCAAGGAAGTTCGTACTTGCATATCTGACTGACATGAAACATGTTGATGTGCCTTTAAATCTGTGTGTGTCTTGTTTTAGCATGCTTTTTTGCTGTATAACAGAGTGGAAATGTTGCTAAGAAGTGAATTGGTGTCTTTGTTTTTTATTTGACATACTCAACATTTTTACTGAAATTTAGTCTGTTGTATTCCAGTTGTATAGTGTAGATTCCTCTGGTATGGTTTTAGTTTAGCTCCTAAATCAGACTCTTGTTTGTATTTACATAACATTTTTTAACCTTGAATTTCAGAAGCAATAATCATCAGTCATTGAGTCTATTCCAGATGTTAAGTTTTTGTCAAATGCTATTGTTGGCTCTCTTTGCAATAAAAAGTGGATATTTTTACTACTGTATCAAGGTAGACGTAGACATACAGATAGATAGTATTTATTTGTCACAAGAGGAAAATTTAGCTTTTCATGGAATTTGAAGATTTGAGTCAACAGGCATTTCCATTTATTTCTGCCAGGGACATCACAGCATCCACAAGCATTAAAAGCCTGAGAAGTAGTTAAAAATATTAATGTATAAATATACATTTGCAATAAGGAAAAAATAGTAAATGAAGTCTTGGCTAAAGATTCTAGCTGAAGAACCAAGCAGTTGGTGTCAGGACAAGGCTATTTAACAATAGCTGGTAGAACCACAGAATGAAATTAAGTTGTTAAAATAATCAACCTTTTCTCCTTAATATTTTCACATTTTTAACATTTTGCTGTGTAGTTCATTCAGGCTATGCATTTTAATTTGTAAGGTTGTTTTGTACAATTATGATAAATTAAATAAAAGCAAATAATTATGCAACTAGTTATGTCACACATCACAATGTTTAACTACTGTATCATTGGTGGTCAAATCATCAACCACCTTATGCATATCATCTCTGGACCAAACAGACAGCACACAGTTTCCCATTTGAACTGTGTAATATTAATTATTACTTACTTGTATTATAAGTAATCCTCAAACTCAAGGTCCATACTTGAATGTGTTTAAGTGAGTCTTAAGGATTTTCCTCATCATGCTATTTTTTGTGCTTGTATGAGATAAAGATAACATATATATTATAAGTTTATCACCACATTTAGGAATTGTACAGTTATTATTATAAAAACAAAAGTATTAACTAACACTCAGCATTAATTACTTTTAATTAAACGTGATATAGTGTTTCACTTATAGCAACTCCTAGAAGCAGGCTATCAGTTTAAAATGGGTGGGTAAATGTCACAATGTCTGTGTTAACTTACCACATGAACACAAGTAAACCCAGTGAGGTCCATATGATATCCTGCTGCCTATAGTAGAGAACAGGCAGCCGAAAAGTAATTATGGCTAGGATTCCTGCTTCTTTAAAATAAAAAGGAATTGTCCATTGGTACAGTACAATTAAGCACCAGCAGAGGGCAATGTGGCCCTACAATACGGAGGCTTTGTTAACAGCTGAGAGTCAAGTGTGGTATTGCTTACCATTGTGGCTTTTTGCCATTTAAAAGAAGCCTGAGAATGAAAATATCGTGCAATCCGGGGGCATTAATGCATGATTTTTTTTTTAATATTTGCATCTTCAGTGGAGCACTGTATACTAAAAGACTGCATGCTACTAAGAGCAAATGACAATTAAATTGGGATCTTAAAAAGGTTGGAATGAATAATGGCAAGAAACTGAAAGTAACAGAAGTGCAAAATCTTGTGTAATAATATTCTATCAAATGAAACAAAAATATTTTGTTTTTGAACAGCATGTATTGTTTCCTTCAACTGTTTTTTCAAAATATGCATTTTTGATTTTTAAAGAAGAATTAAAAGAAAAAGTGTGTTTATAGCTGTTCTGTTGATTACTTTGGGTTATACTGAATTTCATGCTAATGCAAATTTAACTGAAGATTTATTGTCAGAGATGAATATTAGACCCAAAACTGATAGTGTTTTTTTTTTCTCTAGGTTTTATAGATTTAAATTGATAAAAGATATATGGCTGAATGGTGCTGGTTCTAAACACCCATGCTCTTGGTTCATTTCGTGACCGGATCATTATCTTCGTAGAATTAATCGCCATGTTCTTATGCTTTATCTCTGATGTTACTCTGCTTCCTCTTTCCCAAAGCACATGCACGCCAAGTTGATTGACAAGTCTAAACTGGCCCAGTGTGAAAGAACAAGGGTGTTTGTAACTGTGCAATTGACTGGCACACCCAACAAAGTTGCTGCTTTTCTTTATGCATATGCAACAAGGTTGGATTTTGGGACTCAAGATTTTATATTAAAATTGACTGATTTGGAATGCTTTACTTAAAGATTAATCAATATCAGATTTTCTGGATGTTTGAGTTCACAAAAGTTCCCTTTTAAGGAATCTTCATTTGTAAAAAGTTTCCTATTCCTCATTACCTCAAAATCAGATTTACATTTATTCACATAGCAAAAGTTAGTATCCAAACAGGTTTACAGAAGAGTTCAGCATAATGGATAAAATCTGTAGGTGGATAATGTTAGTTTGTGCTTCAGAGAAGTGGTGGAACTTGCCTGTATTATTTATTTTTGGACACCCCATCAGTTACATGGGAGAAGATACCTGTTCTGAGAGTAAAGATCATAGCCAAGGGAAGGAACAGTACACAAGAGAAAGATATGCAGGACAGTGTAGAGGTCCCAGTGCATGTGGCTTGATAGGCAAAGCTAAAAAGTCTAATCAGGCTACCACTAGACCAATGACAGAATGAAGGAAGTCTTCATATTAGGGAATCAGCTCTTTTGTGCAAGTGTGTTGGTGCACAACGTACAAAATTCATAGCAGGTAAGTGCTGGAGTAGATCCAGTTAATATTATGAAGGTAAGGTAAAGGTCATTCCCACAGTGTAAAAAAAAACAGAAAACAAGGATGAAGGCACACCCTTTTCAGCTGCATAGCCTTCATCACATTAAGACTGCAAAGTATGAGAACATAAGAATAATTTTGAGGAGAACTTGTCATTCAGTCCAACGAATCTCAGCAATCCCTGATCACCTATTTTTTTCAGATTGTTAGCATGTGATAATAATACACCAAAGACATCATAAAGGTTTGGGGCATCCACCCATATATTGTTTTTCCCAGCTGCAAAAGTTTGTTTTTTGAAGCATGATGTGCATAGAACAGAGTCCACAACAGACCTGGCTATAGTAGCCCAAGATGGAGGCTTTAAAGGTCTGGAGAGGAACTGATGTCAGCAAAAGGGCCGGAACCAGAAGTGACGTCATCAAAGGGGCGGGCTTCAGAAGTAGCATCATGAAAGGGGCTGGCTTTGGAAATTATGTCTTCTGAGGCGCCGGAACCTTGCAGGATTTCCCAGGAAAGGTCTGTAGGGAACTAAGAAAGACAGTCAGCGCACTCCGCCGCCCCCTGGTCAGATGTTTCATTATACTTATTCAGACACTTTAGCTGCCTCTTGCTTGCACGTGTGTGACAGTCTCGGAAGTACTACTGTCTACCACAGTGCTGGGTATTTCATTCTGTTTGTGTGTTTTAGTCTATGAAAAAAGAAACAAAAATGTTTGCGTATGTTTCACGTGAGGAATTAATAAAATGTACCAAATACCAAAAGATATGAAATAACTTTTTCCTTGAGTAGCTTCAATTTATGTCACATGCTTTAACTGAAGAGTACATTTCAAACTAGTAGTTGACATTAACCCAATTTATAAATCTATACACATTTTTTATATCACCTCTTAGTAATTGTTTGCTTATACTGAAGAGATGAAACTCTTTCTACTTCTCATAGCTCGTATCCCAGAATCTTGGAATATGTCTACTTGTTCTTCTTTATTTATATCTGTTTTGTTTATATGATTTTTTTTAAATGTTGGTCTATTTAAACCAAGTTTTTATAATGTAGATGGCCCATATTAAAAGGATTGTCTAGGTTCAATTATTTTTAGAAACCAAAAAGTCAGCAGCATGGGAAGTATAACTGTATTTAAACTAAAACAATCCAACTTGGAATTAAAAAATACACTAAGTAACTTTAGTAATGCAGAGGCAGGGAAAGACATGATTTTAGGCACCAAAAGCATTTAAGTGGTTAACTAAAAGTAGCATTAATTCATGTTATGATGTTGGTCACCAGATTGGCGTGGTTCCTGGCTTGCTCCAGGACCAAAATAACTTTTTAGGTGTGATGTACCATTAACAACCTATAACCCAACATTTCTCATCTTCATGAATTTATCTGGCATATCTGTATATGGGAATAGCATTTTGCACTGACTTTTTAGTTCATCGCTGATGACACAGGTGTTCGAGGTGTATTTAAGGAAGAAGCCATCTAAGGACCACTAAGGCATTTGTATCTCAAACAGACTCTGATTTCCTTATCTTTTTGTACAGTTGTGAATCTGGGCCTTCCCCTTTTTTCTGTCCTGGTTAGGTCTCTCATGCCAGTAATAGACTCATTTTTTTATAAAACCTGCCATATCTTTGCAATATTCTGCAGGGAATCACCTTCTTTCTGTAAAAAAAAAAAGACTAGCATGTTTCTTGTTAAACCATTTTCATTTTGGCCATTTTTAATTCCTGACATGAACTTTTGGAATGCCAGTACCTTGCAGCACAAGTGAACAGAATAACAGTTTTCACAGGTGCTAATGCCAGTTAAAAGGTTTTCCTAATAACCAATTAGCATGTAAACATGACTAATTAAGGATAAGCAAAGAGAGCTGACCATTAGGGCACTGAAGAAATGGCTATTGAAAATGGGGCTACATAGCCATATGTGAAAAATAAATTAGAAATCAGTCATTTCAACCAGCAGTAGTTATAATTGTCTCTAATGTTTTGGATTAAGATACTGTTCCCTTATTATCTATTTCCACAGAAAATATATTTTCTATAAATTGTTATTGGTAGTAGAAGAAGGCACCAGATGGAGAAGAGGTGCTTTAGGGAAAGCAATGTATACCCTTTAAATTACTTTAAATAATATAATAATGCTGGTCTTTTATCAGCTGAACAGTATTGTTCTTTACTGTGTTTAACTGTCCACGTTGAGTAAACTGAAATATATTTATTTCATTTTTTATTTATGATATAGAATCTTAACATTTAAAATACATGTATGAATTTCTTCTGTATTTTTAGATCCCGTGAAGCATTATAACTGTTCTCCGTGGCCTCAATTTGAAAGTCTAATTAATGATTGTATGAAAGAAAACCCTGATGAAAGACCTACCTCTGCTCAGGTAGGTAGCTCAAATCAGAAATTAGTTTTCAGGTGGTCTTTTTATTCTACCAAGTTTAATGTAAAAGTTGCATTGATTTTAAACATGTATGAATTCTACGTGTATTATGTGAAATGTGGGGAGAAAACCGGTGCTGTGATGACATGACAAAAAAACGTGATAACAATGTCTGATTCTTCGTATTCATTTAGTTACTATGAAAGTAAAATGTCTTGAAAAACGTGTGGGCATATTTTGCGTGTTTAACTTGTGCTCAGGTTTTAAAAGAAACATTTTTGGATAGTTTGGTGAGAACCGGGTAACCATTTATAGTTTACTAGCAAAATAGCTTCTCAGCGGAGAAGTAGTGTGTTAAAGAAGTAATGAAGAAGAACAGGAAACATTTTGAAAATAACGTAACATGATTGTCAATGTAATCAATGTAATTATTTTGTCACTTAGTGTTGCTGTCATAAATATACATATACACATATATAAATACATATCTATATATATATCTATATATATATATATATATATATATATATATACACAGTGGGTACGGAAAGTATTCAGACCCCCTTCAATTTTTCACTCTTTGTTGTATTATATTGCAGCCATTTGCTAAAATCATTTAAATTAATTTTTTCCCTCATTAATATACACACAGCACCCCATATTGACAGACAAAAAAAAAATTTTTTGAAATTGTTGCAGAATTATTAAAAAAGAAAAACTGAAATATCACATGGTCCTAAGTATTCAGACCCTTTTCTCAGTATTTAGTCCCAGTCTGAGGTCATTAGCACTCTGAAGAAGGTTTTTGTCCAGGATATCCCTGTACTTGGCTGCATTCATCATTCCCTCGATTGCAACCAGTCGTCCTGTCCCTGCAGCTGAAAAACACCCCCACAGCATGATGCTGCCACCGCCATGCTTCACTGTGGGGAATGTATTGGACAAGTGATGAGCAGTGCCTGGTTGTCTCCACACATACCGCTTAGAATTAAGGCCAAAAAGTTCTATCTTGGTCTCATCGGACCAGAGAATCTTATTTCTCACCATCTCAGAGTCCTTCAGGTGTCTTTTAGCAAACTCCATGCGGGCTGTTATGTGTCTTGCCTCTCCTCAGTGTGTGCATCGAGCAGAAGTCTATTATAGTATATGGACTAGGTTCCATTTATGACCATTATGTGTAGAATTTCGAAATGAAACCTGCCCAGCTTTTGTAAGTAAGCTGTAAGGAATGAGCCTGCCAAATTTCAACCTCCTACATACACGGGAAGTTGGAGAATTAGTGATGAGAGAGTGAGTCAGTCAGTCAGGGCTTTGCCTTTTATTAGTATAGATACAGAAATGTAAATCGTTGTCAGTTTTTCATTCTTATTGCCAAAGTCCTGCAATTATGACTGACTCTGACAGTTTCCTTCAGAAAGCGTATCAATCCAGGCCTCTACTTCAGAAAAATGTTGTCATTGTGTAACACAACAAAATTACTTTTTGTGGCAGCCCGAAGGTGCATTTAAAGAATTGAATAAAAGTAACAAATTAAAATAATTCCAAATATGTTGTATACAGTGTTAAGTGATCAAGTAACCAGAGCAAATTATTATTGTTCAAAGTACAGCAATATAAATTGTTATTGCACCTGTTAATAAGTAGTACATTACATATTATATATTGTATTACATTAGTATATTGCACATTACCAATATTGCACATGTTCAATTAAAAATTATCTCAGACTGAGGAGATTCAGAGTTCAAAAAGTTTATAGTCATATGAGAAATAGCTATTTTTTTGCGTACGCGGATTGACGTAAAACGTCTGCGTGACGGGAGGAGCTCAAACAAAGAATTTCCAGGATGAGTTTTATCCTTGAGAATGTTTTTGGCCCTACTCACACAGCGAGTCTTATACAAGAGTTCGAGTAATGACAGTTCAGTCCCATTAATTACTTCTGCTGTTTTTACGTCCCGCTGCAGGGCTCCTTTAGCAGCCTTGGTGCAGCTGTTGTACCAGGCCATCATGCAGTTAGTTAACACTAGATTTACCAGAGCCCACGAGAAAAGTCGTAAATCCAGCCCACTTTAAATCCGTTCGCACTTCTCCATCAGCGACTTTTGTCCTGTAAATATGCCGATTAAGACAAGCAGCAAGCAGCCTGCTATTCCGTCACCCACTTACTTAGAACGTGCACAGACATCTCCCAGCTCATGCCTTGTTTGATTATCTGGGAGTTAACTGCTGGAGTTTTAGAGTGGAAATAATAGATCATTATTTGGAACACATTCATTTCATGTGTGTTCCGTTTCTACGGTAATCTATGTAAACACATTGTTAAAACAGAAACTTTTTCATATTTTAGTAATAAATGTTACGAAATGTGGGCATAAACTATAGAATGTGTGAAGCCTGAAGTCCAAAGATCAAATAAAAAACACTTTCACAAAAGGTGCAAGGACAATACAACAGCTTCCATGGCGTAGCGGTAAGATTTGCTGACTTGTAATCAAGAGGCCACCGGTTCGATCCCCACTGCCTCCTATATTTGCCGTTTTCAGTAGTGAGCTGCTCTTATTGTTAATATTATACAGTACACACATACATTTGGTTTGTGTCTGTAACAGACCGTGTACATTTATAGTACTGTACTTGTAAAAGTTACCTTTTTTTTCACTTCACTTCACTTCACGATACATACTACCGCCCTAGGGATCTGATGCTGTTAGTTTTTATTTGAAATTGGGAGTAACTGTAGATGTGAGTGGTGTTCTGAGGCAATGGAACTGGACATTCTCTGATCTGGAGGGATAAAAGCTGACACACAAACGCTGGTGAATCTGCCTTCTTCGTATCTCACTGTCAGTTTATTTTTGAACTGAGTGTTCCTGCTCAGGCAGATTTAGTATGCACATTATGGTTTATGATGTTAAAAAAAAAACAGACGTAGGTATATGTCATATTTGGAATTATTCATTTTATGACCTATTATCAGGTCAGTTCAGCACTACATGCAATCATCAAATTCAAATGTTAACAGTTCTCACACATGCAAGGACAGTCCTTCCTCTCTATGCTCTGGTTTCTATTATACACCTGAAAGAAAGAGACATTATATGTGACATTTTGAAGAAATCATTTTATGGCCTGAATAGTATTGATCAGAAAACATCATCTCACTAATGCAATATTATTTGAAACCGAACAGCGTCAGATCGGGTGTGAATTTACGCTGGCACTGATATTTAGAGTCAGATCAGGAGAGGTGTTTGGGGGTTTTAGATCGTGATCGTGATTGAGAGAATAAAACTGAAAAAAGCTAACTATTGCAAGTACCATAAATTTATACCCAATGTCCCATATATTTGATAAAATCTGGGGAATACATCCAAGATTCTGCACAGTTCATAGAAATTACATATTGTGACAGATTGAGGCTTTGCCATCCTCTTGAACCCTTCGGTCCAACTCAAGTCACCTAGTAAAAGTTCAATAATCCTTTATTTGGACAATTGTACAGTGCACAAAGCACCCTCCTCTCCACAATACTCACTTTTAATAATAATCAATAATACACACCACCACTCCCAGACATGTTGCCACCCTTCCACCCAGCTCAGCTCGCTGTCTGGGAGCTGTCACAGTCCTTTTATAGTCCCTGACCCGGAAGTTTTCCAATCCCCAGTCCATGTGATTCCTTATCACTTCAGGGTCTGATAAAAAGTCCTTTTCTTCATCCCGGAAGTACGTCACTTCTGCTGTCACTTTGCCTATGACGCCCTTCCGGGTTATAGGGCATATATGACTCTCTAAACCTCCCTGCAGTGTCCTCTGTTGGCCCCTGGTGTATCCAGCAGGTTTGTAAGGGGAAACTCCATAGTCCATGATTCCCTGCTAGTATACGGGGCACCTCCATGCTGCAGGGAGAGCTCCATCTGGCGGCCTGGGGGTATTGGCCAGGATGAAAAGCCAGCCATGGACCACAATATGTATTTGATCATAGGTTAGATAATTCACTTTTAAATCATAACCAATGTTCAGTAACTAATTCTTACTTTTTCTTGAATTCTTTGTTCAGTTAATTGTCTAGGCATAACCAATTGCAATATAATTGAAAGAAGCCAAGGCATTGACTGTCATGGTATAATAACCTCAATTGCTGTTTTCAACTATATTTATACTGTATGTATTTGTTTCTTTACTAAATTTAAATAATTGCTTTGGGGGCAATCATACATTAATTTGTACAGAGTCATTGCCTTTATAAATTTTAACTACCGTATATACTCACAGATAAGTTCTCCCACAGATAAGTCGGGACTTGATTTTATTGTATAATTTCTGGTATTTTATAATGTCAGCATTCGACTTATATGACCAACGCCCACCTGAGAGAGTAACAAGGAGCACAGTGCCTTTTTTTTCCTATGTGGGTACGGCAATGCGCTGTATCAGAGCATGCTCCTAACCCCTCTCTCTCTCTCTCTATTGTGCCCATGTAACCACACTGTAATACCCAAACTATTCCTAAGCAACGTTTGCACTGATTTGTGTTTTTTGTATCTCATACCCTTATACACCTTTATCGTAAGAGCATCCCTTATCTACGATGGAGCATTTGATCAGAAGAAAATTTGGTTTTAAATTAAACGTTGTTAAATTAGTGAAAGAAATTGGTAACTGCACTGCTGCAATAAAATTCGATGCGTCTGAGAATCTGACTTGTGGGTCAGTGGGGGGAGTACTTCGAAGACCTCCTCAATCAAACTAACATGCCTTCCAATGAGGAAGCAGAGCCTGGGGACTCTGAGGTGGGCTCTCCCATCTCTGGGACTGAGGTCACCGAGGTGGTCAAAAAAACTCCTTGGTGGCAGGGCCCCGGGGGTGAATGAGATAAGCCCGGAGTTCCTCAAGGCTCTGGATGTTGTAGGACTGTCTTGGTTGACACGTCTCTGCAACATCGCATGGACATCGGGGACAGTGCCTCTGGATTGGCAGACCGGGGTGGTGGTCCCCCTCTTTAAAAAGGGGGACCGGAGGGTGTGTTCCAACTACAGAGGGATCACACTCCTCAGCCTTCCTGGAAAAGTCTATTCGAGGGTTCTGGAGTGGAGAGTCCGTCGGATAGTCGAACCTCGGATTCAGGAGGAACAGTGTGGTTTTCGTCCTGGTTGCGGAACAGTGGACCAGCTCTAACCCCTTAGCAGAATCCTGGAGGGTGCGTGGGAGTTTGCCCAACCAGTCTACTTGTGTTTTGTGGACTTGTGGACCATGTCCCTTGGGGAATCCTGTGGGGGGTGCTCCGGGAGTATGGGGTACCGGACCTCCTGACAAGGGCTGTTCGGTCCCTGTACAACCGGTGTCAGAGCTTGGTCCGCATTGCCGTCAGTAAGTCAAGCCCGTTTCCAGTGAGAGTTGGACTCAGTTGGACTCCGCCAGGGCTGCCCTTTGTCTCCAATTCTGTTCATAACTTTTATGGACAGAATTTCTAGAAGCAGCCAGGGTGTTGAAGGGGTCCGGTTTGGTGGACTCAGGATTGGGTCACTGCTTTTTGCAGATGATGTTGTCCTGTTTGCTTCATCAGGCCGTGATCTTCAGCTCTCTCTGAAGCGGTTCGAGGCTGAGTGTGAAGCGGCTGGGATGAGAATCAGCACCTCCAAATCTGAGACCATGGTCCTCAGCCAGAAAAGGGTGGAGTGCCCTCTCAGGGTTGGGGGAGAGATCCTGCCCCAAGTGGAGGAGTTCAAGTATCTCGGGGTCTTGTTCACGAGTGAGGGAAGAATGGACCGTGAGATTGACAGGCAGATTGGTGCGGCATCCGCAGTGATGCGGGCTCTGCATCGGTCTGTCGTGGTGAAAAAAGAGCTGAGCCCTAAGGCAAAGCTCTCAATTTACCAGTCGATCTACGTTCCTACCCTCACCTATGGTCATGAGCTGTGGGTAATGACCGAAAGAACGAGATCGCGAATACAAGTGGCTGAAATGAGTTTCCTTCGCAGGGTGTCTGGGCTTTCCCTTAAAGATAGGGTGAGAAGCTCAGTCATCCGGGAGGGGCTCAGAGTAGAGCCATTGCTCCTCCGCATCGAGAGGAGTCAGATGAGGTGGCTCGTGCATCTGATCAGGATGCCTCCTAGACGCCTCCCTGGTGAGGTGTTCCGGGCACGTCCAACCGGGAGGAGGCCCCCGGGGAAGACCCAGGACATGCTGGAGGGACTATGTCTCCCGGCTGGCCTGGGAACGCCTTGGGATTCTCCCGGAAGAGCTGGAAGAAGTGGCCGGGGAGAGGGAAGTCTGGGCCTCTCTGCTTAAGCTGCTACCTCCGCGACCCGACCCCGGATAAGCAGAAGATGGATGGATGGATGGAATGGATGGATGAGAAACTGATGCGAGACTGGATTGAGACAAGAATGTGAAAAAAAAAAAATAAAATAAGTGTCACATTTTTGAGCGGGCGTATAAGTCAGGGTCTAATTTTATGAATGATTTTTCTGGTTTCAAGACTTGTGCGTATATATGCAGTAGTTATTTTCTTTGCTTTATTTTAAATCAAGTAATAATGTATTTGAGGGCAGCACGGTGGCACAGTGGTAGCACTGCTGCCTCGCAGTAAGGAGACCTGGGTTTGTTTCCCGGGTCCTTCCTACGTGGAGTTTGCATGTTCTACCTGTGTCTGCATGGGTTTCCTCCGGGTGCTCTAGGTTCCTTCCATAGTCCAAAGACATGAAGGTTAGGTGTATTGGCGATCCTAAATTGTCCCTAGTATGTGTTGGGTGTGTGTGTGTCCTGCGATGGGCTGGCGCCCTGCCCGGGTTTGTTCCTTTCTTTTACCCTGTATTGGCTGGGATTGGCTCCAGCAGACCCCCGTAACCCTGTGTTAGGATATGGAGGGTTGGAAAATGAATGACTGACTGACTAATGATGTATTTTATTTTGCAGATATTTAATATTCTTAACTCAGCAGAGCTGCTTTGTCTTATAAAGGAAGTCAAAGTTCCTACTGAAGCACTTAATGAAAATGATGTAGCCTCCTGTCTAATATGCAGTGGAGAAACAGCATGGATAGGAAGTGGCAATAAACATAAAGGAAGAATTTTGCGGTTGGACATGGAAACTGGCAAATATGATACAAAGGTAAATGCTGACTTCTGCATTTCATCATTGCCTGAAGATGTTGAGATGGAAATACTAGCCTGTCAACTGTCTCAGGCAATACTGCTACTGCAAATAAACATCCTCTGTGATGGTGAACTGTTGGCAGGAACACAAAGGTATTTTTGTGCAAGGCAGCTTAAAGTGGGGAAGATGAGTGCATTTTCCCTCCACCATGCAAGGGGATCTGCTTTGTGCTCTGCTGGCCCTGACACTATGCAGTTGGACAGTTCATTCTCAATTTTTTGCCTCTTTGATGCTGTTGGGCAGGTGGGGGTCATTGTCTGCGTGAAAAAGCTTGCAAGAGTTTTTTTCTTTTTAAGTGGTGCCCCTGTTGGTTGGTCTGCAGGCTTAGACTCAGTGTTGCTAACAGTAAGTGGATTTAAATCATGAATCAACAAATGATGCTATGTCCAACAGGTCAGTAGGTGATGGGTCAGCATACTTTTCTTTCAGGTAGCCCACAATGGTAGATTTGATGGATTTGCTAAGCTCACTGTCTCCTTCATTGTGTACCAGGATGGTAGAATTGAATTTCAACTTTAAGCACTGGTTAGACACATGAAAGATTGACATGGTCCTCTCCAGACAAAGCATCTATGAATTCCTGAAGAGGATTCAGAGCTTTTTGGACCACTTCAAGTTTTTCTAAATCTTGCCAAGTAGGGACAAGATGCCTGGACTTTTTGTCGGAGGACAGGACTTTGAGAGTGCTCTGTAATTTTCTAGAACCCTCTCAGTTATTTTCTGCCTTGATCCCCATCGTGCTAGTATCTCTGTGATGAGCGGGCCTTATGTGTAACACCTTTCATAGAGTTCATACTATAACATAGTGTATGGACAAAACAAGAAATGTGCGTACACCCAAAAAAAGTCAGATGCATAAAACTGTCTGTAAGCAAAATTCCACGCACTTTCTATTTAGAAATCCCAATGAATGTGAATCTTAATGCATATACACACGCCTACAGCCCCACCATGACTTGTCCCCAGATTTTGCATATTCGAATATGTGAATCAATATAAATAGCCCCTTCCGTTCCATGTTTTGTTAAAAGACAAAGGCGAAGTGATGTGTATAGAAGAAGAATTTCAGCGAATTCGAAATGGAGGGCCTGCTCAGTGAAGTGGAGGCAAGGAAAACATACTATTTGGTGGCTTAGACAGTGGCATAAACAACAAAAGAAGACTGATTGAGTGTTACAGCATGTAAGTCACTCAGAAGTTCAAATTCAGAAAGTCGCATAGTGCCCAAAATAAAAAAAAGAAGTGGTCAGATATCAAAGTTGATGTGAAAAGGCGAGTGTCTGAGTGTCTTACGGAAGCATATTGTGGCTACAGAGTAGAAAAAATAGGGACACAGTGAAGAAAAAAAATTCTATGTTGAGATTACAGTAAATTCAAAATGTTAAATTTAATCTTGAAATTTCCACTTTGATTACAAAATAAACTACAAGTAGTCCCCAGGTTACGGACATCCAATGTACGACTTACGAACGAGGACACAGCTATGATGCATGTGCCTCAGTAACTGCCGCTCCGTCATCTTCAGCCTGGGGATGCTGCAAGTGGTGGCTGGAGGGGGGCGATTTCGCTGCTCGCACAGTGTAGTGTCCAAATAATTGGGTAACTGAAAATGTGGAGCTTGTGCTTTCTCTGAGTCTGCAGGGGTTTTATTTGGATATTCGGGTATCCCAAAACTGACCATATTATGTGCAAAGTATTTAATGTTCCTAACAGGGTAGCTGTTTGTGTACTAGTCTGCTCAACAATCGACAGGCGCATCTATCAATAATTTTTGGTCCCCTATGATTCATTGAGGGTAAATTTCGCACAAATATCTGAAAGTTTTTCTACACACAAATAACAGTAGATGCATAGAATTAATTATCAAGTAATGTGGTAGACAGTAGGCCTCAAGGGACATTCAAAACGTGGCTTGTTACTTTGGAGAAATTAGGTGAATAGGACTGAATGGCCTGTTTTTGTCACAACTTTACTATCCTCTGATGCTGGTAGTTCTGGCTTCTTTCGGCTCTAAGCAGGTTGAAAATTAGATGAATCACAGGCTGTGTTTTACATTTTTGAAACTAATTTTCACACATAGTTGTATCAAATTCTTGCATTATTATTTAAATGTCAATAGTTATGTAATTATTCTGTTGGTTTGATTTGCACTTTTAACCTATAATCATTCTTTTAGCCTGCTCCTGACTGTCTGATTACATGCCTCACACTTGTCCATCTTCCTGATGAGGAATCAGACTGGCTTGTCTCTGGTACAGAGTCTGGGAGGCTCCTGGTCTTCAGTGCAGCTAACTCTGCGGCTAAACATGAATTGCAAGAAATGTCGAGTGCCATCACTTCTCTGCTTTTTTACTCTCAACCAAAACACAGGTAAGCCTTTTCATGTTAATATACTTTAGTTTGCAAGATACTTCTGTCTTTCACCCCTAAAAACTTATTTAAACAATTTTGTTTAGTTTTCATTATATTCTTGACTGGTATTGTCACTGGGAGTTACAATATTGTGAAGGTCCAGTAGCATTTATTACTCCATGAACACATTAACTAAAGATATCATTTTTAAGTTATATTTAAACTTCAGAAATTTCAATTTAGAATTACCTTTATAAACTGCAGCAGTCCCCTCATATCCTCAGATGATGCATTCCAAGACCTACTGCCAATGTCTGAAACCACGGGTATTCGCGAACTCTATATATGAGCTGTTTTTCATTTACGTACATACCTATGATAAAGTTTAATTGATAAATTATGCATAATAAAACATTACTAAAATTATATATACTTGAGCTCCCTCTCTCTGTCTGTCAGAGTGGTGAAAATAATGTTAGACACAGTGGTACACCTGCATGTGCTGGCACGCTCTTAGTTTTCAAAAGTTATGAATTGTTCATTTCTGGAATTTTCCATTTAATATTTTCGGGCCACGATAAACCGCAAATAACTGAATCAGTGGAAACCGAATCCTCAGATACAGGGATTCTACTATATTGTGGGACTATGTGGCATATATATATGTTCCTGTGTTACTAAGTATAACACTGTTGTCCATTGCTCTAAGTTAATGTAAAAAGTCCTTCAACTTTTTACATATTCCATGGAATATTCAGACCCTCTGGCTGCCTTCCAATCGGACGTGTGGGACACATGCTTTGTGTAATTGTTACGTTGAGAGAATTTATTTTTGCTTGAATTATTTTTACATTCCTGCTTCCTTCCAGTAATGTCCTACATTTAGCTAATTTTTTTTTTTAAGCTAGAAAGCAAAACAAGAGCAATATATAACATTGACTTGACAACATCAAGAAAGTAAAATAAATAGGTAGTTCACAATCATTGTGTTTACAAGCACATGTAGCACATGTTAAGGTGAATAACCTGATTAAGACAGAAACCTGATTTTTAGGCAAATAATCATTCTGGAGTTCTTTGGCAAAACGCACTTACGTCATTAAACTGCACAACAAAGGATTGAACGTCATCAATGGCCATTCTGTATTTGAACATAAGCATGATGTCTATGGTAATTTTTTTATGTTTAGTAAATATGTTTAGACAAATTGATGGTTTACTTATAGGTTTCTGTTACACACAGCACACTCTTTTCTGCTTGGCTGTGCGACTGAGCCCTGCAAAGGAGCTGAAATGTGAGCTTCTTGCCTTATACTTAGTACTGCTGGAATAATAATAACACAGGTATTTTTACTTCAGTAAGATAAATATTGTGTTAGATTGTTACTTTAAAAGGTAATCGGATAACGTAATGCACGTTTCTTTTAATACCCAACTGCTCTCAAGATTGTGTTGTTGAGTTTAGCACTGTACATTCAGGTCATCAACATAAATGTAGCTATTTCTGTAACATCGAGACATTTTATTTCTGCCAGGGGAAGGAATAATGCAAATGGTTAAACATTTCCCTCTGGAAATGTATTTAGTGGGCGCTTCTACCTGTAACTACTGAAAATGTGTGCATTTCAAATACTTGTGCAGGCTGACAGAGTTCAATGGATATGCTCTGACTACAAAATTCTGGTTAAGGGTTTACATAGTCACATAATCAGGTTTCTCAGAGGCCAATAACCTGATTTCTGTAATTGGAATAAAAGTATGCATGGCATTTCAGAAATAATGTTTCTGTGAATAATTGGGTTGTTGAAGCGCATGTAAATGTGGTAAATGATTTATTAAGATAACTGTATTGATTTAAAATTTTTATTTTAAAATAAATTTCCTGCTACATGACAAACTGTTTCAGTGTTAAATAACAGTGAATAGTTAAATTCTGTTAAAATAAAGAATATGAGTTTACAATAAACTACTAGCATTAAATTACTATCCACTGGTGGCTTGTTTCAATTAAATATTTTTGTCTTATATTTCTTTTTCTTTATGCTTTTATTTTTAGCAAAGAGATGAATTTTCTTTTAGCTGGCATAGCAGATGGAAGTCTAGCTGTTTTTAATGACGCTGCAATCAAGGTAATTTATTGCTGTGTTCTTAAGACATTAGGTCTTTTTGTATACAATGTTTGTTTCAAACCCCCCTCCTACCCCCAAAGCCAGGGTTAATATTATTCTGTTCTGTTTCAGCAGAGAGAATTTTAATTAAAGAATCAGGAGTTATAACATGTTCAAAAAGTCTTTTGTTTATCCACACATGCATGTATAATATGACCATTTATAGGGTCTGCCTGAAGACCTCAAGCAATGCACATTCCCAAGAAATTCCAGATTAACATAGTAATCCCTAAAGCAAATATTATAATGTCCACCTCCTCTATATTCTGTCCATGAGGAACTCCTTTTGTGAGCTGCTGTGCAAGCATTTAACAAGCGAAGGTGTGCCATCGCTACTGACTTGTGTTGTACGCAGGCCTTGAAGTGGGCCTAAAAGCTTTACTGGCAGTTCCCAGTTTTTGCTTTACGAACTGGAGCATACTGGTACATCATAGTCTGACTTTGAAGGGGACACTCCAGTATATGTATATAAGAACGCTCAACAATACAATCTGGCATTCATTTTGTATGATCAGTCATACATTGGTTTACAGCTGACCAATTTGAGGCCATTCATACTTACGGCCAGTGTTCCTTCTAATTTATTTATATATTTATTTATTTTACTGATGAGCGGGTGTGAATAATGATAAGCTGATAAGCTCTTTTGTGACCGATTTCTTCAGTCCTTTTACACTACATGAGCTTTCCCTTGTGAAATATTGATTGATCACCACAAAACATCAACAAATGAATGACAAGTTTTCCCCATGATGTAATGAACACCTTAAAGCCCCAACACGTGTATGATAAGCATGGGAAGTGTCCCTCATGAAGTTAACAACTTATTGCTGCACTGCACCAACAAGTGAACAGGCAACGGTTTCCTTGGGCAAGAGGACTTTCATAAGCACAGCTGTGCAGCACTTTATATGCTGCTGCATGAAAAGGGGAATGAGTGGCATGATAACAGCTGAGCAGCTGCCAAGGCATGTATATCAGTTTTTGGTACTCCGTACTGGCAGTTAAAGTATGCATACCAGACAGCCTCAGTTGCAATGACCTGTACACTTTATAAATGACATACAGACAATTTGACAAATGAAGCTGTAAGCTGGCACATGGCTGTGTTTTACTGCATTGTGAGGATTAAGAAACTGACAGAATTTGGAGTGCTACGAGTTACCAAGAAGGGCATTTGCTAACTATTTCTTCTATTGAGTTTCTCTTAACTTACCTTCATCACTTCATATTTCATTTTCCTGTGCTATATTTCACTCTCTGCAAATCCCATTTCTCTGTGCAATTATGGTGTCAGCTTGAGCAGTGGCACTATTCTGCTTATGTTATTCTTTTGCATTAACTACATGCCACTTACCCATGCAATCACCACTGAAGTAAAAAAGGAGGCACTGCCTAAAAATTACCTGTGTGTGTGTGTGTCTCTCTCTCTCTCTCTCGCACGCAGGTGCGCCTATGTGTGTGTGTGTGTGTGTGTGTGTCTCTCCCTCTCTCGCTCTCTCTAGCACGCGCGTGCACTTGTGCCTGTGTGTGTGTGTGTGTGTGTGTCTCTCTCTCTCCCGCGCTCCTGTGTGTGTGTGTGTATCTCTCTCCCGCACACCTGTGTGTGTGTGTGTGTCGTGCTCTCTCTCTCTCTTGGTTGCTACTCAGGGAATGCACAGAGAGAGACTGAACATGTGTGGAAATCATCGGCGCGCACAAACCGAAAGGGAAACTGGCTTGTTCGTATACCGAGTCTGTGGTCGTGAACAGGTGGCAATTTTTTTGGTCATAAACCAATGTGTACGTGTTCTGAGACGTTTGTGAACCGAGGTTCCACTGTATACATATGTATATCATTATATTTTAAGGTAGAAAGTAAGATGCAATTTTTCAGGATAAAACATTTTATGCTAATCTTAACTCTTTTGTATTTGTGTGTGTGTGTGTGTGTGTGTGTGTGTGTGTGTGTGTGTGTGTGTGTGTGTGTATATATATATACTAGCAAAATACCAGCGCTTCGCAGCGGCGAAGTACTGCCTTAAAATTTTTATTAAGAAGAAAATTAAACCTTTTTAAACTGAGGGAAAATATACCAATAATTATTTGTTAAGGATCTCTTTGTATACCACATTGTGAGTTCGGCCCTCCCGTTGTAATATGACCAAACTGTGCGCTGAGCTTACTCTTTCGCATGCAACCTACAGTTGGCCATGTGAACAGTAATCTTGTTTCAAATCTCCCAGCTTGGATTGCTGCTGTCATAATCGGTTTGAGTTTCATGGTTTGTTTCAATTACGACAGTATTTGTAGGACTTGTGTTGAAGAAACATTCGGCATCTGTCAAGCGTTGTAAGCACACAACCGGTTTCATCGATAAAATCACATCCAGCTTTTGAGAGTTTAAACATTCATAAACATCAAAGTGTCCACTACTGAAATCGTCACCTGTGAATCTAAGATGTTTAAGAGGCATTGACGGTTGTCGAAAGGTGTAAAATATTTGGCCATTTCGGTACACTTGAAAGCGACAACCGAACAATTCAGCGGCAGCCATCAACTCACATGCAGAACCATAGGTGAAGGGCTTAAGCATTTCACTCTTATAGTGCTCCTGTGTAGTATAATTATCTCCTGTACCGTCATCAGTCCACACCTTGAACCTGTCCCAGTCATTCAATACATAAGACACAATGTTCCTCCGGATATCAAGAGTGAGCCTGATATGGCCGTGCAATATGTAACAAAGAGAATGGAAAAGGTAGGTGCCATCTCCGGGCATGGAAACCACTCGGTAAGTGACAGTTCTTTGATCGATAGTGATCAACTCGATAGACATGGTAATGGGGGTTGGAATGATAAAGGAAATGGGTACCTGAGAAATGTAAAGTAAGTCTAAAATACCTATACAATAACTATTATTGTAATAAACAAACAATAAAACAGCGGAGAAGCCGTGGATTAAACAAAAATGCTGTAGTTATCAGTAGGGAGACGTGAATCCCGTGGCGAAGCAAGGATGGGAATGTAGAGACCGGATTGACGGACGGTCTTATATAGGCAGGCAGCCAACAACGTGGGAGGCGTTGGGATGGGGGACCCAACGCCACCTCACACGGTGGCCGAGCTGCAGGCATATGGACGTATATATGTACGTAAGTAGGATTCAGTTAGAGTTGGGAACCCGTGTACCAAATTTCTTGAAGATGGGCCCATAAGTAACAAAGACTGTTGAAAAGTTCAATATGGCGGCCAACAGTGGCATCATACCACCGAAATAAGTATGTACATTGGTTTTGGTTAGTGCAGGGAAGCCGCCTACCAAATTTCGAGAAGGTGGGGCCATAAATAAGAAAGTTCAACATGGCGGATGTTGTTGACCATTATGACCATTACGTGTAGAATTTCGAAATGAAACCTGCTTAACTTTTGTAAGTAAGCTGTAAGGAATGAGCCTGCCAAATTTCAGCCTTCTACCTACACGGGAAGTTGGAGAATTAGTGATGAGTCAGTGAGTGAGTGAGTGAGTCAGTCAGGGCTTTGCCTTTTATTAGTATATAGCAAAATACCCGCGCTTCGCAGCGGAGAAGTAGTGTGTTAAAGAAGCAATGAAAAAGAAAAGGAAACATTTTGAAAATAACGTAACATGATTGTCATTGTAATTGTTTTGTCACTGTTGTGAGTGATGAGTGTTGCTGTCATATACAGTATATATATATCTATATATATCTATATATATATCTATATATATATATTTACACACACACACACACACACACACATAAACATATATATATACATATCTATACATATACACATAAATATACACACACACATATATACATACATATATATATCTACATATATACACACAAATACATATATATATATATACATACACACACACATATATAAACATATATATATACATATACATACATATCTACATATATACACACACAGCTATTTCGTATCAGTGCAATACGCTGCTTGTTAAAACGGATAACTCCCGCTCTTACGTGCAAGTCTGCGTGGATATTATGAACTATCAGTATTTGTTCAAGTTCTATTTAAATTTTAAATAGAAGGAATTTTTATTTAGTCGACAGAAATATCTTTGGTAGGAATGGTAAAAACAGACAGGAATATTATTTGTGAATAAATCAACTCAAACCTTAAACAACTTATAATATTTTGCTCTCCATAAAATATATCCTGTCTAAACTATACAAGTTAGAAATAAAGTAAACGTTAAAAGAACAAACATTCAAATTTCTTTACTCTTATGTAATTTTATATAAACAATAAACTTAGATTTTAAATATCCCAAAAGATTTTGCTCTCCATAAAAATATATCCTGTCAAAATTATACAAATTCAAATATGAACATGCTGCATAACAAAACCTAGAAATATAAATAAAATGTGTTCCTTTCAGCAATAACAAATCAAATCATTCAGTTGTCTTTGCTCATATGTCATTTTAGAGCTGGACGCCTGGCATCTTTTTTTGGCAACAAGTTCGTTTCTGTTTGGTGTGAGGTTCTGTGTTGTGGAGATTCTCAGGATGGATTGCAGGTGCTCATCAGTGAGGCGACTCCTGTGTGCTGTTTTCTTAGTCTTTATCACTGAGAAGAGCTTCTCACACAGATATGTGGTACCAAACATGCACAAGGTTCGAGCAGCATGTAGACAGACTTTTTTTGTTCTTCAAAGTCACCAAAGCGCCGTGCAAACTCAGTACGCTCAGTTTATCAGCAAAGTGCGTATTTGGGAACACCGTAGTGACGACTTGGTTTAACATTACTTGGCAACAGGGAAAGTGGGGCAAAGTGCAAGGGTGCATTTGTGTCTCCCATAAAAGCAGCTTCACTTGAAATCACTTTGTGATTGTGCACGGGTAAAACGTCCGCTGAAGTGTCAGATTCTTATTTAATTCTTCTGCTTTCTGTATCTTCTGCATTGCATTCAGGTTACCCTGATGTTTTGTCTCATAGTGCCGTCTTAGATTAAATTCTGTAATTACAGCCACAAATGAGACACACGGGTTCAGTAAACATATACTCAGCCTCCCATCGGTTTTTAAAGGCTCTATTTCAGAATCAACTTTTCTCTTCAGCATCGTGTGAGCTAGCCGCAATAACTTGCAGCATCATAAGCTACACTTGATTAACGCGGTAAGTGTTCGGCAAGGCAGCTGAAGCGCTGCATTATGGGATCTGTAGTTTATTGTGTTACCAGCGCTTCATATACCCGGGCCATTAGGTTGGAGAATTAGTGATGAGTCAGTGAGTGAGTCAGTGAGTGAGTGAGGGCTTTGCCTTTTATTAGTATAGATATATCTATATACTAATAAAAGGCAAAGCCCTCACTCACTCACTCACTCACTGACTCACTCACTGACTCATCACTAATTCTCCAACTTCCCGTGTGGGTGGAAGGCTGAAATTTGGCAAGGTTCATTCCTTACAGCTTCCTTACAAAAGTTGGGCAGGTTTTATATCGAAATTCTACGCGTAATGGTCATAACTGGAAGCAGTTTTTCTCCATTTACTGTAATGGAGATGAGCTTCAACGCCGTGGGGGGAGTTTCGTGTGACATCATCACGCCTCCCACGTAATCACGCAGTACATAGAAAACCAGGAAGACCTCAAAAAAGCGCTGAAGAAAACATGCATTATATAATTGAGAAGGCAGCGAAACAATAAGAAGCGAGCGAGTGACATATACAACCATATTCATGAGTTCTGCTACTGAAACAAAGCACGATGTAAACCTACACTTTAAATTAAGTTCATAGACAGGCTGCGCTGGCGTTTGTAATTTAGTGCCTGCCCATATAAGGCCGTCCGTCAGCGGCAATCCAATAGCAAACTGCCACGGGTAAATATTCACGGGTGAAGGACTGTGCTTATGGAGAGGAAGATGAGATGGTCAGGGTGGTGTTTGACACAAACACTGCGAGAGAAAGTTTTAAGTGCCAGGACTAAGGTAACATTAAATACAGCCATGGACATAGCACGAGATGGCACCAGCACAGCTGGGAACCTTCGATGCATGTACACCGAGTGGCTCACGTGAACTGCCGCAGTGCACAGATAAAAGCAACAGTTCCAAAGAGCGCTGAACAAAACCGAATTACACAATTGAAAAGGCAGCAAAAATATGAAGCGCCTGATAAGCATATTCATAAATGCAGCTACTGTGGAAACAAAGCACGGTGGAAAAAGTCAATGTCCCGCTAAAGGAAGACAGTGTAAAAAAATGTGCATGCAGTGTGTCAGGTCTCAGATAAAGAAGAAGACGAGCTGTTTATTGATGCAGTAAGAAACGAATCGATGAATGAAACCTGTCATCTTTACAACGATTGACAAACACGGAATGTAACTTGAACACAACACATCCTACAAATACGAACCTGATTGAAAGAAATAATGATAATGAAATCCTTGATGACAGCAACACTCAGTAACACTCACAAAACAAATACTGTATATTGACAGTCATGTTACGTTATTTTTAAAATGTTCCCTTTTTCTTTTCTACCTTTTTAACACACTACTTCTCGCTGCGATACGCGGGTATATATATATGTATATATATATATCCCGCTCTACATACTCGAATAATGGATACTTTATTCGCCATCAATGATTGTTTTGGTAAAGCCATACTCAGTGTATTCATTAGATGAACGGTAAAAAGTAAGAGCGAGGGAGGATGACTCATTGAGGCATGCAGGCTGTAGTCTTGCGTCAACTCTATCTGAATTGCGCGATCACATTTGAAAAATATATCTTTTCAAGTTCTATTTAGTCCATATGTGTCAAACTCAAGGGCGAGATCATTTTATATACTGTATTATTGTTATTAAAGCCCGGGTATATGAAGCGCTGGTAACACAATAAACTACAGATCCCATAATGCAGCGCTTCAGCTGCCTTGCCTAACACTTACCACGTTAATCAAGTCTACCTTATGATGCTGCAAGTTATTGCGAAGCTAGAGTTATGCGCACTGAGTTTGCACGGCGCTTTGGTGACTTTGAAGAACAAAAAAAGTCCGTCTACATGCGGCTCGAACCTTGTGCATGTTTGGTAGCACATATCTGTGTGAGAAGCTCTTCTCAGTGATAAAGACTAACAAAACAGCACACAGGAGTCGCCTCACTGATGAGCACCTGCAGTCCATCCTGAGAATCTCCACAACACAGAACCTCACACCAAACAGAAACGAACTTGTGGCCAAAAAGATGCCAGGCGTCCAGCTCTAAAATGACATATGAGCAAAGACAACTGAATGATTAGATTTGTTATTGCGTAAGAGACGGAGTCAACGTTTTGAACAAACAGCGTATTGCACTGATCTGAAATAGCTGTGTGTGTATATATGTAGATATGTATGTATATGTATATATATGTTTATATATGTGTGTGTGTATGTATGTATATATATATATATATATGTATTTGTGTGTATATATGTGTGTATGTATGTATATGTGTGTATATATGCCTCACCAAGTGTCCGTAATGTGTGTGTATATATGTAGATATATATGTATTTATATATGTATATGTATAGATATGTATATATATATGTTTATGTCAATGTGTGTGTAAATATATATATATATATATATATATATATATGACAACAACACTCATCACTCACAACAGTGACAAAACAATTACATTGACAATCTGAAGGTTACGTTATTTTCAAAATGTTTCCAGTGACAAAACAATTACATTGACAATCAGGTTCGTTATTTTTGTTTCCTTTTCTTTTCATTGCTTCTTTAACACACTACTTCTCCTCACTCAGCGAAGCGCGGGTATTTTGCTAGTATATATGTATATTACACTGGAACCTCGACATACGAGTTTAATTCGTTCCAGCACTGAGCTCATATAGCGAATTTCTCATATCTAGAACAAACCATTGAAAATAATGGAAATCCAGTTAATCCGTTCCACACCCCCAAAAATATCAACATAAAAATCAATTTTCCTAACAAATAACATTGGTAAATAATATATACAAGTGGAACCTCGGTTTGCAAGTAACCAGGTTTACGAGTGTTTTACAAGACGAGTTAAATTTTTAAATTAATTTTGACTTGATAAAACGAGCGATGTCTTGCAATACAAGTAGTATGGATACACTTTGTCTGCTGAGCGTCATGTGATCATAACTGAGCTGATGGTTCTTCTCTCTCGTGCACGTCTCTCTCTCCTTATCTCTCTCGCTCGTGCATGCGTCTCTCTCTCTCTCTCCTTATCTCTCTCGCCTCTCTCTCCTTATCTCTCTCACTCGCTCGCCTCTCTCTCTCCTTATCTCTCTTGCTCGCTTGCTTGCGCGCGCCTCTCTCTCTCTCCTCTTGAGGGCAATCGTCTCCTATTCTCCATTTGGATACGCTTATACGGCGAACTGCTACAGTGAAACAATGAAATCACAAGCGCACAAACACGTAGATCCTCATGCTACGGGAGAACAAGGAACACTGAGTGAGTTGACGGGCTGGCAGCGCCAGCCGAGAAACGTGAATACCCACAGCCTGGATCGAGAACGCTCACGCATACCCACAGCCTGGCTCGTGGCTAGCTTTACGCAGGCAATGCTGAATTTAGATCTGAATTTTCGCTCATACTTTCCTCTTATCTTGAATTTCTCGTATACAGAGGTGATACATATCTCGAGGTTCCACTGCATATATATATATATATATATATATGTATATATATATATATATATATATATATATATATATATATATATATATTGTCGAAGTGTGCATTTAATTTCGTCCACAAAATAGCTTTATTTTTAGAAGCACTGATTTTTTTCATTATTACAGAAGTATTACTACTGCTCTCTCTAAATTGTTTTAAAGTAAAACCAGGGACCACTCTGCTGTTCTCGGGCAGCTACCTTGTGTGAAATATTTTTCAGTTAATAAAGCAGTGATTGTACACTTAAGTTAGATTTTCCTTTTTAGAATGGTTAAATAAATGTTTTGTTGTGTACACAGAAGATAAGAAAAGTGCACTGTGCAGTATACTAGCATCACTGGATATTGGCTCTTTAATCTAAATTAGATTAACAGAGACAGACATACTTAAATGGCTGTTTCAAAACACCACAATCTTACTTAATGGAGAAGCTTATAAAATTCCATTTGCAATTGTGTTTCCATCTTTATTTATTTATTATAATAATGCAGTATCTGGTGCAGACCCAATATCTGTAGTTAGATTCTCACCTTTGGGATAGCACCATGTTACTGGCTTTTTGTGTTTACTCACTATATTTGTCTTCAATTTGAAAATTTAACTGATTGTTTCAACAGTGCACTGAAGGAAGACCACAAAAGATTTTCCATATAGGAAACGTCAACACACCTGTGGTGTGTCTGAGTGAATTTGCTTATTCTCAAGATAAAAATACCATCTGGGCTGGCTGTGGATCAAAGATTGTTTCACTTACTAGTGATTTTGAAATCTGGAAAACTGTTGATACGAAACCAAATTACCAGTAAGTAATAAAACTTAAAATATTGGTGTTAATTTTAATGTCATTTAGGCCAGTGGGCAGTCTAAAGAGTAGTGGCAGGAGTTATAAGTGATCTGTCTATATTATATGCAGTACATTCATGTTTTGAGGTTCTTGGTGAGAATTTAATACAATATAAATGGACATAGAGTTTGTTCTACTGAGGAAAGTCAGTAATTCATAAAATAGTGCAAAATCCAAATGGTTATTAACACTAGAATTACCAGAGCCTACGAAAAACTCGTAGATCCGTCCCACCTTAAATCTATACTTATATCCGTCCGCACCTCTCCTAGCGTCTTTTGTCCTGTTAATGTGCAGATTAAGAGCAGCAAGCAGCTATTCCATCCCCCACCGTCGCAGAACATGCACAAACTTCTCACAGCTCATGCCTTGGTTGATTATCTGGGAGTGAAGTGGAGTTTTAGAGTGGAAACAATAGATCGTTATTTGGAACACACGCATTTCATATGTGTTCCGTTTCTACAGTAATCTGTGTAAACACATTGTTAACATAGAAACTTTTTCACATTCTAGTAATAAATGTTACACAGTGTAGGCATAAACTATAGAATATGTGAGGGCTGATTTCCAAAGATCAAATAAAAACTTTCACAAAAGGTTCAAGAACAACACAGCAGTTCCCGTGGTGAAGCGCTCCCGTGGTGAAGCGCTAAGATTTACTGTCGTAGATGTCTACTGTGCCTTAGAAGCTTGAGTTCGATTCCCCATTGGTGAGAAACTGTTACTGTCTGTCTGTCTCTCTATTACGCAGTGCTCTGTCTGTCTGTGTGTTATGGATCTTAAAAATAACAGTTATAAGGACATTTGTTCATGTTAATTGCAGTCTCAGTTGTTAAAAAAATATTTTAAAAGGAGCATCCCACATATTATACATATTATATATATATAATATATTAACTGACAGTGCATACCAGTTTATAAATTGTATGTCCGTTTGAGGTTAAAAAGAAAAAAAAGAGCAATTTTTCCCTCCAACGGGGAATCGAACTCAAGTCTTTGTCGCACAACAAACCTACTGCCTTCCAAGTCTGCAAATCATACCGCTAAGCCACGAAAGCTGTTGTATTGGTCTTGAACCTTTTGTGAAAGTGTTTATTTGAAGTTTGGACTTCATGCTTCACACATTCTATAGTTTATACCTACATTTTGTAACATTTATTACTAAAATATGAAAAAGGTTCTTTTTCAACAATGTGTTTATACAGATTACTGTAGAAACGGAACACACATGAAATGCGTGTGTTCCAAAAACGATCTATTATTTCCAGTCTAAAACTCCACTTCACTCCCAGATAATCAATCAAGGGATGAGCTGGGAGAAGTTTGTGCATGTTCTGCGACTTTGGGGGTTGGAATAGCTGGCTGCTTGCTGCTTTAAATCTGCACATTAACAGGACAAAAGATGCTGGCGGAGAGTTGAGGACGGATTTAAGAAGCGATTTAAGGTGGGACGGATCTACTAGTTTTTTCGTAGGCTCTGGTAATTCTAGTGTTAATGACACCAAGAGATACTAAGGGACAACTCGAAAGCAGGGAGGAAATGGGCCTTACAGGTGTGTCTTAACCTTGTAATAGCAGTAATTTTAGTTAAGGGTATATTGTTACTGACCTCCAATTTCATTGCCAGTGAAGATTTAGTATGCTTCACTTGTTTCAGTTGTTGTTTAGACTCTAGGTTATTGTGACGAAGTTTTATTCCCAGTTATGAAATTAATCTTAAATTTCTCCCTATCTGAATCCATTATCTTCAGATTCTTCTTGGAATATTGACTATATGACTGTTTAATTTCATTGGAGTCAACATTCTGAACACCTAGTGTGCACTGGCCTTACTCATATTTAATAGTTCATGAAGAATCGATTGAACTGACACATAATTAATCAAATAATATATGATACTGTATCTCATAGCATACAGTAATCCTCTTCATTCTTAATATAAATTTGATCACTTTGTAACTAAGTTAAAATTGCAGGTAAAAGGCTGTGCTTATGCAAATTCCGAGAGACTGTGTTTGTGGGGGATTGACAGTTAAGGCGGGTGGGGGAGTCACGTCATTATCTCCCCTCCCATTCACCTCATTTCGCTCTGAGCTGAGCTCCGCAGCTAACGCGGTCTTACAGAAGTGACTTTGTGACGCTGCTACCAAATACTCACAGAAAAATCCACAAGTTAATACACACGCTGTCTGTAGAGTTTCTCTACACTGAATCCTCCAGGCACTACTTACAAAAGGTTACATTGACAATCGTGTTACGTTATTTTTAAAATGTTTCCTTTTCTTAGCACAAGCACAGCTGAGAAGCTTCGATGCATGTGCTCCATAACGTGTTAAAAAATAATGCATTTAATCACACTTTCAATTCCAAGCAAAGGGGAACATCTGTCAATGCATGATTTCCTGGTACACCGATTACATTGATCAGTGCTTCCCGATTCATTTTACCCTCGCACCCCATTGGTTTGATAGGTTAACACAGTAAAACAGATCACCAGTTGAATCTTTATGAATAATCGATTCGCCATCAATAATTGTTTTAGTAAAGCCATACTTAGTGTAATCCTCCTTCCATTTTATAAATTTTCCGCCACTAGCCATGATTAAATGAACGGTAAAAAAGTAAGAGCGAAGCGAGGGTGACTTATTCAGGCAGGCAGGCAGGCGACAGCTCAATAGCTCAAATTTGGATATAAGTAGAATCTATTTAGTCCCCAGAAATATCTTTGGTAGGAATGGAAGTTGAATTTAGTCTTTAAATTTCTATGGTAAAGAAAAAGTTATGCAATGATGACTAAATCTAACTATATAAAGTCCTTCCCGAATATATAAAGTCAAAACTTGATTATATAAAGTCACTGTCGGAATAAATAAAGTCAAAACTTGAATATATAAAGTCAGCGTCGGTATATATAAAGTCAAAACCTGAGTATATAAAGACTGTGTTGGAATATTTCGGAATATGTAAAGTAAGCGCTACAATATATAAAGTCAAAACTTAAATATATAAAGTCAGCGTCGGAATATATAAACTCAGCGCTGGAATATATAAAGACAAATCTTGAATATATAAAGTCAGCGTCGGAATATACAATGTCAGCGCTGGAATATCCATCCATTTCCCAACCTGTTGAATCCAACCACAGGGTCACGGGGGTCTGTTTAGTTTATACACCACAAATGCTTGTAAATAACATGTTTTAGGACACAGGTGCTAATCTTAGCCAGTTACAATATCCGCACAATTCAATACCTTGCTTAAAACCTGTTCACCACCCAATGAAAACAATCTCTCCTGACCACCTAAAAATATTTGCTATACTCGCTCATATTGGAGAACAACACCATTGTTGACTTCATACAATGCTTTTGTTAGATAGAAAATAACACACCCAGTTTATTTAAATTGGCTACATAAAACAACAAATGACATAGATTGTTTTGAACAACACATGTGTAAATAATATTTCAAATATGCATTGTCCTTAACGATCACAACTAATACATGCTTCCTGCCTAGGGCTTGATGCAATGAAGGTAGCTAACCTTGTAATGGAAAAAGCCAGTTTAAAAAACATAGTCTAATCTCATCTCATGTCATCTCAGGTCTTCTCATTTTTTGAAACTGCTTTCCCAGGTGACGGTCACTGGAGCAGCAGGCCAAGCAGGTCAGCCCAGACTTTCCTGTCCCCAGCTACAGATTTGAGCTTTTCAAAGAGAATTTCCAGGCGTTTTCATGCCAGATGAGAGAGATAATCCCCCAAGTGAATACTAGATCTGCCACAGTGTCTCTGCCAATTGTGATGTAACCAGAGCAGCTACATGGGCAGCCATTAGTGGGGCACCCTTTCCTTTCATTCCAGAGGATAAGGGACTGCACTCTAAGGTTCTATAAATACCTTATATTTTTTCTTTTTATGAACACAGTGATAGTCTTATTACAATAGCATTTCCTAATGTAGAATCTCAGATTTTTAACAGCCTAAATTCTCTGCCAGCTTACTTCATCATGACGCCCTTTTATTTTAATTTTTTTCATTCCTCCTTAATTTCAACTGTGCGTGTGTATACATTCCACTTCCGGCGGGATTGGTGAATTTTAATTGCTTGCGAATGAATAAGGGAATGCATGTCCTTTGTGGGATGACATTACTTATATTAAGAATGTGTTTCTTTTTAGTAGCCCTAGATTAGTATATAATCTATTGACACTTTGTTTTAATCCTCAGGCTTCAGCATAGATCTTTTAGTGAAGCAAATATAACCACAATGGTGATTGATAAATACATCTACTTAAGCAAACAAGGAAGTCACATTGTGGAAATATGGGACAAGAAAACAGAAAAAATGTCTGGACTTATCAACTGTTCTGGTATAATAAAGTAAGAGTGACAATTTATTATTAATGTGCTTTGACATTGAAAGACTTTCTAAGAGTGAAATGAAACTTTTGACTATTATTTAGTCAATAATAGGATGATAGGCAATAAACCTAAGTTGAGGAAGTCTGTCAGACTTTTTGGTTGACCATTTTATTTTTAGTATTATAGGATCTTTATCTTAAATAAAACTGAAAAAAAAAGCAAATACAAAGAGGATTTAACAGTTTTAAACATGCTACTGCTTCAGACTAATTTAAATAATCTATGTACCTGTAAATATAAAAAATACATGTAAAGTTGTAAGAAAAGGTTTGATAAAAAATATACTATATATGTTGCAGATAACCCTGGATGGAGAAAGAAATGGATGAATACTTTACTGTATATAATTGTCACCAAAATTGCAACATAATGAAGAAAAAATATATATATTTCTTTAATTGTATGCTTACGTATGACTAAATTAGAGTTGTTCTAAAGATTGTCTGTCACAGTTACCTTGCTTATTATATTAATATTATTAATTCATTTAAACTAATAAAATATACTAGCAGGCATGCTTCTAAGAAATGCTGAAGATTATTTTCTATGACCATTTCTTAAGCAATTTGCTAGCATGTGCCAATTTATATTACTGCTTCAGCATATCCACTCATAAATAAGGCAACAATATCAAGATTTCCATACCTCATTATCTAATTATACCATAATTTAGAATAACCAGTACCACATGAAAAATCTGGGGCCCCAGAGAGAGCTTAATAAAAATTAAGTTGAGGAGAACTTAAGTAAGGAAGACACATGCAGATGTGTTTTAAAGTGAAAGAATGACAATTGCATCATCAGAATACATCTCCAGAAATAATACCTTTTTACCTTTCATTACATCTGTTAATGATTTGTGTAGTTGTACTGTATACACAGTATACAAATAAAAAAAAATGATTTTCAGCTTCTATGTGCATTCTCTTGCTTTGAATTTATTTCTATGTTAATTAATGTCTTTTTTTCTAATGTTGAATATATGCTCTTATACTACTTAGAGATGAGTCAAAAAGAACCCCCAAACTTTTTCTGGCGGCTGATGACCAAGTTTCCAGAGTTACATCACTACACCTTCAGCAAAACGTTACTCTTTGGATTGGGACAGAAAGAGGACATATAATATTGATAGATTTAGCTACTCGCCAGCATATCAAAGTCATTTCTGGCTTTTGGACTTCAGTCATCTCCATCACAGTTTCACAGATGGGTAAGGTTAACTCATGTTATCATGCTGGCAAATAGTTTCTCATGGGTACCAGTTTTTCTATCAGCTATACTGTATTGTGCTAGTTTCATTTGTGTTTGGATTTTGGCAGAAGAATGTGCTTACAGACACTCCTCAATTAGATTTTATTTTCTCTTCTATTTGTAGATCCTTGCATTGTGTCATTATTACACATCATGTTACTGCGCATCTTGGATTTACGGTGCATATGGAAAGTATTCACAACACATCACTTTTTCCACATTTTACTATGTTACAGCCCTATTCCAAAATGGATTAAATACATTTTTTTTCTCAGAATTCTACACACAACACCCCATAATGACAACGTGAAAAAAGTTTACTTGAGGTTTTTAACTGAGAAATCACATGTACATAAGTATTCATAGCCTTTCCTCAATACTTTGTCGATGCACCTTTGGGAGTAATTACAGCCTCAAGTCTTTTTGAATATGATGCCACAAGCCTGGCACACCTATCCTTAGCCAGTTTCGCCCATTCCTCTTTGCAGCACCTCTCAAATTCCATCAGGTTGTTTGGGAAGCATCGGTGCACAGCCATTTTAAGATCTCTCCAGAGATGTTCAATCAGATTCAAGTCTAGGCTCTGACTGGGCTACTCAAGGACATTCACAGAGTTGTCCTGAAGCCACTACTTTGATATCTTGGCTGTGTGCTTAGGGTCATTGTCCTGCTGAAAGATGAACAATCGCCCCAGTCTGAGGTCAAGATCGCTCTGGAGCAGGTTTTCATCCAGGATGTCTCTGTACATTGCTGCAGTCATCTTTCCCTTTATCCTGACTAGTCTCCCAGTTCCTGCCGCTGAAAAACATCCCCACAGCATGATGCTGCCACCACCATGCTTCACTGTTGGGATGGTATTGGCCTGGTGATGAGCGGTGCCTGGTTTCCTCCAAACGTGACCACTGGCATTCACACCAGAGTTCAGTCTTTGTCTCATCAGACCAGAGAATTTTGTTTTTTCATGGTCTGAGAGTCCTTCAGGTGCCTATTGGCAAACTCCAGGCAGGCTGCCATGTGCCTTTTACTAAGAAGTGGCTTCCGTCTGGCCACTCTTTAATCCATAAGGCTGTAACATAACAAAATGTGGAAAAAGTGATGCGCTGTGAATACTTTCCGGATGCACTGTATACTAGTTTTTTTTCTCAAAAAATCATCTTTATATTTAAAGTGCTAACTTAATTCAGTTTTGAATTAGTTTATATTTTAATGTTTTCATAATTCATAGTACAGTGGAAACTTGGTTTACGAGTGTTTTGTAAGACGAGCTAAATTTTGTAATAAATTTTGAGTTGATAAACGAGCAATGTCTTGCAATACGAGTAGTATGGATACACTTTGTCTGCTGAGCGTCATGTGATCACATTTGAGCTTATGGTTCTTTTCTCTCTCGCGCGCATCTCTCTCTCCTTATCTCTCGCTTGCACGCACGTCTCTCTCTCTCTCTATCCTTATCTCTCTCGCGAGTGCATCTCTCTCTTTCCTTATCTCTCTCGCTCGCACGTGTCTCTCTCTCTCCTTATCTCGCTTGCTCGCACGCGCGTCTCTCTCTCTCTCTCACGTCTCTCTCTCTCTAACTCTCTTCTCTTGAGGATAATCGTTTCCTATTTTCCGTCTTGAGTGTGCGTACCTCACTCATATCAGTCAACATCCGTACGAGCGTATACTGTTTACTACGGCATTGTGACTGTGTGTGTGTGCGCGCGCACGTGTGTGCTGTGAAGCGAGTCCCGCCTTGCCCCAAAACACAAAGCTGAGTCTCAGTACTTTAACAACACCAGCTTTATTCAGCTTGAAACACCAACAGCGCGGTTATTTTTTGTAGCTGGATCTTTATAATGTTCCTTGTATTAACCATCGTCGGCAGGCGCTTATAGCATGCCCGCAATCTTTTTGGATACGCTTTTACGGCGAACTGCTATAGCGCTGGGAGACTGCGATTGCTTTGGGACACTCATCCGCGTGTCTTCCCGTTGGGTGGAATCCCACAAGAGTTTAGAAACTCAATCACACCAGCCATGATTCTTTTTAAAGGGAAAGTGCAGGTTAATTTGTTTTATGTATTTTTACTTTATATTTTGTATTAATTCATTATTTCTTATGGGGAAATTCACTTTGATATACGAGTTCTTTGGACTGCGAGCACGTTTCCGGAACGAATTATGCTCGCAAACCAAGGTTCCACTGTATATATCAGCTTGACTAAATTAATTGAAAATAGCAAGCTTAGCGATGGTATGCTATATAGAAAACATATTATGTGGCAAGATATGTCCTGAACATTTTCTTGAAAATAATATATAGAATCTCAAAGAATAGTGTTTAACATTGCACCATTATACTAAATACACAGGCAAATATGTGTTTAAATCTTGACCTCCGATTTTTTCTGACTCTTCAAGTGTTATGGTAGGTGTTGGATAAATAATTACAGATCCATTTTGATACAAATTGGGATGGTACAAATAGGGAAACCAAATTGGGACAACTTTTACTTGTTTTAAATGCTTTTTTCTGTTTCTCTGTTTGAGGGTCTTTGGAAGGTTTTAACCTAAGGCAATTTTATGTGTTGTGTATTCATAATATACATGTGAACCAGTATAAACACTTTTAATATTTAATTTTAACTCTGTCATTTCGTAGCTCATGACATTCAATGCAATGTCCTAGATTATGGATTCATCTCACAAACTACTTCAGTCTTTGTGCTCATAGTATTTTATGTCTCTTGGGTAATAGCTCATAGCACTCCATCTCTAGACTTTTGTTTATGATTTTAGGATGTAGGTTTGGTGACAGTATGACTTTCAGTTAATGGCTCCTGGCAATTTTTGTTTTGACATCACTTACAGTTTAGCTTTTTGGTTTTTGGGCCATTCCTCTCTCATAGTCTTAGTCATTGACTCTCAGTTTCTCAAATGCACAAGCATCTCCTTGGGCCTCATGTATAAACGGTGCGTACGCACAGAATTGTTGCGTAAGAACTTTTCCACGTTCAAATCACGAATGTACAAAACCTACACTTGGCGTAAAGCCACGCACTTTTCCACAGTACCTCATGCCTTGTCATACACAAGTTCTCCGCTCGGTTTTACAGACTGACGGCACCCAGCGTCAAAGCAATGGTACTGTTCCTGTGTGATTACTCATTATTTTCATGACGCGGCTTTATAAATACACCGAAACTAACCGCATATTGTTTATTAGTGTAATGCATCTGATTGTAATTAACTCGTAACAATATAATGGTCCAGGGAACAGCCATAGTATTCCAAATACCATAACTGCTTTAGCGTTGTTACTCTCACTGCACCTTCCTCTTCTTATTATTTTTCTTCTTCTTCTTTCAGCTCCTCCCGTTAGGAGTTGCCACAGTGGATCATCTTTTTCCATATTACTCTCACTGCACCACGCAGAGTATTTATATCACTGTATCTGAGTGTGAATCACAGCAGCAGCTGATCGGAAAGAGAATTATCGGTATACAGCTTCAAGGACACGCTGTCTCAGCCACGGCAAAACGTTTTAAAGCCTTTCCTGTACAGACCTCGCGGTTCAGAAACAGTTTAATCCCAAGAACTTTAAATGCAGTCAATCAAGTGCTCCTTGTAGAACTGTTTGTACTTATAAGTACAATCACCCCACTGTAAACTTGCACTACAGTTATAATATCGCACAACCTGAGCCACTTTATAAAGCACGTATTTACATATGATGACGATATCATTTTTAAGGTGAAATGCAGCAAAATATGTTTGTTAAATTATACAGATAAAACTTTAACTTCATTTAAATAATCTATATTCTTCACTGGGAGTGTCGTTAAGGATAGAATAATTAAACATGTACTACGAAGATATTTCAATGTTCTTTAAACGCGTTTTGAAGAATCGGCGCTAAGCTTACAGAAGGCTTAACGTCTATTACAGAGCTGATTGTATGGCGATCGGTTACTTGGAGAAAGAAAAGCACTGACTGCAGTGACAGCTACGCCAATATATATTGAACATAAAACAAAAAGAGAAAATAACAACACAGCAAAAAACGCAGCGACAAATTTCGGCAAAAGTTAAATGCTTGTGTCATGAGCACAAGGCGGCTATGCAGTGTCTGCAACGGACGTGGCCATCCACCGTGCATGACATTGGCGGGCTAAGGAGCCACCGATTCTTCCTCTGCCCAGTGCCACCACAAGCCTAGAGCGCCCTGAGTACTGCTGCAATAAATTATTTCATCGAAGTGAAACACATGTTTAATAACGTGCTTTAACTCCTATCATCATGAAAATGACATCACGTATACATCTCAGTATTTTAGTTATTCAGAGAGATGTAATATCACGAATGTAATGGATTCTGTGTCCAGTTGGAGGAAGAGAGCCGGTTTAAGAAGCAAGTAGTGATTCACACACACAGAGCACATAGAAAATCAAATACAAAACAAAGCATTTAACGTGCTACTTTAATTACGATGTGATTTGAGAAACTGGTTAATTAAACGATTTTAAGATGAAGTTTATGATATTCTACTTTAATTACAAAATAAACTACGTGATTAAAGTGGAAATGTCGAGATTGAAGTTGACATTTCGTGCTTTTTCCCCACTGTGTGCCTTTTTTTCTCTGTACCCTAATAAGCTTTCATATGACACTCAAATAGTAGGGGTACAACTCGGCTTTTCACGGCGACTTTGATATGTGACTTCTTTTTTATTTCCGGCACTGTGCGATTTTGTGAACGTGAGCTTTCAAGTTTCTCCAACACGCTATGTCACTCGATCAACTTCCTTTTGTTGATTATACCACGGTTTATTTGAACAAATAGTATGTTTTTCATTTGCCTCCACTTGGTATTTACTAAAATTCTTATATTTCCCCCGTGCTTTTCCCATTGTCTTTTCACAGAAGGCTGCGCTTAAGGGTGATTTATATTATTTTGCATATTCAAAGAGGCGTGATTCTGGGAGGAGTTGGGGCGTTACATAAAGCGCGTGCACGACCGTTAGTTTTCACGCTGATTGGGATTTATGTAGCGGAAGAACATGGAAGTTGGAGTACGCACAGATTCCTGCATCTGGATTTTTCTGTGCGTAAGCACATTTCGGCTTTTGTGCTTACGCCATGTTATAGTGCGAGTTCTACGCACGGCGTTATACATGAGGCCCCTGGTCCAGTTAACATCATGACTAAAAAAAGAAGATAGAATTTGTTGGGGCTGTAGCAGTTTAGCAGACCCTTTTTGGGCTCTATCGACTGGCACAGTACATTTTTGTGTTGGAATTACTGACCATACATCTTTATTGACTACTTCGGTGCAGTTCTTTAAGAAAACTGCACCTCTTTCCTGTAAATAAGTTGTCACTCTCTCTCTTTTTTTTCTTATGATTTGAATATAAAAGTGTAGCGCATTTATTTCCCTATAGGATCACATATGGTTTTGCCGTGTGTATTGTCATGTGGTTCTTGACAGCAGCTAACCTGAATTAAACAACCAGGAAGCCATTTCTGCCTTTTGCTGTAACTTTTATTTAAAACTAGCTGTACACCATGGCTGTACCCATGTAGTAGTGAAAAAGGACAAATATTAAAAATCAGTAGACATCTCTTAGATTTGCACAAATAAATTGTTGCCGCAAGCAAACTGTGATACGCAGTGAGAGAAGTCGCAAAATCAACTAGAATGTTCAAGGAAAGTGTAAAAAAAATGACCTAAATCTGTATAAGTAGTTCTCTTGTGAAAAGTGGACAGACATACAGACAAACGTTGGATTTCATTTATATATATATATATATATATATATATATATATATATATAGGGTATATATATGGGTATATATATGTGTGTGTGTGTGTGTGTGCGTACGTGTGTGTGTGTGTGTGTATGTATGTGTATATGGCATTGTCTGTAGGATACCCTGCTTATTACATAGATTGATGTGAACTCTGTTGACTTCTTAACAATGTTAGAGTGCAGATTGTTTTGCTACAGGAAAACGTTCCAGGAACTACTTTTAAATACAGGAGGAAAATGTTTATTTTTAGCACTAAGATGAGCAACAGTACATGCTGAACAGTTTGTTGTCAAAGAGGTACTTTACTACTCCCCCAACCTTGTTATTTGTCTTTCCTAAATGCTAATATGCTGTTTAATACCTCTTGAATATCCTTCCAATTGCAGCTTTTATGAAAATTTTGTATGTGTAGAATTATGAGACACTTGTATCTTGTGTATATAGTATATCTTCGCTGCCTAGTGCGTTGTTGAATTGTAAATTAACCTAATAACAAAGAATGTTTAGTAAATGCAAGATTTTTTCTTCACACAGAACTTTTACTTGACTCAGTCAGGAGCTGTAAAATAAATTTATTTTATGTTTATTTACTACATTTATAGTCCTTATTATTCTGTATTAGACAGAAATGCTTGTGGGACTCAAAAGATTTAAGGCAATAGAGACAAACATACTGAAGATGGGTTTATTTGAAGCCTACTTCTTAAGGAAACATTAACTTATTTTTGCAGAATTATTTTCTATGTAACCTTGCATGCCATATATTTCTTTGAATGATCTCATCTATCACTGGAATATACTGTAACCATAATGTCAATTTGTTTTCCTTTGGAATAACTTTTGCAACTGACGTACACTCAGATGTACAAAGTTGCATTTCGCCTTTTATAGAAACAACAGCCTGTTTGATATGAATAATTAATGGAGGGTTATGTCCAGCTTGTGATATTACATTTACTTTATAATAACATATTTTGAATTTTTTTTTGCTAAAATAATTCTTTGAAGTATGTCTAAATGTTGAGACTGAAGATTCTGTACAACTTCATTTTTAGTGTGTTTTTTAAATTTTTTTAGTGTGTTTTGTCAAGGTGGTGTGTGATTTATAATGTAATTTAGTTTAAAATAAATTACTGTGACCCAACTACGAAGGACATTCAAAACGTTTCTGCACTGTTTTTAACTCTATTTATTAAGACTTTCAAACACAAATTACATAATTTTTCTACATAGTCACCATCGTTTGTGATGCAATTTTCCCAACGTCATACCAACTTTTTAATGCCCAATTACTACTCCTCCTGCCTTCACCGTTTCCAACAAAAATCTAAAGTGCATAAAATTTTTGAACGTCCCTCATACAATCAGTTTTCAGAATAAGAATAACATAGTATGTAAAGCGGATTGCTCAAATCTGAACCTAGAGGGCCACATTGGCTACAGTTTTTCATTCTAACCATTTCCCTAATTAGTGACCAGTTTTTCTGCTCTTTAACTTAATTTTATTGATTTGCTTTTGAGACTCAGGCTGTTTAAATCAGGGGTGAGAAACATCTGTCTTGGAGGGCTGCAGAGGCTGCAAGTTTTTGTTCCAACCCAGTTGCTTCAGGAGAAGTTATTTATTGCTGATAAAGCACTTATTGCTCAAGTGACAATTTTCTGCTTTATTTTATTTTTTTCACTTATTGAAATTTTGCCCCCTTAATTTCTTATCTTGGTCTTAAATGGCTGCACTCACCGTTTTTAATTGGTCTTAATTATCAATAAGATGTAAATGACAACAGAGCCAGCAGTTCTCCATCTAGCTTATTTCCGTTTACATATGTGTATTTCATCATGCAATATTTAGTATAATAAAGTACTTAGAAGGAAACTGAAGAGAATGAAGTGAGTGACTGAAAATTACTCCTCTGTTCATTTGGGTGATATCATTAGAAAGGTAACAAAATCTGTAATTTAAGAATTACCTGACATTGCACAGTTAAAACACTAACAAGTCATTATGTTAAATAAGACCTGTTATTGGTAAGGATTGTTTTCTAATTAAGCAACTGTGTTGGAAAATAAATCTGCAGTCACTGTGGCCTTTCAGGACTGACATTGATCACTCTTGTCGTAAACAGGACAGTTACAACATGGACAGCAGAGTATGAAGGAAGTCATGACGTAAGAGTGTGGAACACATCTCTGTGATTTTAAGAACGCAAAAACTGATATTCTGAACTTTGGCTGCTGACTTGCAGTGTGTTGTCTTCATATCAATCTGTCTGTCATGTTCTTTTTTATGTAGTGTATTTCTTGAATTATACTTTTATGTTGAAGTACATGAGAAACAAAAAGACATACAGCCTTTGCAGCTTGTAGCAGCTGGTTTTGGCAATTTCTAGAACATACAGTGCATCCGGAAATTATTCACAGCGCATCACTTTTTCCACATTTTGTTATGTTACAGCCTTATTCCAAAATGGATCAAATTAATTTTTTCCTCAGAATTCTATACACAACACCCTATAATGATGACGTGAAAAATGTTTACTTGAGGTTTTTGCAAATTTATTAAAAATAAAAAAATTGAGAATGCATATCTACATAAGTATTCATAGCCTTTGCCATGAACCTCAAAATTGAGCTCAGGTACATCCTGTTTCCCCTGATCATTCTTGAGATGTTTCTGCAGCTTAATTGGAGTCCACCTGTGGTAAATTCAGTTGATTAGACATGATTTGGAAAGGCACACACCTGTCTATATAAGGTCCCACAGTTGACAGTTCATGTCAGAGCACAAAACAAGCATGAAGTCAAAGGAATTGTCTATAGACCTCCGAGACAGGATTGTCTCGAGGCACAAATCTGGGGAAGGTTACAGAAAATTTCCACTGCTTTGAAGGTCCCAATGAGCACAGTGGCCTCCATCATCTGTAAGTGGAAGAAGTTCAAAACCACCAGGACTCTTCCTAGAGCTGGCCGGCCATCTAAACGGAGCGATCGGGGGAGAAGGGTCTTAGTCAGGGCGGTGACCAAAAACCCGATGGTCACTCTGTCAGAGCTCCAGAGGTCCTCTGTGGAGAGAGGAGAACCTTCCAGAAAGACAACCATCTCTGCAGCAATCCACCAATCAGGCCTGTATGGTAGAGTGGCCAGACGGAAGCCACTCCTTAGTAAAAGGCACATGGCAGCCTGCCTGGAGTTTGCCAAAAGGCACCTGAAGGACTCTCCGACCATGAGAACCAAAATTGTCTGGTCTGATGAGACAAAGATTGAACTATTTGGTGTGAATGCCAGGCATCACGTTTGGAGGAAACCAGGCGCCACTCATCACCAGGCCAATACCATCCCTACAGTGAAGCATGGTAGTGGCAGCATCATGCTGTGGGGATGTTTTTCAGCGGCAGGAACTGGGAGACTAGTCAGGATAAAGGGAAAGATGACTGCAGCAATGTACACAGACATCTTGGATGAAAACCTGCTCCAGAGCACTCTTGACCTCTGACTGGGGCGACAGTTCATCTTTCAGCAGGACAACAACCCTAAGCACACAGTCAAGATGTCAAAGGAGTGGCTTCAGGACAACTCTGTGAATGTCCTTGAGTGGCCCAGCCAGCGCCCAGACTTGAATCCGATTGTGAACATCTCTGGAGAGATCTTAAAATGGCTGTGCACCGACGCTTCCCATCCAACCTGATGGAGCTTGAGAGGTGCTGCAAAGAGGTGTCTCTGTTTTATTGACCAGAATGGGTAGCAGATGGGCAGACTGCGAAAGAAAACTAGTAAAAATATTTGGGGTGCCAACCTGGCTACCCTATTTAATTGTTGGTGTTGCCAGAAACTAAAAAGGAAACAAAGGTGCTTCAGTGCTTTTGCGCTCATAAGCAGACAAAACAACAGCCCAAATTGGCCAAGTTAACCAGTTAAGGAAGAAAAATAAAAACCACTCAAGCCTGTTTCCATTGTGCGGTTCCATCTCAAAATGGCTGTGCACCGACGCTTCCCATCCAACCTGATGGAGCTTGAGAGGTGCTGCAAAGAGGAATGGGCGAAACTGGCCAATGATAGGTGTGCCAAGCTTGTGGCATCATATTCAAAAAGTCTTGAGGCTCTAATTGCTGCCAAATGTGCATCGACAAAGTATTGAGCAAAGACTGTGAATACTTACATACATGTGATTTCTTAGTTTTTTTATTTTTAATAAATTTACAAAATAAATTTACAAAAACCTCAAGTGAACCTTTTTCACGTTGTCATTATGGGGTGTTGTGTGTAGAATTCTGAGGAAAAAAATGAATTTAATCCATTTTGGAATAAGGCTGTAACATATCAAAATGTGGAAAAAGTGATGCGCTGTGAATACTTTCCGGATCCACTGTACGTGCAAATGGCCTCAACTCGATCAACCATAAATCGGCACATGACTATATTTGGAACTGCAGTTTTTCTGTAATATATTTTCTTACTTGTTTGATTTTGTTGTGTCACAAACATATCGTAGTAAATGCACTCAGCAATTTTTGTAAGAATAATAATAAATCATTACATTTATACTGTATATGCATTTCTTCAACAACCATGTGTTCTTTGTAGATGAAATATAGTAAACATGCAATCTGTTGAAGCTATTGTTCACCCTATATTATATGTTATGTGGAAAAAGTATGAACAATAGCTACATATTTTCATTTTTATAAATCCTTACCATTTTATTTATTTTTCAGAGCGATATGGCCCGAAAAATGTTGTGGTCATACTAGGTAATCATTGTCATCGTCTACATGAACAGGGTAAGCCTCAAAATATACTAGACGTATTTATTTGTATTGCATTTTCTTTTTCCTTTTTTTTGTACAGTTTATTAAGTGCAATGCCAAATGACGATTCAAACCTTCCACTGATCTATAAACAGCTAGAAGAAGATAATTAATACTTGTATATCTGTGCAGTAGATTTCTCAGTCTGTAAAAGATAGATAATCAGATATTTGTTGAGATTGATACTGGTTATCTATGAATCATGATCAAATTCTGAATTGGTTATGCATTGTGTTCTTAATTATTGAGAAGTTCTCACCAAACATAAAAACATTCACATAGAAACATTCCTAAATTATTACTTTTAAAAGTATAAAGTATTTTATAATTTATAGTTTTAACTTTTTTTAGATTAAAATATGGTAATAGTCCTTATAATACACAAAGAGAGTATATGTGCTTCATGAGCAATTTCTCATGTGAAATACATTAAGAAATATAGTGGGTTTTTTTTTCACAGAAAAAGCAATTGTGGTAACTAGGGGCAGCTGGGTATATGTTAAAATTTATGTTTGGTTCTTCTCTCTGTAAATTTGCCATTTTTTCACTTTGGAGAAGCAATTTAATATTAAAAGAACATAATAAAGACAGGTTTTAGTAAAAACAGGCAATTCAACTTAATGTAGATTGCCTATCCCTGTTCATTTTCTTTTTCCAAAAATGTTACTGATTCGGGGTCTGATAGTTACTGAAGCACTACTGCTAACTACAGTGTTTAGAAATCAATTCCCAAATATCCACACTGTTACATGGGTGTATGATATATATAGCATGATATATGGGAAAGTTTCTAGTTTACTTTTGCTTATTGAATATTTTGTCAAGGTGGTTTGTTATGTGTTATAGAGGTTTGCTCAGACCGCTATTTGTAGAGGCAGCTTATTTAGGCATGTGACACAGGAACACATGCACAACTCTACGGCCATTTTAATAGCTCAGACTGACTACTGAGGATCTGTTTGCTGACAGGAGCGGCTATCTTGCAAGTAAATGAGGAAAATACTGTATACAAAATATGGAAGTAGATGTGGTCACCCCCAAGGTAAGTCAGAAACAGTCAGACAAAAGATGGAAACCAGCCCCAGCTAGGATGCCAGCTCTTTGTGGATAAAAGTTCTGCAACTTTACACACATTCATGACTATTTAAAAATGCCTTAGAGAAAACCATAGCCACAGCCCTTCTCCCCCGATCGCTCTGTTTAGATGGCCGACCAGCTCTAGAAAGAGTCCTGGTGGTTTCAAACTTCTTCCACTTACAGATGATGGAGGCCACTGTGCTCATTGGGACCTTCAAAGCAGCAGAAATTTTCTGTAACCTTCCCCAGATTTGTGTCTCGACACAATCCTGTCTCAGAGGTCTACAGACAATTCCTTTGACTTCATGCTTGTTTTGTGCTCTGACATGCACTGTCAACTGTGGGACCTTATATAGACAGGTGTGTGCCTTTCCAAATCATGTCCAATCAATTGAATTTACCACAGGTGGACTCCAGTTAAGCTGCAGAAACATCTCAAGGATGATCAGGGGAAACAGGATGCACCTGAGCTCAATTTTGAGGTTCATGGCAAAGGCTGTGAATACTTATGTACATGTGCTTTCTCAATTTTTTTATTTTTAATAAATTTGCAAAAATCTCAAGTAAACATTTTTCACATTGTCATTATGGGGTGTCGTGTGTAGAATTCTGAGGAAAAAATTAATTTGATCCATTTTGGAATAAGGCTGTAACATAACAAAATGTGGAAAAAAGTGATGTGCTGTGAATACTTTCCGGATGCACTGTATATTCCTAGAAATAAAATTCATCACTTATCCTTAGTAAGTATTATGTGTACAGATGCATACAGTTGTGTCATTCGAGTATGCCTATTATATAATCTGTTAAATTCATTATTTTTCACTTTTTCAATAGAAAGAAATTTTCTTTTGTCTGCCTGGAACTGTGCCCTTCCACTTGAAGTGCAAAACTTGAAGAAGCATGTTGAAACAAGAGAGCAAATTGCAATTAAAATGAAGCTAGGTTCCATTGAACAAATTTAAGGTAACCAATGTTGTTTCTTAAATTACTTGACTTTTAAGGTATTTCATAAATGTTCATTAGATTAAAATTACATTCTGTTGCTCTCTGTCCCACTGCACTGGGATGAGTTAGTTTATCCTGAATTATCTTTTTAACATTAGAATTACCAGAGCCAATGAAAAAACTCTCAAATCTGGCCCACCTTAAATATTTTCGCACCTCTCCGTCAGCCTCTTTTGTCTTGTAAATGTGTCGATACACCCAAGCAGCAAGCAGCCTTCTATACCATCCCCCCCACCGCCTCAGAACGAGCAAGAAGTTCTCCCAGTTCCTGCCTTGATTGATTATCTGGGAGTGGGCTACCCAGAATTGGATTAATTTGATGTATGTTTTGTGTCTACAACAATCTATGTAAACACATTGAAACGTTTTTCATGTTTTAGTAATAAATGACAAAATGTAGACATGAATTGTATAATGTATGAAGGCTGATGGCCAAATATCAAACAGTTTCACAAAAGGTGCAAGTATAATACAACTTCCATGGTGTAGCGGTTAGATCTGCCGACTTATAATCCAGAGGTCCTGAGTTTGAAACCCTTTCCCCTGCAAATTTACTGTTATAAGTAGTGAGCTACACTTATTGTTAATATTATACAATAAAAACATGCATTTGATTTGAATCTGTAACTGCCTGTGGAAATTTATAGCACTTGTAAAAGTTAGCTTTTTTTTTTTGTTTTTCACTTTTATTCTCTCAGTCACGATCACGATACAACACCCACCCCCCACCCCAGATCTGACGTGGTTACTTTTTATCTGAAACTGGGAATAACTGTATATGTGACTGGTGGTCTGAGAGAATGGAAATGGAAATTCTCTGATCAAGAGGGATAAAAGCTGACACACAGACGCTGGTGAATCTTCCTGCTTCATATCTCCCCATCACTTGAAATTTTTTTGTTCAGTTTTATTGAGTGTTCCTGCTCACGCTGAATTAGTTTGCACCTTACGGTCCATGATGTCAAAGCCGCAATGACAAAAAAAACGGAGACATAGGTATATGTGATATTTGGAATAGAGTTTATGACCTGTATAGTACATTTCGGAAAACATTGTGGCACTGATGCAACATTATTCATATCATTCATATTCATTTGCATGCCTTTATGCGCTAATAATCAGTGACTGCATTTTTTCTTCGATCTTGCCCATGCAGTCTCCACATTTTGGTGCACAGTGCTGTTTCTTTTGTGCTCCAGGACATGCAGAGGAAAGAATAGTGCAAAGAGATCAGTTCCACGTTATATGGAATCATCAGATTCAAATGTTAACAGTCCCCACACACCCAAGGACTGTCTTTCCCACGTCTATTGCAATGTACACACTTCTCTCTGTGCTGTGGTTACTATTACACTGAAGGGGCTGGGGACGCTTTGGTCTTGGAACAGAAGCTTTTCGATGTTGCATCCTCTTTTGCTTTATCCATTGCCTTTTCTTGTACGAAGCGACTACAATGTAAGCCATTAACGCTCTTATTTTCTCAGTGGCCCTCGTGCATGTCTTGTACAGTACATGCTGATCGCTGCCAGGTCAAGTGTGTTATAGCACACAGCAACCAGCCACCTGCGTGCTCCTGCTCGCACTGAATAAGCTCACGCCTTCTGGTGCACAATGTCAACACAGCACCAAACAAAAAAAGATAGAGACAAATATATGTGACATTTTGAAGAAATCATTTTATGATCTGAATAGTACCAATCAGAAAACATTGTCGCACTGATGCACTATTATTTAAAAACAAACAGCATCAGCTGTAAATGTATGGTATTTCTAAAAGTTATATTTTTTAAAAGGTTATTTTTCAGTTTTATTCTCTCGATCTGACTCTAACAAACAGCACCAGTATAAATTCACACCTGATCAGAGCCGATTAGAAGTGATAAACACAGTTTTCCATTCATTTCTCTTTCTTATATAAACACTTCTTACATCAACTTAGGTAAAAATGATTTTACCTCAATCTGATTAAGCAAAGAAGAAATAGAAAGGGGTAGCTTTTTATGCTTGTTTATTTAAGTTCTCTTAATCTCTTTTATGAACAAAATAAATAGTTTATTGACAGATACTTTTGTTGTTGAAAATTCATATTGTGACAGATAGGGGGCGATATCGCTCCCTTGAACCCTCAGACTATATGCCAGACACCAGATAAAAGTCCAAATTATTATTTTATTTGAACTGCACAGTGCACAAAACACCCTCCTCTCCACAATAACAATATAAATAACAATACACTAATCAATAATCACAATCCACCACTCCCAGACGCATTGCCACCCTTCCACCCAGCTCAGCTCAATGCTCTGGTGTTCCTCAGTCTCTTTTATAGTCCCTGACCCGGAAGTGTTTCTCATCCTTCAGTCCATGTGACTCCTTATCACTTCTGGGTCAGATAAAATCCTCTTCATCCTGGAAGTACTGGGTTATAAGGCACATGTGACTCTCTGGGTCTCCCTGTAGCGTCCTCTGTTGGCCCCTGTGGTATCCAGCAGGGCTGTAGAGGAAAGCACCATTGTTCATGATTCCCTGCTGGTATCTGGGGCCCCCCCCATGCTACTGGGAGAGCTCCATCTGGTGGCCTGGGGGTATTGGCCAGGATGACAAGCCGGCCATTGACCACAGTATATATAGTAAAAAATGAGGGACTGATAGTTTTTAACCCGCTCCCAATTACTTTTCAAATACCTTGTCCTTCTATCGATGACTTGCACACAGAGAGAACTATTCCACTAAATCATAGCTATAGCACAATATCACCCAAAATCCAAACAAAAAAATTCTGTGAACTAATAAACAGATGATGTGCTTGCTATCACAACACTTAGATTTAAGGCCAGTTCTCACTTTCTTCAAAGGAGCTGAAAAATGAATAAAGAAGAGAGAGGTCTGTAAACAGGAGTTAAATTTGTGAAGTAATTATATGTTTATAAACAGAAACCTCTGCAAACAAGTTTTGCAGAAATATGACTGGGCATTGATTACGTTGACTATAAAGTAAACCATGCAAAAGGCGAATTACATGCATGTGTAAACAGCTCTCCACTCATCTTTGGTAACAACTTTGTCCAATTCATTTGGAGGAGTCTATACCATATGTAGTAGAAACTTAGAGCCTCAAGAAATTTCCACACATTAAAACTGACTCTGATTTTTATAGGTACCACAGAGCTAATTTACGTTTAATAAACTGACTCACAGTTTTTATTTTTTGATTACTTTTCTGTGTTTCCCTTTAACTTTGGGGGTGTGCATCCCATAATTTGTATAGTAAATTACAAAAAATAAGTCTCTTTCATTTTTCTGTGTTTTATGCCAATAAGCTAAAACAGAAATGATTCTTTTTAAGCTTTCCCATAGGAAGTGTCAGTATTGCTTATTAGCAGCAGGTATGATCTAGGTGGATTTTGATTTTGTCTATTGATGCTTGCTTTTAATACTGTAGTGAATGTGGACTATGTCTTTTTTGATTGAAAAAAGTGAGCATCAACAGACAGAAGTTTAAACAGATGGCTACATTTGCTGAGATTTGCCATTTAATTCAGTTTGGGTTTAGAATCCAGACTTCTGTTTGAAGATGCTGCAGGAGCAAGGGATGCTAAGATATCTTCTACTTTCTTCTGTCTTCTCAGATATCATAGATATCTATGATCACCCACAGCGGCATTAATTACATTGGATAAATCATCAAGTAAAAGTGAATGGTTAGTTTCATTATGTATGAGATCTGGAAGACATTATTCTCATTTAAGTTTGGATATGGAGTTGACATGCAACAGTTACTTAGAGGAGTTTTTTTATTCTCATGTTGTGGATATTTTTATGATCTATGTTGTTGTATTTTTCAGATAGAATAACTTCTTGGATTCCAAATCTCGTCTGAAAAAATATTTATATATTTATTGTACATTATTTTCCTTCAAAGTACAATAAACACTGACTGAGGGGACAAATTAAAATTTATCTTTGAAGAACATTTTCTCATTTGGGAGATCAATGATAATTGCTATGCTGTTATTTATTTCAAATTGAAATTGATTTTTGTAAGATTTGAAAACATTAACGGATGTCTTAGATTTCACATTTGAAAACAACCTGATACATCTGCTGGTATTTCTGTACTACTTTGGCTTGCCGTGGAGAGGGGACCCAATCTTAGACAAGTTGCATGGATAGGCTACTGGTCCTTAGGAACTCTTAATTGGGTAATGTATGTAATATAATAATTAATAAATATTAGTGAATTATGTGGCACAGGACTTTTTACTGAAATTATTTTTTCTCAATATTTATTTTTATATCCTTAAAGTTTCATTCTGAAATGTTTTTTAGGAGTTGTTTTCATCTCAGTACTAAAATGTAAGCTGCTTTCAACATTTGTACAAGCTAGGACATTTGAGAAATTTGGCCCAATACCAGAATCTATCAAAATTGGGATGTCTTTTCCTAACTTGGGCTGTTGATATATACAGAGTGTCAATATCGATGTTATGAAGGATTATTCGTAACAAAATGAAAAAGAAAGAATTAACTTTAACTTTATTGAATTTGAACTCCAAGTTGAACACCTGACCCCTTCTGTTTTCCCATTCTACTTTTGTATGTGTGGTTCACTACATGGACTTCAGTTTGCTCCCAAAATGCTTTTGTCTGAACTTGTGGCGGTACTTGTGCATGAGCTACCCCTATATGTATGTATGAATTGATAAAAGAGATATTAATGTAAAAAGCAAAAATTGAAATAAACAAGTGTTCCAAAAGTGTTGACTCTTATGATTTTAAAATTCTTTTCACTTTGCTTTTGAAAATTTTCTTTTGTTAATTTATTTCTTTCCCTTCATAAATGTGACAAGACATATGTATTTTTGCTTTGTACAATGATATTTATGTGTAAGTGCATGGTAAAAGTAACTTTTTGATCTTTCTGTCTCAAATTGCAAATATTGTCCTTATGTGTTTTTGTAATGAGAGGAATTTTCTTTGTAATAATAATAAACGTGAACTGCAGTGCTCTATCCTCTTATTATGGGTATATGAAAATCACACTTAGCATCTCAGTCGTAGCTGGGGCTATCTGTAGAAAGGAACTAGAGCACATCCACAGTTGCAACTGCTTATCCTGTCCTGGTTGATCTGATATCATAAGGTTTATGTTGTTCTTCAAAATAAGTATTTTAGGACTGTCGTTCTCCTTTAAAGTTTGCTTCTGCCATAATTAAGGAGGCACTTTATGCTCAAAGGCTACCATGATGTCACAATAACTTTGATGTTGTTCCAGGAACAACTGAAACCTCCTGGTATCAGATTTCTCATTTTCCCCAAGGTGAAGCAAGAGCAGTTTTGACAGTTTTACCTTGAGCTGACTGACCCAGCATTTAAAGACAAGTTTTAGTCCTAAACCAATCTATCAGTGTGAGCATATTACAGTAAGAGTGACGGTATAGTGGAAAGTTTGATGGGACAGTACGTTAGGTTATGTCATGTGCACTGCAAAAAATGAAATCTAAGCAATTGGAAAAGTATTTATATCATGTAATTAAATCTTGTTTTCCTTATTGTAAGAGATATTGCCTTATCAAAAAATTTGCGTTTACAATTACGAAATATTGTCAAGTAAATTTTGCCTACTTCATTTGGCTGTTTTTTTTTTTTTTTTTGCTAAATAAAAACAAAACTCCCATTTCAAGTTTTTTTTAGGCTAGTTTTCGCATATGCATTTTTTCCCGTGTGGGTCATATGTTTAAGGGTTTCCACTGTGTATATACAGTATCTCACAAAAGTGAGTACACTCCTCACATTTTTGTAAATATTTTATTATATCTTTTAATGGGACAACACTGAAGATATGACACTTTGATACAATGTAAAGTAGTCCTAATTCCTTTAAAATTTAAGGACACTGAATGTGTAATTTTGATAGAAAAATAAAACCTTTTATTAGGTTTTTTTGGATAAGCATTTATTTTTTAATTTGTGGTGGCTGCTGGGAGTTCAGCTGGCAACTAGAAGGTGCACCCCCATTTATAAATTGATCTGCCCAGCTTCATAACACTTGAATAAAGCTTCTTTTGGCTGGTGCCTCATTTCTTATTTCTGTCTTTCAACTCAATTTTTAGTTTGAGAACACTGCAACCAAGAAGAGCTTAGCCATAGGGTAAGAGATCAGGAAATGTGCAGATTAGATACTTTATGTCAATGGGTTTGGGAGAGGAGTGTTGTTGTGGACAGTATTCATTAAATAAAGCATTATCTTTTACAGTTTAATAAATGTAAGATTTGTAAATTTATAATTTATGCTGCACATTTTAAAATACCAGAAGCAATAAATAAATCCCAAGATAGATAAATAGATACTTTATTAATCCCAAGGGGAAATTCACATAAATTCACATTTCTCAGGATTACAGAAGGCACCAAAGGTTTGTAGCGCCACTTTCTAGCTAAATGCTTGGCTTTTAACTTGGCACCAGCTCTGCTGCCACGATACCTCCTTTTTACCTCGTCAGGTAAATAGGGAACCATACCGGCGCAGGAATTCGTTCTCAGCACTTGAAGTTGACTACCTGAATAGATGAGTCTCGGCGTGTAAAAATCGATGTCCAAGTAGTTAAAAGTGTTCAGGGAGAGAGTCCACATAAAAGAAGGTGGTAGGATCAGTGAAATGGACAAAAATAAAGAAAAAGGTAAAAAGATAAAGTCATACACAAAGTTGCCACTCGCGGCGGCGCCTGAGTGAATGACTGATAGACACCGCACACAACACAGTGTCCCTGCACAAAACACCCCTTCAAAGTCCGGACCTCTTTCTGGTCCTTCTTCCACTGCCGCAACTCCTCTCCGCTGAGCTTTGTCTTCTTCTTCCTGACTCTGGCTAATGACTGAAGGAAGGCAGCCTCTTATATATCCGCCCAGCTCCAGGTGCCCTCTGACAATCTCCCTGTGGCATTTCCTGGTGTGACGGAAGTGCAGCATGAGTAGGGCTGCAACTAATGATTATTTTCGTAGTCGACTAATTGTTCAATTTTACTTCCGATTAGTCACGATTATTTCATGCCTGACAATTCTGATGACTGCGACCTGTTGTTGGACATTCTGTTTTGGGCTCCAGTACATGTCTTACCTCACCTGCTCACGTCTGTCCACCTGTGAATGTCACCCTGATGTCTCCGTATTAACATGATTAAAATTAATCATAATCAAATTAAAATAACAACCAGTGAAACTTATGAATTTGAAAATAATAAGATGTTTTACATTAGTGTGACCATCACAATAAAAAAGAAATACATATGCACATAGTCTTTAAACAAAAAAAGTGCATTTAACTTTTTTTTTTTCCTTTTTAATAATTTTATTGCAGTCTATACAAATCAATCAATTTTTTACATAAGGAAAAACTGAGCTAAGGACAAATCAATCCCCTTCCCGGGAGAGAGAGCAAGCCAAACGGCATGGAATTTAAGACCTGTAAACATACCTAAATTAATAAATTCTCTGTGCTTTATGAGATTATTTTTAAATATTACTGATTAGATCCTGCCATGTTTTGAAAAAAGTCTGCACAGATCCTCTAACTGAGTATTTGATTTTTTCCAATTTTAAATAGTATAACACATCAGTTTCCCACTGACTTAGAAGAGGAGAGTTTGGGTTCTTCCAGTTTATCAGAATAAGTCTGCGTGCCAAGAGTGTAGTGAATGCAATCACAATTTGTTTGTCCTTCTCCACTTTAAGCCCCTCTGGAAGAACCCCAAACATAGCTGTTAATGGGTTAGGAGGGATTGTGAGTCCAAGGCTGCCTGAAAGGTAATTAAAAATTTTTGTCCAGAATAATGTTAATTTGGTGCAGGCCCAGAACATGTGACCTAGTGAGGCTGGGACTTGGTTGCAACGTTCGCAGGTTGGATCATGCCCTGGAAACATTTTGGAGAGTTTTAGTCGAGACAAATGTGTTCGATGTATAATTTTAAGTTGTATAATTGTATGCTTTGCGCATATGGAGCTCGAGTGAATTCTCTGCATTGCTACTTTCCACTCCTTTTCTGATATATTAATTGAGAGATCTTTTTCCCAGTGTCCTCTTGGATCTTTGAAAGGGAGGGACTGTAAAATGATTTTATATATTGCAGAGATGGTGTCTGAGTTCTTGAGATTGAGCAATATTTTTTCCAGCATGGATGATGGTGCAAGATGAAGAAAATCTGGAAGGTTCTGTTTAACAAAGTTCCTGATTTGAAGATAGTGAAAGAAATGTGTAGCTGGAATGTTAAATTTGGAATATAATTGTTTATAGGATGCAAAGACGTTGTCTATATAAAGATCTCTAAACAAGTTAATTCCAAATTTTTTCCAGATATTAAAAACTGCGTATGTTTGTGAAGGTTGAAAGAGGTGGTTCTCTTGCAGAGGTGCCACAGATAGAAGCTTCTCTGTCTTAAAATGCTTTCTACATTGGTTCCAGATTTTAAGTGAGTGGAGCACAATTGGGTTATTTGTATATTGCCGATAACGTGTGTTTATTGGAGCGCAGAGCAAGGAATACAAAGAAGTACTGCAGGATTTTACTTCTATTGCGGTCCATGCCTGTATATGTTCTTCTATTTGTGTCCAGGTTCTTATCGCCTGTATATTTGCTGCCCAATAATAAAACTGGAAGTTAGATAGATAGATAGATAGATAGATACTTTATTAATCCCAAGGGGAAATTCACATAATCCAGCAGCAGTATACTGATACAAAGAAACAATATTACATTAAATAGTAATAAAAATGAAAAAATAAAAATAAAAAAAGCAGACAATAACTTTGAGTAATGTTAGCATTTACTCCCCCGAGTGGAATTGAAGAGTCTCATAGTGTGGGAGAGGAACAATCTCCTTAGTCTGTCACTGAAGCTACTCCTCTGCCTGGAGATGACACTGCTCAGTGGATGCACTGGATTCTTCATGATTGACAGGAGTTTGCTTAATGCCCGTCGCTCTGCCACAGATGTTAAACTGTCCAACTTTACTCCTACAATAGAGCCTGCCTTCCTAACAAGTTTGTCCAGGCATGAGGCGTCCTTCATCTTTATGCTGCCTCCCCAGGACACCAACGCGTAGAAGAGGGCACTCGCCACAACCGTCTGGTAGAACATCTGCAGCATCTTACTGCAGATGTTGAAGGATGCCAACCTTCTCAGAAAGTATAGTCTGCTCTGACCTTTCTTACATAGAGCATCAGTATTGGCAGTGCAGTCCAATTTGTCATCCAGCTGCACTCCCAGATATTTATAGGTCTTCACCCTCTGCACACAGTCACCTCTGATGATCACATAGTCCATGAGGGGCCTGGGCCTCCTAAAATCCACTACCAGCTCCTTGGTCTTGCTGGTGTTAAGGTGTAAGTGGTTTGAGTCGCACCATTTAACAAAGTCTTTGATTAACTTTCTGTACTCCGGCTCCTGCCCACTCCTGATGCAGCCTACAATAGCAGTGTCATCAGCAAACTTTTGCACGTGGCAGGACTCCGAATCGTATTGGAAGTCTGATGTATAAGGCTGAACAGGACCGGAGAAAGTACAGTCCCTTGCAGCGCTCCTGTGTTGCTGACCACAATGTCAGTCCTGCATTTCCCAAGACGCACATATTGAGGTCTGTCTGTAAGATAGTCCACGATCCATGCCACCAGGTGTGAGTCTACTCCCATCTTTGTCAGCCTGTCCCTAAGGAGCAGATGTTGGATGGTGTTAAAGGTGCTAGAGAAGTCCAAAAACATAATTCTCACAGCACCACTGTCTCTGTCCATGCCGCCTTCTGCCTTTTGTCTTTGTAGGGTCGCTCTTTGGATGCGTAGATGTTTTGAATTCCAAATAAATGAGGTTATTGTTGAATCTAATTGCTTAAAGAATTATTTATTAATGTATATTGGAATATTTTGAAATAAAAAAGGAGCTTAGGAAGAATATTCATCTTAACAGTGTTAATTCTTCCAGCTAGTGTGAGATGAAGAGTTGACCATCTGTGCAAGTCTTGCTTGATTTTTTCCATGTTGACGGCGAAATTTTGTTGATAAAGAGCTTTATGTTTACTTGTGATGTTTACCCCGAGGTATTTAAACTGTTCTGCAATGATAAAAGGTAGGGTGTAAAGTGCATTTAACTTAATCAAAAATGGCCACTGGTGTGTCTTAAAGTTCAAAAGTTAAAAAAAAAGCTTCAATACAAATAAAATAAAACAATGTACTGTTTTAAAAAGATTCAGTTCATATATTCCTGATTGCAGTGCAGGAATGTGAGCATTTTGACATGCTTTGGTGTGAGGCTGGCTCTCGTCTTTGAGACAATGTTCCCTGCTGCTGAGAAGAGACGCTCAGTGGGAGTAGAGGTAGCAGGAATACACAAGAATGATTTTGTAGACAGAGAAAGATGTTTTAATCATTACACTCTGAAGGAAAAGTGTTGTAGTTTATCACATCATGTACTATATTATGCCAAAGTAAAAAAATAATGGACTAAAATATGTAACAAGCTAATTACTGATATACTCCAAAACACAAGTTACCTACCGTTAGTTAGAGATGGTTTACTATTCATATGAACTCAAATATTATATGTTAAAAGAAGAAAAAAAACTGGGACGGCTCAGCTACAATTATTCACTCGTGTACTATAGCTCCAATCACGTTAGCAAACATAACTGAAATTATATTCATTTAACCTTTAAACCGCTGCAACTGGCTAGAGTCGGTTTCCAGTACAATTTGGAAGCACGGCGATGTCAAGTATATATGGCGACATACAGTACATTCGGTGATGTACATTCATTGAACTCCACAACTGGCTAAAGTTGTTTCTCAGTGCAATTTACCAGAATGCCGGAGCCGAGTATATGCGGCGATGTATATTCATTGAATCCTGCAACCGGCTGTAGTCGTGCCTCAGTGCAATTTGCCAGCGAGCAGGGGGCGAGTATATTCGGCAATGTACATTCATTGAACCCCACAACCGGCTATATTTGCTTTACAGAGCAATTTGCCTGCACGCCGGAGCTGATCAGTCAGTGCCGTACATTTGTTGAGCAGCCAGCTCAAGGCCACTGCTGGCCCAGGCAGAACTACAGCACCATTGGCTCTGGGATTCATCCTCTGCACTAGACAAGCCTGCAATCATCAGCATTTACCTCTGTATGTTTGCATGCAGCCAGTTCAAGCGCAGTTAGCTCGGTCGAAACCTTGATATACACATTATAGTACAAACATCAACCCTAACACTTGACACTAACTTTACTTACTAAAACTTACCTCCCAAGAGACGGCAGTATCACAGCTTGACGATGCTTGTGTTTCAGATACTCATGCATCGCGGAGGTGCTGCCGTGAAAAGAAGCTCCACTTTGCATATTCTGCATTCAACAGTTTTTTCTTTTTCGGTTAAGTGCTCCCACACTTTAGAAAGCTTCTGTCTCAAATTTTTTTCCATTTCCTTCCCCTTCCTCTATCTACCCATTTATGTTCCACTACATTCTTTCTCTTCTCAGACATTCTTCTTCGTTGGTAGGACTGTGTGCAGTCTTGACAAATGATACTGCCCCCAGATGTTCATGAAGTGCATTGCAGTTACAAAATACAAGGTGGTTCTTTGTGAGTGGAGTCTCTATTGAAGGTTCTGTTTATGATGTGTCGACAATAAAAAAAAAAAATCTGCGTCAGCAATTTTTTGTAGTCGACATTGTCGATTACGTCGACTAATCATTGCAGCCCTACGCATGAGCACCCGGAAACACTCCGGGTGTCCCTGGCATTCCTTCCAGCAGCACTTCCGGGTGTGGCGGAATTGCTGCCATCCAGGGCTCCTCAATCCTCTGGGCACCCCCTTGTGGTGGCCACGGGCCCCAATAGGATTGAGCTTCCATGCTCGGTTCCCGTGTCACCATACAGACCAGGGAGGCTGCCATCTCATGGCCCAGGGGAGGTATAATCCCTCTCCTAGTCCTTCCAGGCACTGGTCAGAGTGTTGTTTGTGTGTGTTCTGGAAATTTTAGCTGCTTCACCAAATCTACTCTGATCTGCCAGTCAGAAACTGTCGTAAGAAGACCATTCCTAGATTTTGGTGGAGCATGGCTTTCTTCCCTGTCTTAATGAAGAAGATATTCTTCTACAGTGGATGAATTTGCCTGCTGGTGTTTATTGTAGTAGTTAATCTATCAGCAACTGCCTTCAGCATCGGGTTGTGGCACCAATAGTATCAGCCTTCTCCATCAGCCTTTGGGCAGCTGCTAAGGAGAACTGCCTGGAACTGATGTTGTCATAAATATGAAGCTGTCCACAAATGCTCGGGTTCATTTTGCAAATGTTTCATAAAGCTTAGGTTGTTATCTCGTTACTTAAGATTAATCATTAATTAAAGAGTGTTTCCCAAAACCCTTCCTAATTAAAGTAGTTCTTAATCTCACTTGTTAATTAATAAGTAATCCGACCTACTCGTTGTTTTTAATGCTATTCTTTATTTGGCTTTTTATCTGCAATTCTATCACACAGGCTTAGATGTCATCCCAAGTGAAACACAAAAAACATTAGGAAAATGTAAGAATAAAATAAAAAAATATATAAACAATAAAACAATAATTAGACAATTATGTAATTTCTAAGCTATAAAGCAATGCAAAAGAGTCACTTTTTAACCTTCAAAACTTGTAGAGAATTAATGAGTTAACCAGTCAAACTCTCCATGTCTTCAGTCACATCCTTTAAAGTCGAAATGTGAATCACCCCTTAGAACCAGCAATAATAATGGCAGCCATCCAGAGAATGCTGCAGCTCAACTGGAGATGCTGTTTGAGATGGGACTATCCAAGAAATCAACTTTCTGGTCTACTGTAAATGCTGTTTTACGGTTAGACATGAACCCCTAGAACCATCTTAGTAACTAACAATTAATAGAAAAATACAGGCTACCCAGGGATGAAATTATGACACTCCTTGGCCTAGTGCAGGACAAATTGGAAAGTGACTGCACGCACATATGCATTAAATGGAATACTTGCTGGAGTAGCCCTGAGACTTGACCCAATGTGAGAGAACCCTGGAGATGGACCAGCACTGGAGCAGGGAGGTTTGGGTGAGGTGGATGGAAATTCATTTGAACATACCTTCACCACATTAGATATTCCTTCAGTTATAGTTGACCTTAGTATGCCTAGGACCTGCTCCTCCTCCTGAGGTGAGTGAAACTGCCACCACCAGCTTTGGTCTTGTCACCTCAGCTCCCATTCCTTTTGTGACACTAGCAAAATTATATAATTCCTTCCTGATTTCAATGCCAGGCCTTCTTTGAAGACTACACGCACTTATCCTTTCTGCAATTTAATCCCATTTTTTCCAACTCAGTGTTGGTAGGCCTTCCATGAACCTTGGAAAGCAAAACTTGTTTTTCCCACCTCCTCAAAGAGTTGTTTTAATTTCTGTTTGATAAAGTGTCACTTCCTCTTCCTATCCCTCCTCATTATGGTTCTTTTTTGCATGTAATTCACATTTTGAGCCCATTTGAAGATCATTAACTGTATAGGTTAAATTGATTAATTAAATTAATTTGGCCTTTTTTGTTATTTTGTTCTTTTTATATGTGTATTTTAATAATTTATTGCACACATATGTATGTATATATGTATATGTATGTATGAATATGTATATATTGTAAATATGAATATGTGTATACTGTATGTATATATATGTACATAATAATAATGCATTTTATTTATATAGTGCCTTTCCCATGCTCAAGGTGCTTCACAGAGTCTTAGAAAAAAACAGCAGGGTATATGTAACATTGGATAGAAACATTTTCCTGAATAGAACAATGAAACAGACAACACAGCACTAAATAGAATAAAGGACAATAAACCAAAGTAAAATACTAAATTCAGTACTGAAAGAAAAACCTAAAAAATAACCTAATTTGTGATAGGACAGACACTCAAATTATCCTGAGCACCTGGATAGAGAGGTAAACTGAAAGAAAGGGCAGAATGTTAAGTTAACTTAAAAGCCTTCCTAAATAGATGAGTTTTGTTGTTTTTTTTAATTTTGTTAATTTTATTGTAATCATTCCATATGAATAAATTAATTTTTACAAAAAATAGGATTGAAAACAAATCGACCCCCACTCCTGAGAGAGAGATTATTACCAACGGAGTAAAACTTAAGGCTTGTAAACATACCTAAATTGATGAGTTTAGATTTCTTCCAGTTTAGCAAAATACACATAAGTCTATGTGCCAGACATGTAGTGAATGCAATCACAATTTGTTTGTCCTTCTCCACTTTAAACCCATCTGGAAGTACACCAAACACAACTGTTAATGGGTTAGAAGTGATTGTGACACCAAGGCTGTCTGAAAGGCATTTAAAAATTTGGCCCAAAATAATGTTAATTTGGAGCAGGCCCAGAAAATGTCACCCAGTGAGGCTGGGACTTGACTGCAGCGTTCGCAGGTTGGATCATGACCTGGAAACATTTTGGACAGTTTTAAGCGAGACAGATGTGCTCGATATATAATTTTGAGTTGTATAATTGTATGCTTTGCGCATATGGAGCTCGCGTGAAGTCTCTGCATTGCTACTTTCCACTAAATTGATGAGTTTTAAGTTGTTTTTTAGAAGAATGAATGGAGACAGCTGATCTAATTAATTTTGGGATGTCATTCCAAAGTCTGAGTGTTATGGAGCTGGTCCCTGTCACCCATGTAGTGCAGGTTAATGTGGAGCACAGCAAGTTTGCCAGAATCAGAGGACCTTAGAGGGTGAACGGGAGCAGAGTGATGGAGAAGGTCACTGATGTACTCTGGTGCAGGGCCATTTAAAGCTTTGTAGGTTAATAACAGAATGTTATATTCGATCCTGTAAGACACAGGGAGCCAGTGCAGGTGAGGCAGGATGGGTGTGATGTGCTCGCTGTTGCTGGTTTGTATAAGGACTCTTGCAGCTGAATTTTGAATCAGCTGGAGCTGTGATACAAGATTAGAAGCGGTACCTGCCAGTAGGGAGTTACAATAATTGATGCAGGATGTGAACAAAACATGGACAAGTTTCTGAGCATTAGAAAAGGAGAGGAATAAACAAACATTGGATATGTTACGGCGGTGGAAGTAGGAAAGTTTCTTAATGTGGTTTATGTGGGTGGAATAAGAAAGGGAGGAATTAAAAATGACACCAAGATTCCTTGCATCAGAAGAAGGTCTGATGAGATCATTGTCAAGAGTGACTGAGAAGGAGCTTATTATCTTAAGTAGCACTTTAGTGCCAATTTGCAGGAGTTCCATTTTGTTACAATTTAATTTTAAGGAGTTCTCTTTCATCCATGTTTTAATTTCACTGAGACAGGTTGTGAGCTGAGAAAGCCCTGATGAAGTTCCACTTTTAACACTGAAATAGAGGTGACTATCATCTGCATACACCTGATAACCCAGTCCATAGCTGTGAGTGATATGGCATGATATGGCATATACCATGTTTCCCCCAAAATAAGACAGGGTCTTATATTAATTTTTGCTCCAAAAGATGTACTATGACTTATTTTCAGGGGATTTCTTATATTTATTCATGTATAACAATATACATTTATCCAAATACAGTCATGTCATCTTCTTCTGGAATATCGTCATAACTCTCAACATTCAAACCTTGAATTCCAGCCTGAATTTCTTGCTACACCAGCCACTTTTAGGATCCTCCAGGATCGATGTGCGTTTGATGAATGGTTCAATGTGATGCAGCAAAATGGCGACATACAAATGCATTTGTGGTGCTTTTATATTCAAGCATCACATACTCCCCAAAGTAATGACACGATATATTTTAAAAGTCTCACATACCATCTTTGCTGTCTTTTTTTTTTTTTTTTTTGCACCTTGTACCATCAGAATCTACGACAGTGTATTTGCGCCACCGAGAAAAAAAAAGGTCATAATTTTGTGATTAACTAAAAAATTTGGGCTTTAACCTCGAAATGGTCACATTAACCTTGCAGTTTACTTTATCATTAAAGCAGACGTCACCTTAAAACTTACCCAGCTGTTAAATCGCTATTTGCTTCTGGGGCTTCCTCCTGACGTGACAGCAGTGGCAAGCAGCATCACCACACAGAACACATTACATTTATGATATTCCAGCTCTCTGCACATTTAGAGTTCTTAGATTTATACCTGATATCACTTTCATGATGAAATACATTAAAATATGTATGTTACATTTTACAGATAAATCGTTAACTTTGTTTAAATAATGAATACTGTTAATAGTTACACATATGGGGTGGCACGGTGGCAGAGCGGTAGCGCTGCTGTCTTGCAGGGAGTCATGTCGCTGGTATTCCCTGCCTGGAGTTTGCTTGTATTTCTGGTCGGTTTCCACAGTGCGCTCAGTTTTCCATCCAAAGACATGAAGGTTTGGGGATTTGGTGAAGCTACAATGATGTTAGTGTATGAGTGTGCTTGTGTTCACCTTGCGATGAGCTGATGCTCTGTCCAGGGATTTTGTTTCTGTCCTTGAGCAAATGCTGCTAGAATGGGTCCATCCCCGAATTGATGGATGTAATCATTAGACATTCTTTTCAGAGGTATTGTGGCAAGGTGTCCTCGGAATTTAATGGATGTTCCGGGCACATGCGTTGCATCACATTATGTATAAACCTGCCTTATTTTTCAGCTGCCGATTGGGCTTATTTTTTGGGGTAGGGCTTATATTACAGAGCAGCCTGAAAATCATGCTAGGGCTTATTTTCGGAGTAGGTTTTATTTTCGGTGAAATACGGTAAATACAGAAGAGAAGAGGGCCGAGTACAGAGCCCTGAGGAACTCCTGGATCTGCTGTTGCCTAGACTAACAAACTCTTGCCTATCAGTCAGATAGGACTTGAAACAGTGGAGGGCAGTGCACCCAGCATGTTCTCCATTCTGGACAGTAGAATGTCATGTCTGACCTGAGTGTCAAATGCTGCACTGAGGTCTAATAGAATTAATATGCTGGTTTGTCCAGAGTCTGCTGCCATAAGCAAATCATTCGTTACCCGAAGAAGAGCAGTTTCACAGCTGTGCTGCGCCTTGAAGCCAGACTGAAAGGGTTCCGTCAAATTATTAGTGGTTAAGTAATTGGTGAGCTGGAAGGCTACAACACACTCAAGAGCTTTTGACAGGAAAGGTAAGTGGGAAAATAGGCGAAAATTGTTAAGATCGTCACCATCAAGACCAGACTTTTTTAACATGGGGTTACAGAAGTGATTTTAAAAGTGGCTGCCACAAACCCAGTGTCGAGGGATGTATTGATTATTGTAACAGTCGGGATTATGGCATGAAGGCAGGATTTAAGAAGTGTGGTGGGGATGGGGTCCAGTACACAAGTAGTTGGCCTTATCTGACAAAGCAAGTCATTAAGAAATGGCGATATGTCTGGTGAAATTTTAGAAAAGGAACTGGTTGGAGTGGGAAGACGGAAGGATATAAATGGATGATGGACTTATGTTAGTTGAATTATTTAGATCTTTCATTTTATTGCGGAAAAAGTGGAAGAATTTTTCGCCGACTTCAGTAGAGGAGATAATGGGGCCACATGCAGGTTGAAGTAGTTCAGTGTTTCCCAACCTCAGTCCAGGAGACCCCTTGTGACTGCAAGTTTTTGTTCCAACCAGATTCCTAATCAGTGACAACACCTGATAATAGCACTGATCTCATTTAATTAGCTGGGATTATTTTCTCTTATTCTATGTTCAGAAAAGCACAGCAGCATGATTTTTACATTTATAAGACATTTAGAAATATTTCTGCTTTTACTGTAGATTTAAATGCTTAACTCTCTTTTATTGATTTCATTATATTTTGCCTTTTCTCTGTGCAGTTTTCCCCTTCCTTGTGTCTTATTAATGACAAAATGGGCAGAGCAGACACGCTGGCAAACAACACAATAATTAAAGGCTGCAACTACTTTAGCGTCAGACCCACTAATTAGTAAATAATGGATTAATTAAACAATTAGAACACCTGGAAAAGCAGAATGAAAATCAATATGAAAATATTGTTAAAAAGAAAAAAATACATAATTCCCATATAACTGCTTGGTATATTTTAATATATATATATATATATATTATATCTATACTAATAAAAGGCAAAGCCCTCACTCACTAACTCACTCACTCACTGACTCATCACTAATTCTCCAACTTCCCGTGTAGGTAGAAGGCTGAAATTTTGCAGGCTTATTCCTTACAGCTCACTTACAAAAGTTAAGCAGGTTTTGAAATTCTACACGTAACGGTCATAACGGTTGATAACAGTCAACAACGTCCGCCATGTTTAACTTTCTTATTTATGGCCCCATCTTCACGAAATTTGGTAGGCGGCTTCCCTGCACTAACCGAAACCGATGTACGTACTTATTTCGATGGTATGACGCCACTGTCGGCCGCCATATTGAACTTTCCAGCGTCACTAATTCTCCAACTTCCCGTGTAGGTAGAAGGCTGAAATTTGGCAGGCTTATTCCTTACAGCTTACTTACAAAAGTTAAGCAGGTGTCATTTTGAAATTCTACGCGTAACGGTCATAACGGTTGACAACGTCCGCCATGTTGAACTTTCTTATTTATGGCCCCATCTTCATGAAATTTGGTAGGCGGCTTCCCTGCGCTAACCAATACTGATGTACGTACTTATTTTGATGGTATGACGCCTCTGTCGGCCGCCATATTGAACTTTCCAACGTTACTAATTTTCCAACTTCCCGTGTAGGTAGAAAGCTGACCCCATCTTCACGAAATTTGGTAGGTGGCTTCCCTGCGCTAACCAAAACCGATGTACGTATTTTATTTCGTGGTATGACGCCACTGTCGGCCGCCATATTGAATTTTTCAAACGTCACTAATTCTCCAACTTCCCGTGTAGGTAGAAGGCTGAAATTTGGCAGGCTCATTCCTTACAGCTTACTTACAAGAGTTAAGAAGGTTTCATTTCGAAATTCTACGCGTAACGGTCATAACGGTTGACAACGTTCACCATGTTTAACTTTCTTATTTATGGCCCCATCTTCACGAAATTTGGTAGGTGGCTTCCCTGCGCTAACCAAAACCGATGTACGTACTTATTTCAGTGGTATGATGCCACTGTCGGCCACCATATTGAAGTTTACAATGTCACTAATTCTCCAACTTTCCGTGTAGGTAGAAGGCTGAAATTTGGTACATATTTCATTGGTATGATACCACTGTCGGCAGCCATTTTGAACTTTTCAACGGTCTTTGTTACTTATGGGCCCATCTTCAAGAAATTTTGTACACAGGTTCCTAACGCTAACTGAATCCTACTTACGTACAAATATACGTCCATAGCCTGCAGCTCGGTCACCGTGTGAGGCGGCGTTGGGTCCCCGATCCCAACGCCTCCCATGTTGTTGGCTGCCTGCCTGTATAAGGCCATCCGTCGCTCCAATCTCTACATTCCCTTCCTTGCTTCGCCACGGGATTCACGTCTCCCTGCTGATAAGTACAGCCTTTTTATTTAATCCACGGCTTCTCCGTTTTTTTATTGTTCATTTATTACGATTATAGTTATTGTGTAGGTATTTTAGACTTACTTTACATTGTTCAGGTACCCATTTCCTTTATCGTCTCAATCGTACCACCATTAACATGTCTTTCGAGGTGATCACCATTGATCAAAGAACTGTCACTTAACGAGTGGTTTCCATGTCCGGAGATGGCACCTACCTTTTCCATTCTCTTTGTTACATATTGCACGGCCGTATCAGGCTCACTCTTGATTTCTGGAGGAACATTGTGTCTTATGTATTGAATGACTGGGACAGGTTCAAGGTGTGGACTAATGACGTTACAGGAGATGATTATACTACACAGGAGCACTAGAAGAGTGAAATGCTTAAGCCCTTCACCTATGCATCTGCATATGAGTTGATGGCTGCCGCTGAATTGTTCGGTTGTCGCTTTCGACGACCTTTCGACAACCGCCAATGCTTCTTAAACATCTTCGATTCACAGGTGACGATTTCAGTAGTGGACACTTTGATGTTTATGAATGTTTAAACTCTCAAAAGCTGGATGTGACGTTATCGATGAAACCGTTGTATACTTACAACGCTTGACAGATGCCGAATGTCTCTTCAGCACAAGTCCTACAAATACTAACGTAATTGAAACAAACCATGAAACTCAAACCGATTATGATAGCAGCAATCCAAGCTGTGAGATTTGAGACAAGATTACTGTTCACATGGCCAACTGTACATTGCATGCTCAAGAGTAAGCTGAGCACACAGCTTCGTCATATTACAACCGGAGGGCCGAACTCAGAATGTGGTATACAAAGAGATCCTTAACAAATAATTATTGGTACATTTTCCCTCAGTTTAAAAAGGTTTAATTTTCTTCTTAATAAAAATTTTAAGGCAGTACGTCGCTGCTGCGAAGCGCGGGTATTTTGCTAGTCTATACTAATAAAAGGCAAAGCCCTCACTCACTCACTGACTCACTCACTCATCACTAATTCTCCAACTTCCCATGTAGGTAGGAGGCTGAAATTTGGCAGACTCATTCCTTACAGCTTACTTAGAAAAGTTGGGCAGGTTTCATTTCGAAATTCTATGCGTAATGGTCATAACTGGGACCTATTTTTCTCCATATACTGTAATGGACGTTAGCTCGATGGCTGTGGGGGTCGGAGCTGCGTGTGACATCATCACGCCTCCCACGTAATCACGTGAACTGACTGTGACTGCAGTACGTAGAAAAGAAGGAAGAGCTCCCAAACAGCGCTGAAGAAAAACGCAGAATACTTTATTCACGAGGTACAAGTTTAATGAGAAGACACGAGGTATAAATGAGACTTTGGATCACTTTGTAACGGAGTTAAAATTGCTGTAGCGAGAAACTTTTAAGTGCCGGGTCTTAGCTAACATTAAATAAAGCCGTGGACATCGCGAGATCGCACGAGATAGCACAGGCACAGCTCAGAAGCTTTGATGCATGTACTCCGAGCGGCCCACGTGAACTGACTATGAATGCAGTACGCAGAGAAAGCAAGACCTCTAAAGAGCGCAGAGACTTTTGATCACGTGAACGTGTCTGCAAAAAGTGGCGTTTCCTGCACTTCAAAAATACTACAAAAGTCGGGCAGCCGGCGCGCGTGTGCACGTGCGTAGCTGTGCCGGCCTTTGAGGCGCTGACTGCGCTTCTGCCTTAAGTCAAAGTGAGCACTTTTAATTTTTTTCCTCCTCCCCCTGCGCTATAGCCCAGACAAGTGCAAACACAGGACCCCTTTTCTACACCGCGGGAAACTAATATTAAGGCGATTTGCACTTTCTTTTGCACGTATACGATTATAAGGTCGTCAGCTCGGATTATGAAGACACGCACACGAGTGGAGGACTGACAGTGCCATCACAACCGATTAATGGCGGGGACGTCTATATATACATATAGACACATATCTACATATACACACATACATATACATACAAACATACACACACACATAAGGTCGCCAGCTCTAGGTGGATTATGAAGACACGCACACATAACTGACGTATATATACATATACATACATATCTACATATATACATATACACACACGTATATATACATATACATACATATCTACATATATACATATATATATATATATTATATATATATATATATATATATATATACTCTTTGGGGTGTGAGCAACTGTTGCTGGGGGTGCCAGAATCCATCAAGAAAGAAAAATGAAAAACATTATTTCTACAAAATCTTAATTTATTTATCCATTCCTAAATAATTAAATGAGCAGGCTATTTCGTATCAGTGCAATACGCTGCTTGTTAAAATGGATGACTCCCGCTCTTACGTGCAAGTCTGCGTGGATATTATGAACTATCGTATCTGTTCAAGTTCTATTTAAATTTTAAATAGAAGGAATTTTTATTTAGTCGACAAAAATATCTTTTGTAGGAATGTAAGTTAAATGTAGGCATCATTGCATAATTTTTTCTTTACCATAGAAATGTAAAGAGTAAATTCGCCTTACATTCCAACCAAAGATATTTGTGTCGACTAAATAGAACTCGAAAAGATATATTTTTTCAATGTGATCGCAATTCAGATCGAGTTGACGCCAGCACTACATCGAGCTTACGTGCTATTGTGCTTTAAGCCTGCGTGCCTCAATAAGTCACCCTCCCCTTGCTCTTACTTTTTTACCGTTCATCTAATGATTACACTGAGTATGGCTTTACGAAAACAATCATTGATGGCGAATAAAGTATCCATTATTCATAAAGCTTCAATTGGTGATCTGTCTTTCTGCGTTAACCGCATATTTTTTCATACTTCTTCTCAAACCAAGGGGGTGCGAGGGTAAAATGAATCGGGAAGCGCTGATATATATGTATGTGTGTGTGTATATATATATGTATTGTAATGGACAGCCGGGTCCCATGCCCGGTCGGAATGATCCTGCTGTATATGGTCCGGGGGAGCAGCCATGGACTTCTCAGTACCTCCCCCGGGACGCTTGGTGGCAGCCTCCCTGGTTGATGATGCCTCAGTTTCCCACAGGGTTTCATGGGAAATTGAGTTCTCCCCAACCCTGTGGGGACCCAGGATGGCCGCCAGGGAACAAGACAGAGATAATTAAGCCCAGCTGGTTTAATCATAAGGCCCACACGGGAGTGCAATTGGGAACAGGTGAACAAGCAACAGGAGCACTCCCGGGAGGGCCATAAAGAAGCCAGCAACCACCACTCTGGGCCAGAATCGGGAGGAAAAGGACGAGGTTGCCTGAGAGGAGGAGTAGTGGTGCCAGCGGAAGGATTGCTGTGTGTAAAGTAAGGTGCTTTGGGACTGTGTTATACCTGTGGAGTTCAATTTACACGTGCCTCATTGTGAATCTGTGCCAGGTCGGGCGCTTTATATAACGCCTTATTCACAGTATGTATATATATATATATATTGAAATAGTTTTACTGTGAAATAATGCAAAGAGTACGTGACACGTGTTTCGCTCTAATTTTGGGGTCATCAGGCGTACATACTCAGTGCACCCCGTCTCGGGAATCAAACCTCGGTCGTCGGCGCTACAGGCAAAGCCTCTTCCATTGCGCCACGGTGTGTGGTTTGTCTATTTCAGAGTATTTAGATCGGGGTGTATATATATATATATATATATATATATATATATATATACCGCGCGCCGCAGACGAAGTAGTGTGTTAAAGAAGTTATGAAAAGAAAAGGGAACATTTTAAAAATAACGTAACATGATTGTCAATATACAGTAATTGTTTTGTGAGTGTTATGAGTGTTGCTGTCATCAAGGATTTGATTATCATTATTTCTTTCAATCAGGTTCGTATTTGTAGGATGTGGTGTGTTCAAGTTACATTCCGTGTTTGTCAATCGTTGTAAAGATAACAGGTTTCATTCATCGATTCGTTTCTTACTGCATCAATAAACAGCTCGTCTTCCTCTTTATCTGAGACGTGACACACTGCATGCACAGGTTTTTTTTTACACTGTCTTCGTTTAGCGGGACATTGACTTTTTCCACCGTGTGCTTTGTTTCCGCAGTAGCTGCACTTATGAATATGCTTGTATGTGTCAGACGCTTCATATTTTTTTGCTGCCTTCTCAATTGTGTAATTCGTTTTTTGTCTGTGCACTGCGTCAGTTCACGTGAGCCGCTCGGTGTACATGCATCAAAGGTTCTTAGCTGTACTGGTGCCATCTCGTGCGATGTCCATGGCTGTATTTAATGTTAGCTAAGACCCGGCACTTAAAAGTTTCTCTCACAGTTTCGCTGAGTTTGTGCCAAACACCACCCTGACCATCTCATCTTCCTCTGCATAAGCACAGTCCTTCACCCGTGAATATTTAGCGGCAGTGTTTCTATTGGATTGCCGCTGACAGACGGCCTTATATGGGCAGGCACTAAATTAGTTACGCCTCCCACGGTCATCAAGCAGAAGTCTATTATAGTATATGGACGAAAAAATAGGTTCCAGTTATGACCATTATGCGTAGAATTTCGAAATGAAACCTGCCGATCTTTTGTAAGTAAGCTGTAAGGAACGAGCCTGCCAAATTTCATCCTTCCATTACAGAACTAACTGTAATGTTTGCCAAGGATGATTTTGCAGGAAAATTTCCCACTGATCTCCTTGACTTCCTTCATCAGAAAAATCTGAATGAGACCATGGGGCTGCTGTTCACATTGGTATATTTGGCGGTGACCATTCCCGTGTCCACTGCTTCTGTCGAGTGGACAATTTCAGCCCTAAAGCGAATTAAAACTTGTGCCAGAAATACGACAGGGCAGGTTCGACTTTCAGCATTAGCTTTGATGGCGATAGAAAGGGACCTTTTGATGGAACTGAAGCGCACGGATAATCTATACTGATAAGGATTGGGTAATGTTTTAGGATACCACATCTTTTGATGGAAATGAAAATTATCAACCTATAGAGGGTTGAATTCAAAGACACCCCAAAAATCATAGTGAAAAAATGATGCGGCAGGTTAGTCCATTTTGCTAAAATTTCATTGCAGCAACTCAGAATTGTACTCAGTAGTTTGTATGGCCCCCACGTTCTTGTATGCATGCCTGACAACGTCGGTGCATGCTCCTAATGAGATGACAGATGGTGTCCTGGGGGCTCTTCTCCAAGATCTGGACCAGGGCATCACTGAGCTCCTGGACAGTCTGAGGTGCAACCTGGTGGCGTCAGATGAACCAAAGCATAATGACCAGAGGTGTTATATTGGATTTTGGTCAGGTGAGCATGGGGACCAGTCAATGGTGTCAATTTTTTCATCCTCCAGGAGCTGCCTGCATACTCTCGCCACATGAGGCCGGGCATTGTCATAACTCAGTCAAGTTGTTTCTGATATACGGGTGTTAATTTAAAAATGTTTAACATTCCTTTTCACCCCCTCATTTGTTGCTTTTGTAGAGCATATCAGGTTTGAAGACAACATTCCTATTTTCATTTTTTTGCATATAAACTGGCACATCCTGTATCACCCCTGCAGGGATTGAATTTCAAAAAATCCAAAAATATGTTTATTTATTTTTTTTCCCTGAAGTGTCTGTATGCCAATTTTTGTGTGTCTCATTTAAGTAGTTTCTGGTTCATGGGTCTCACCTTAAAAAAGTTTAACCCCCCTTTTCACCCCCTCAGGGGTTGAATTTCGAAAAATCCCTTCTTAGTTGATGCCTACATCACCAAAGGTATCTACTGTCCAATTTTCACGTTTCTAGCTCTAGCGGTTTTTACGCATGTGCATTGATCTATTAGTCAGTCAGTCACCTTACAGTTTTATATATAAAGATTATACAGTAGGTGGCAAGGTGAATGAACTGGTATCCCGATGGACAGTGACCATTTGCCCGGGTTGCTAATGATTAGAATGGGCAAACATGGATGTCATAGGCAGATTATTTCCCTACATGCTAGATGGCAATGTCTGTCCAGGCTGATCTTAGTTAGGGCTCCCGCAGGGCTGCATAGGAGTTGGAGTGTAAAAGTGAAAAAGAGTGCAAGAGTGCAGCCTGGTCAGGGTCCTTGGGTGCCACAAGAGGGAGCTGTCTGGGGAGCCTTCCCTGGTTTCCATAAGCTCTCCAGATAACCACTTCTGCTACATGGAAAAAATTCCCAGCTCTGGTTTAAAAGAAGCCCACCACATCGTCTTGGTGAAGCAGCATAAGGAGGCAGTGGGCGAAGGTCAGTAGAAGAGCATTGTGCTGTGTACTTATTAGCTGTGTTCACTTGAGAAGGTTGGTGACAAATAATTTAAAAAAAAAACAAAAACAAAACTTTATTTGCACCCTGAGTTGTGTTGGGTGACATTGTGTCTGTGGTTTGGTGCTCAGTGCCAACCCCTATATATTTTTTTTTCATTTTTATGACAATGTGGAAGTTATGCAGCCATCCTGTAAGACAAGTATGAAAAAAATGAAGGCTTCACGCAGCAGGTTTTCTTGTCTAAACTGCAACAAGGAGACCAAGGTTCAGTCTTGGATGCTTCTGGCGGGGAGTTTGTATGTTTTCCCTCTAAAAGCATGCAGAGTAGGTGAATTGGCATTGCTAAAGTGGCTGTAAAGTGTATTTGGGCATGCGAGTGTGTGATCGCCCTGTGATGATGTGGCGCCCTGTCCAGGGATTGTTTCTGTCTTGTACCTGATGATTGCTGGGTAGGCTTCAGCTTCCAGGTAACCCAGTCCTGGATAAATGGGATTGGACAGTGAGTGGATGGATAAATAAATTAAAATTGTACCTTATTTTATCAGATGGTGATAGTCGCTTCATCTTCTAAACTAAAAACTGTTTCTCTTAATGAAGCGAAATGATTTTGTGAAACATGACATGCTGCTCTGACACAGTCCTCTATGCCAACACAACACACTGTATTATTAAATGACATTAAATCACCTCTGTGTGTCAGCCGGGCTTCCCAAATGACTTGGAGCAATTTGTAGCCTGCCATTTAAAACATGATTATTATGATGTAAGAATGAAAATAATTCTATTAGTAAGGGGAGATCCTGTCTTAAAAGTAAAAGTGTGAAAGCAGTCACTACAGTTAGGTGCTTTAGTTTCATTATCACCAATTTAAGTGAAGCTTTTAATATTCACTCAGTTGTGGCCACACACTTTAATGGTAAAAACTTGGAAGTTGCTTTATAGTTTCTTTCAAGATGGGCTGATAAAAAAAAAAGAAAAAGAATGAGGTATTGTTAATATGGCTGAATGTGCAAAATTGTTGCATTCTTTCAGATTCTAGTTTATTCCAGTTTTTCTCATTTTAAATGTAAACCAGGATATCCTGGTTGGGACTTATTTTTTGCCCAAAGACATTAGTGGATTAATTACAAGAGCTATGCTGCTTCTGTAAAAATGCATTATAATGACATTTTAGATATAAAAAGTGAGTTAATTTGATATACCATATTGTATTCTGTTGTACAACTTTCTTATTCATTCAAGTTTCATCTCCTTAAGCTTCTTGACCCAAACAAGGTTCATCAAGCTGACATTGGGATGGCAGTGCCAGATAGGACAACCCAGCCTTAGACTTGGCTGCTGGGGGAAAGTGACTACTGGTATTTGGCTTTAATTATCACTCTGCCAGTTCTTGTGTTGAATATTCCTGTTACATAATGAACTGTTTTCTAAAGGAAACAACAAATCTTAAAACTTTCTAATTTGTACTATGTTCTTTTTTTTTTACCATCCTAACACCTCAAAGAATTTCTGCACAACACAATCCGCTTGTTTGTTCAGAAACTATCTGCTAAGAAACCTGCCATGCCTGTTGGTTATCAGTATGTCACATCACAAGCTGTCGCAAATACCAGGCAACTCCTCTGATGTACTTTTCCAGCTCTTGGGTTTACATTCAGTCAAATTAATCTTTGTGGAAAATTTGCTGGTGGGATTCCCTAAAGTAGGTGCTCTGGTAGAAATTCACCTTCTGAACAGGTAGAGACTAGGCTACTCAGCATTCTTAAACTCCAACCATCATTTGACAAACCATGGTGACATATTGTATATGTTAGCACGTGCAAGTAAGAAATTTCCTGTACATCACACATAACAATAATGACCCCATTAACCTATTTCAGTAACTCATCCAACTATAAACACCAGGGATGACAGCACTGGATGTGAGGTAGAAACCAAACCTGCAACAACAGTCCATTGCAAGCAGAGGTGGGTAGTAACGAGTTACATTTACTCCGTTACATTTACGTGATTACCTTTTTAAAAAAATTGTACCTCTAAGAGTGGTTTTACTGCACCATATTTTTTACTTTTACTTGAGTACATTTGTGAAGAAGAAACACTACTCTTACTCCGCAACATTGGGCAACACTCAAATCGTTACTTTTTTTTCCATTAGATACGCTATATTTTTGCCAGAGAGAAGCTGCCAGTGGATCTACTGCAGGACTGTTTCACCAGTCAGACGTTGCAACAATAATCACATGGCTCCGTAACATCCACAAGGCATATTTGAGCTCCAAACCACTCACACGTAGCCATTTTAATATCATCAGGTAACTCGGCTTATATCTTTAAGACGTGGGAAAATTAACAGGAGTTAATTAAGAACTCCACACAGACCGCTAATGTCCTGATTATGCATTCAGTTTTATTTCTTTGGAAGTCTGTTGTGGGAAAGAAACAGATACAATTTGGGGTTCCAGCTAAGAAAAAAACCTTGTTGAATTCATCTTTTTTGACAGTTGCAATCTGCTTAATACACAGTCACTAGGGTTTCTTCTTCTTAATCTCTTTTTCCAGTTTTCCCAGTCATCCTCCTGGCTCATTAGGATTAAAACCCTTCTTATTCTTCTTTCTTCTGTTCTGGGTTGGTGACCCCAGCCCTTGAAGGAGGTTTATGCAGATATGGTGCTCCTCTTCCTCAACCTTATCCAGTTTTAAAAATGCAACGGTCATATTTCTGACAGTGTACAAAGCTTCTGTTTCTAGACCTGTTTTGATAAGGGGAAAGATGCAGCTAGGGGCTGTGATCCTCACATTTCTTGCCATTCCTGCTATGTGGGTTCTCAAACATGTTGTTGGCAGAACATGCAAGTCCCATGAAGATGGCAGCGGGGGCCAAGTAATGGCTAGCCTGCTGCCCTTTAGGTTACGTCCAGACCACTACATTTTCATTTACAAATGCAGACATCAGTCTTCATTTTTATTTTCCATCCACACTATGTCAGTGTTTTTAACCTCCAGAAACAGATACTTTTGAAAGCACTGTACTTCTGAAAATGCTAGTTCGACATTTTAGTGTGCACAGACAAAAACGTATATTGTAGTTTTGAAAATGTAGACTCTGATGGAGCTTGCATCTGTTTGTGCTCTTCATGTGACCCTTCCCTGATTGGACCCTACTCATTACAACATCTCTCTCCCTGATTGGTCAGCCTTGACAGAAGAAAACCATATTCTAACATACTGGTGTTGCTTTCTATGGCACTTGTTTTGTTGCTTACCTGTGTGCATCTAAATTACGTTTTGCACAGTTTGAATGCAGCATACATGCATATAAGGCAAATAATTTATTGGTCACTACAGTTTATAGTAGTAGTTTATAATGTGTAAATCCTGTGGCCTTCAGGGATTGTTTCACAGATGTGCGAATACTCTCTGTAGGAGAATGTCAATGTCTCAGTGCTGGTCAATCCATTAGGGCACGCAATTTACACCAGACTAATGTAGAATAGGCAAGACAAAGGCAAACCTGTGCACCAAGAAGCAAAGCCACAAGAACACACAAGTTCATAGAGACTTGGACCAGAACAGAACTCCAACCCTAAATTCCGAAGTTGTGAGGCCACCATGCTACCCACTACACCGCACTTTGCTGGGTGACACCTAACAAATTGCACACTTCCATGCCAAGTGTGACTCCATTTTAGGGCACATGTGCACAATAATGAGATGCACTGTGAATGGGACGCTCTCACGCATAGATCTGCTTGTTTTGTGTGCTTAGCTGGCTGGTTTATTCTTGCTTTTGCTTTTCTCACTTTTGTGGTTAAAAGGAAGTATGCTCGGTTATTTTGATACAGCCACAAGGAAATAAGCCATCAATTGTTCTTTAAGGCTGTTTTCATTCCATCTTGTGCATATTTTACACCACAAACTAACCTTATCCTGCTTAGCAACTTTTCATCAAGGATATCCTATTATTAAAAATACTTGCAAAATTAGACAGTGGGTGTCAGGGGATAGGTCACACAGAAAACAGAACCTGACACCTGTCATTGCCTTACTGTTGTCTAAATATTTACCTCTTACATTAGAAATAATTGTTCGTGCCAGAGGGAACAGTATACTATACTGTAGTTATAAATTAAAAAAGTGTCATTTATTTATTTAATCCGGTAAAATGTGTTCAAAAGGTAATGAACAAACACATATAGGAGGAAAGAATAATAGTAATAAGGTAGCAAATTCAGACTATCTCTGTACTTAACATTGGCCTCAGGTAGGCTGTTGGAGTTCTGTCTTTATTACAGAAGTTGCAAAAAATCCTGTAACTGGTCACACAATTTTGGAGAAATGGTAAGATTTTCAACCTCACTTTTCATTACATCTTAAAGACTTGATCCCTGAACTCTGCCTCAAAAATGGAAGAAAAAACAGACAAGCTTGTTTGACATGACTTTTGTGTGAAGAGTCGCACTGCTCTGGGATCGGATGACATCTTCTAATGATCATTGACATGATGGATGGATGGTAGTACTGAAAGTTTACCCTGACCTGGTGACCTGCTCGTAGGATATAACTTGGTGCCTTCTGAGTTAGGCCGGGTTTATACTTCATGCCAAGAATGCATACGTGCACGATCATGGCTGCCATACGTTCCCAGCATTCATTTGACGCATTCTGTGGGCATGTTCTCAGAAATTAACGTGACATGCATGCAAGTTGCAGTACCAGTAAAAAAAAAAAACAGTGTGTTCAAGTTGGAATGTGACATTCTGTTTACTATCAACACGTGACAGCAAGCCGCTTTGCAGATCCTAAGGGATCAATGCGTGTGCTTCAATGTTGATGAATGGTTAGATGCAGTGAAGCAAATCATCAAACCTAAATGCTCACATACAAATGTATTTATGGTGGTTTTCTTCATTTATTTCCCACACAGGCATCACATATTCCCCATTGTAATGACACAATACATTTTAAATGTCTCACATACTATCCTCTGTGCAACAGCATTAGAATATACTGAAGCCACAGAGAAAAAAAATTAGGAACACAGTGATGAAAAATTGGTCTATTTTGTGATTAAAGTGGAACATTAAAGTTTAATCTTGTAGATTATTTTGTCATTAAAGTAAAACATTGTGACCACAGGATCAGATGTCTGCTTTTTTGCAGATGATGCGGTCCTGTTGGTTTCATCTGGCTTAACCTCAGATGCGCAGTGGGGTGGTTTGCAGCTAAGTGTGAACTGGCTAGTATAAGAACCTGCACCTCCAGGTCTTTCCAGGCTAGGAATAAGGTGCTGCCTGAAGTGAGTATCTCAGAGTCTTGTTCATGAGTGAAAGAAAAAAATGAGCAGGAGACTGATCGGCGAATGAGAGCAATGTCTGCAATCATATAGATGTTGTACCATTAGTCATGGTGAGGAGAGAGTTGAACTGAAAAACAAAGCTCTTGATTTACTGATCAATACACATTCCTGTCCTCACATATGCCCAACAGCTTTGGGTTGAGACTGAAAGAACTAGATTATAGATACAACCTTCAGAAATTAGCAGGATGTCTGGGCTCAGCCTTAGAGAGAGGGTGAGAAGAGCAGACATTCAGGAGGAGCTCCACTGCTCCTCTAATTTGAAAGGAACCAGTTGAGGATGGTTTGAGCATCGAATTGGACTGCCTCCTCAGTGATTCCCTAGGGAGCTGTTTTCGGCATGTCCAGCTGGGAGGAAGCCTTGAGGCAGACATAGACTTTTATCTCTCAGGTGGCCTGGAAATGCCTTGGTATCCCCCCCATAGAAGTTGAAGGAAGTGGAAAAGGGATATCTGGACATTGTTGCTCTGACTGCTTTGCTCACAACCCAGACATGCATAAGTGGCAGAAGATGGATGGATGGCTGCAAACTGTCCCGGAATATGGTGATGTGAGTGTCAATGGTTCAGTACTGTTGGCCACAAGAGAGGAGTGTAGGATGGCTATGGTCTTTGGTGATCATGTTTGCCTATATAAGACAGCAGGTGTTATATATGTCTTGAACAAAAAGCTGCTAGTATCAGTAATATTCTGTGCTGCCTTTACCACCCTCTGCCCTGCATTACAGTCATGAGTTGAATAGGTGTCATACCAGGATGTGATTCAGCCAGAAACAATGAACTCCACTGTGCACCTGTAGAATTTCATATGAATAGATGCCGAAATCTGAGCTGTCTTCATACAGGTGAGCCTTCTTAGCAAGAGATGTTGCTCAACTTCTGAACAGCATCCCCTCTTATTTAGATATAATTGTGGTCACCCTTCTGTTTGACTTGTTTTTGATACTGTAAACGTTCTCATCATTGTTGGTAATCAGGCATATGATGGTGGTGTCATGTGCAAATTTAGTAACTGAGTTGGAACTGTGTCAGGTCATGCAGTCATAGGTGAACAAGGCATAGAGAAGGGAGCTCAGCACAATACCCGGTGGAGTGCCTGAGTTAAGGATCCGTGTGGGAGGATGTGATGATGTGATGATGCTGCACATGCTGAAGGTGGGGTAATAAACAGGGTTAGTTTGGTGGCAAGCTTTTATGCTACAAGAGTGTTAAATGTTGTCTATACAATTGCCCTCTTCAATAAGAATCAGTTCATGACTGTTCTCTTCAGCTGGGTCCACGTCCAGCTTGCTGGCTCCAGTTTGCCCTCAAACTGCCTTTTCTAGGTTTGTTTCGGTCTGCCCAGCTTACTGTTTCCCCTGGACATTTCAGCCTAGGACTTATCTGCTGATATTACTGTGGGACTCACTCAGGTGTGGTCTATGAAGTCCCATCCGCTTTTTTTGAATTCTTTGTTAATAGGAGTTTGGTTTGATATCTCCTATAGGCTGGCATTTGATCTAATTTTTGGCTGTTATAACAGTTATTTTATACATTATTTTTTGTCCAAACTACTGTATTTTTCTTTATGCTTTGAACCACAAAGATTCTAAAAATATCATCTAAGTAAAACTTTTTGCATAATTTCAAATTATTTACTTTGACATCATTTTCTTTATAACAGAAACCAACATTTTGAGCAACCTTTGCTAGGACATAATTTCAGGTTGCTAGAGGATAGTATCCCAGAAGTCACATCATGTAACATCGTCACCATGACCATATTTAAACCAGCATTGTGGACAAGGTGGTCTTTACCTCATTATAGCCCCCCAGGCAAAGCAGTGCACTGGGGCCTCTACCTATACATCCACTCAGCAAGTCACGACATACATAGATTAGCATGGGGCCCCCCAGGCAACTGCCCATGCATTAAGGCCTTGATTGTGGGTAACACGACGTCCAAGTTTGTGGATTATTCCTTAATTTTACTGTGATTCTTAGTATTGATTGCTAATATATGAACTAAGGCCCCTGCTTATCTGTCTCTGATGACATTTTGACTTCCCTCTTTTCTTACTTGTGTTCCGTCTTCTGATGTGTCATTCCTTATCCTTGTGGCCTGCTATTTTTTGCATTTTAGCAGAATACTGGCTATCTGATGTTGAGACTGTAGAGGTACCATTTGTTGATAAAGGTCTGGAGTTTATGGATATTTAATTTTCCATGTTTCTGATTCATAAAGAAGGACAGACTTGACATTCGTGTTAATGATTGTCATCTTCCTTTGACAGGACAGGACTGCAGAATTCCAAATAGTCTCTAGCATTACATGTCTTTCTTTGTTACTTCTGCTTTTGATGTCTCTGTCTTTGCTGATTACACTGCTTAGACAGATCGTTGGCTGTCTCTGATCCCCTCATTTCTGAACTGGGTTTATTGTTTATCTTCTTTATATCAGTCTTCTTGATGTTCATTTTCAGACATTTTTTTTCCTGCTTGCATAAGCAATTGATTGAATTTTTTTGTGAATATTAGAACATTAGAACACTCTAGACCAGGGGTCCTCAATCACGGTCCTGGAGAGCCGCAGTGGCTGCAGGTTTTTGCTCCAGCCCAGTTGCTTAATAAAAAGCACTTATTGCTAAAGTAACACTTCTGCTTCACTTTAGTGATTTTGAGCCCTTATTGCTTAATTTTGTCTTAAACAGCTATTTTAATTGCTCCTTATTATCAATAACATGCAAATGACAAGAGAGAGCAGCATTTCTCCATTTAGCTTATTTACATTTACACCTGTGTGTATTTATCTGCACTATTGGGTTTAATTAAATACTTAGAAGAAAAATGAAGAGAAAAAAGTGAAGGACTGAGAATTACTCGTCCATTTTAGCCTTCAAATCATTTTGCATGATAGAAAGGGAAAGAAAATCTAGGATATGAGAATGACCTGACATAGCAGAGTTAATTTAATTTCATAGCTTGTTAGTGCTTTATTGGCAAGAATTGCTTTCTAATTAAGCAACCAGGTCAGAACAAAAACCTGCAGCCACTGCGGCTCTCCAGGACTGGGATTGAGGACCCCTGGGCTAGACGAGAACAGGCCATTCAGCCCAACAAAGCTCGCCAGTCCTATCCACTTGTTTCCTCCAAGAAAACATCAAGTTGAGTTTTGAAAGTCCCTAACGTCTTACTGTCTACCACACTATTTGGTAGCTTACTCTAAGTGTCTATTGTTCTTTGTGTAAAGAAAAACTTCCTAATGCTTGTTCGAAATTTACCCTTAACAATACCTTAATATTGGTATCTGCATGTCATTTGTGTAGTCAACATCCTCTATCTGCTTGGAGAAGGTCCACTGTGTATATTTGTATTTCTAACTTGGGCTTTTGAGTTCCTGGGTTTCTCATTATCCAGTAAACACTGAGTAAAAAATCACCAGTGACAGAAGCCAGCCCTGTCTCACCGCACTCCATACTTAGAATGGATCTTTCAGCTATCCAGCTTGGTTACCCTGCTGGGAGACGGCGCTCCTATGGCATAGCCTTTGGAGTCATTGAGGGATGTAAGCCTTTAATCACAACAAAGTATCAATTCTTAGGTCAATTAGTCAATTGCAGGGCACATGTATTATTTTTAAGATTTAGCTAGTTGACATCTTTATGCAAGTTGATTTACAAGATCAGAATACAGCACACTTATGTACATCCTTTTTTTACAATTTGAGTACAGATGGCTTAAGTCACGGGTGTCAAACTCCCGTCCTGGAGGGCTGCAGTGGCTGCAGGTTTTCATTCTGACCATCTTCTTCATCAGTGACCAGTTTTGGCTGCTAATGAACTCCTTTTTCTTTAGTTCTAATTCACTTGACTCAGGTCCCATAGTTGTTTCTTTTTCCTTAATTAGCAGCCAAACAATAATGAGACACAAAACAAGCCACCACATGACCAGCTCCTCTGTGCCCATTACACAATATTTGAAATTAAAGAGAGGTGATGGTCTTGGTAAGGTTGATCTCTCAGGTCACCAAAAAATTTTGACAGTGCTCTTGGAAAGAACAGAAAAACAAAAGTTTTCAAAATGCGTGCTGTGCCAAAATAAAAGCAGCAATAAACCGTGGAATTTAATAACGGGTTTAACTAACAGCAAGAATTGGCTTCTCATCAAGAAAGTAATTGGAGGGAAGTTGGTTGGAGTTTGAAGACCCAGTTTAGCTGGTTATCTGTTAGCTCATTTCACATCTCATTTCTTCTTGGCTGTCATTTAATGCAGAAATGAATCAATTCAGAGGGCTGAACTCTTCTAACAGGGCTATTAAAGTGATGGGGAGAAGTTAATTAGCAGTGAAAACTGGTCACTGATTAGGAAAGGGTTAGAATGAAAACCTGTAGCCACTGCGGCACTCCAGGCCCAGAATTTGACACCCTTGGCTTAAGTGACTTCCTCTAGGTCAAAGAACTAGTCAGTGCTGAGGTTTGAACCAGAAAAAAATAACATAACATGAACATGTTCATATGTAGAAGCAAACAAGAGTACACAGAGAAGTCACTGGCAAACACAACTAGACAAGTCCATTCGCCTGAAAATGGAAAGCAGCACCCATAACCCCTGCACCTCCATGTTTTTAAAGGTGAGGAATCCAGTTATAGGGTCACAAGGCTTGCGCTATTTTTAAATTTGGAAGGTAATGACATTTAGAAGGCTAAACCCTTCAGTGAGCCTAAGTTTGCTTTTTTCTTTCTTTTTTTAAAATAGTCATATTTGTAACTTTATGTGTATGCTGACAGACTTTGCATTTACTGTATACTCTATCTCTAAAGACATAACTTTATAATGTCTGTATATTTATACACAGTATTTACAATATGTAATTATCTGTTTAAAGGTTTGTTATTATTTGCTTTAATTCCTTTTTAGTTGTACTGTACATGGCAGTATATTGACATATCTTCTTAATCTCCTCATTTAGATTAACAGCTGAATGAGTACAATAAACAAATAGCTACATGTAAGATGAAAAACCTACTAGAGTTTCATTTTGCCTCAGGGCACACTGATACAGATCCTGTGCAAATACAGTAGATCCTGACCCTGAAAGCTGTATGAATATTAATAAAGCTAAAAACCTGAAGGAGCTTTACAGTGCACTTCATTGGCATTTAACAAAGAGGAGCTGTGATTCAGTGGTGCTAAGATTTAGGAACGACTAGAACAAATTGAGGAGTAAACCTTCAAAAATCACTTAATTTGTTTTTCATCATGATACAAGATACTTGTTCAAGTTTTACACATGAATAAACGTCATTGCTTCTGTACAATAATGCTAGACTTAATTTATATATATATGTGTATATATATATATATATATATATATGTATCTATATGTATATGTGTATATATATACTGTATGTGTCTGTGTGTGTGTGTATATATATATATATATGTGTGTGTGTGTATATATGTATGTGTGTATTGTAGCAGATAGAGGCGTGGTCCACTTCTAACACCCTCAGGTACCACTCTGAACACCAGGTGAAAGTATAATAACTATTCTTTTTATTATTATACAGTACACAAAGCACACTCCACTCTACACTCATAAACCACAAATAAATTAACCACAACAACACTATTCTCTTTCCTCCTTGCCCAGACACTTCGCCCTCCTACCTTCCAGTTCAGCTCAGTGTCTGGACTGGCCCATAGTCCTTTTATGGCCCCTGACCCGGAGGTGTTCCTGCCCAATCAGTCCACAGTTCCTTATTCCTTCGGGGTCAGGGCAAACAGTCCTTTTCTTCACCCCGGGAGCACGTCATTTCTTCCTGTCACATGACTATGACGTACTCCCTACAGCGACACCTGGTGGCCCCCAAGGTATTCAGCAGGGCTGTGTATAAACACTACAAAGTCCATGATGCCCTGCTGGAACTCGGGGCATGATCATGCTGTCAGGAGAGCTCCTCCTGGCGGCCTGGGGGTGAGGGCCGGAGTAAAATGCCGGCAATCCACCACAGTATATATGTATACTAGCAAAATACCCGCGCTTCGCAGATGAGAAGTAGTGTGTTAAAGAAGTTATGAAAAAGAAAAGGAAACATTTAAAAAAAAATGTAACATGATTGTCAATGTAAGTGTTTTGTCACTGTTATGAGTGTTGCTGTCATATATATATATATATATATTGTGAACTTGAACCCGGACACAGGCAGACAGACATCGTTGTTTGCACCACACACTCGTTTATTTACAGTATTTACAAACAGTCCCGCTCAAGTCCGCAGTGCCTCTTGCACCAATTCCCCAAATCCAGGCCTTACAATGCCTCTCTTTCTCTTCTCAGGCCTTACAATGCCTCTCTCTCTCTCTCTTCTGGCCGCCTCCAGTCCTCCCACTAGCTCCGTCCTCTTCCACCCGACTTCCGCTCCGAATGAATGGAGACGGCCCCTTATATAGTGCTCCCGGATGAGCACCAGGTGTTTCCGGCATCCATTCTTGGCCACGCCCAGCGTGGCGGAAGTGCCGGCTGTCCTCCCGGCAGCTCTCCGGTCGCCACAATAAGTCTTCCCCCCGGCACTTCCTGGTGTGGCGAAAGTGCCGGGCTCCCGGGATAATTAGGCACGGGCGCCGCCTGGCGGTGGCCACGGGTCCCTACAGGGCTGGGCTTCAAAGCCCTGTACCGAGGCCCCTGTCTAACCAGGACGGGCGCCCCACTCGGTCTGGAGGAGGCACACGCCTCCTCCGGTCCTCTAAGCGTCCGGCGGGCTCCACCCCCGGCCGAGGGCCACACGGGATGAACCGGCATCGGGGCGCCACCTGGCGGTAACCACGGGCCCCTACAGGGTAGGGCTTCCATGCCCTCGACCCGTGGCTCCCAATAGAACCAGGGACGGACGCCTCGCGGTCTGGAGGAGGCACAAGCCCTCCTCATGTCCTCCTGGCCCCGGCGGGCTCCAGCCCGGCCGGGGCCCAGTGCCCCACCGCTAGCGAGGACACGGGTCGAACGGCACAACCCGAAGGGCAGCACGTCCCGGTGAGGGTCCTACTATGCCCCAGGGTCCAACACGGCACCCTGGGACATCCGTCTTCGGCACCCCGCCCGGCAAACGCGCCCTGTGGTCTCGCGCTTCGCCCCGCTGTTCCCCGCAGCTGGGACACTATTGGCCTCTCGTGGAGCCCCCGCGGCGGGCCCATTTCAGGAGGGCAGGTCCCTGACGGCGTCGCCCTCAGCACTCGTCGGGGCCTGGGCCTGTGGAAAAGGAAAAGAGGGCCAGAAGCACTGCCAGGACACTCAGCCCGAGTGCCCTGCCGGTCTCCGACCTCCGCAGTGCTCCTGCCCCCCTCCGAGAGCCCCTGACTTGCCTGCTGAAGTCCTCCGTCGCAGGTTCCATGCCCGTCCGCCTGTCCGAGGCACCGCTCTCACAGGCAGCTCGCCCAGCCGCCCAGGGGACTTCCTCTGCCCTCACAGAGGACGGCCTTTTTCCGGACGCGCACCCAGCGCAGCGTCCCCCCCTGTCCGAGGAACCGGCATTCACCCCTCGGTTCCTCCCTCTCTTCTTGGACGCCTTGACGGTCTGGGTCTGAGCATGGCAATAGCTCAAACCCAGCCCCGTCTGCGTCCCTGCAGAGCGACGGGAAACAGCTGCGGGCTTGGAGCGCAGGGCGCTAGGACCCGGGGCACCTTGCAGCCCTGATCCTACCAGCCCCTGCGCACGACCTCCTCGCCTCGCCAGCCATCTGCACCACCGCGCCCGCTGTTGGGAAGTTGCCTACTTGGAGCCGGTCTTCCCGTAAACGGTCACGGCCGTGTTCGGCGAACCCCCCTACTTGCTTTACGGGGACGGCAACACTCACCACCCCCGCAGTGCTCCGCCGGCCTCCGGTTCCAGCACCCGCCCGATCCTCCGTCTCACCCGGCGCTCTCCCGGCGCGACCGCCTTCCCCATCAGCTCCTCCAACGGAGCGGCGATAGCACTCAGCATCTGCATCATAGACGACTCGGCGGGCCGAGGATTCCCCGACACGCCGAGCGCTGGTGGGGAACAAAGAGACAGACGCCGGTGAGCCTACCTGTCGATCAGCTGCACTCAACGCCTGCCTCCTGTGGGCCACTCCTCCTGGCCCAATCGGGTCTCTTCTCCGCCGGACTGGCATTCCTTGGGACCGCCTCTCTCCAATCATCGGCGGGCACGCAAGACACACCGGCCAATCCCGTGCCTGTCAGCGGGCGGGACCACCGGCCCGCGGCCATCTTGTCTCCCCTGCGCTGGGTACGGAGACGTGCCTCCTCACAGCGCTGTAGCTGCAGCAATTCCTCGAGCCGCAGCGGCTCGATTCCGCAGCCTCCTTTGCTGCCTCCGTAGCCGCACTGCCGACAGCCCGTGGCCCGGCGCGCTCCTGCCACAGACGCGGATCCGGTCTGTCCCTCCCTGTGGAAAACAAGGTATGACCGACCCCGAAGGGCCGACTATTGCAGGGCAGGGTACTCACCTCCCGGATCCCGTCTTGCCGAGGCCCCACCTCGGTGTGGCCTTTGCGCCGCACGCCGCCTGGCTGTCCGTGTCGACAGCGCGACTTTCGAAGCCGCTGCGCTCCGGCGATGTCTATTCCTCCTCCGCACCCGGGGATATCCATGCAGCGGTCTGGCGGCGGTTTCCGGAGCAAAACGCACCCGCGGTTTTGCAGGCCACACCTGCAACAAGCGTGGAGTCCCCTGCTGTGCCGGGTTATTCACAAAATATTTATCGTTATGGGGCCCCCGTCTTGCACCAGACGGATGGCCCCACGTTGGGCGCCATTGTGAACTTGAACCCGGACACAGGCAGACAGACATCGTTGTTTGCACCACACACTCGTTTATTTACAGTATTTACAAACAGTCCCGCGCTCAAGTCCGCAGTGCCTCTTGCACCAATTCCCCAAATCCAGGCCTTACAATGCCTCTCTTTCTCTTCTCAGGCCTTACAATGCCTCTCTCTCTCTCTCTTCTGGCCGCCTCCAGTCCTCCCACTAGCTCCGTCCTCTTCCACCCGACTTCCGCTCCGAATGAATGGAGACGGCCCCTTATATAGTGCTCCCGGATGAGCACCAGGTGTTTCCGGCATCCATTCCTTGGCCACGCCCCAGTGTGGCGGAAGTGCCGGCTGTCCTCCCGCAGCTCTCCGGTCGCCACAATAAGTCTTCCCCCCGGCACTTCCTGGTGTGGCGGAAGTGCCGCTCCCGGGATAATTAGGCACCGGGGCGCCGCCTGGCGGTGGCCACGGGTCCCTACAGGGCTGGGCTTCAAAGCCCTGTAACCGAGGCCCCTGTCTAACCAGGACGGACGCCCCCACTCGGTCTGGAGGAGGCACACGCCCTCCTCCGGTCCTCTAAGGCGTCCCGGCCGGGCTCCATCCCCGGCCGAGGGCCACACGGGATGAACCGGCATCGGGGCGCCGCCTGGCGGTAACCACGGGCCCCTACAGGGTAGGGCTTCCATGCCCTCGACCCGTGGCTCCCAATAGAACCAGGACGGACGCCTGGCGGTCTGGAGGAGGCACAAGCCCTCCTCATGTCCTCCTGGCTGGAGCCGGCCGGGGCCACATATATATATATATATATATATATATATATATATATATAGCTGATTACCAATTGGCTTCACTCACTAAATGCAAGGGAAAAAAATAAAATGTAGTCTATGAGTTATTAAACAGTAAAACATTAACGTTTTAAAAAGTACAGGTACATTGAGCACTACTGGAGTGGTTTCGGGTAAACTACATTTTAAAGACGGTGTAACACAACAGGTAAGTAACTAACAGCAGCTAAAATATATATGGATCATCTCTCCGTAGTAGATCCCTTTTGAAAGGCGCTACACGACGGCTGTGGTATAGAAATTACATTTTCTATGTGAACGTCCAAATTTCTGCCTGTAGTAATAATATTAGTTTGCCTCAGTCTAGAAAAGGGATCCCGTGTTTGCAGTTATCTGGGCTATAGCTCAGGGGAAGGAGTAAAAAATTAAAAGTGCTCACTTTGACTTAAGGCAGAAGCGCAGTCAGCGTCTCAAAGGCCGGCACAGCCACACGCGCTTGCCGGCTAAACTACATTTTAAAGACTGTGTAACACAACAGGTAAGTAAGTAACAGCAGCTAAAATGTATATGGATCATCTCTCGGTAGTAGATCCCTTTTGAAAGGCGCTACACGACGGCTGTGGTATAGAAATTACATTTTCTATGTGAACGTTCACATTTCTGCCTCTGGTAATGTACCTTACCGGCATTACCAGCAATTAAAAGAAAATCATTTTTGTGTCCTCTGAAGTGTTAAGAGAGAAAGGCTTTGATTTGGGATAAAAGGAAAAAAGGTGTAAAGAAAGGAAACTTGCCTTTTTCTTTTACAAAGTGTAGAGATGTCTTCGCTGACGATATGAGTGCCTTTTGGGGAGCGTTGCGGCGGGTCTCGTGTAGACTGGAGAGACAGCTCTGCCATTAACCGGCCGGGATGGCACTGTCGGTCCTCCACTCCTGTGCGTGTCTTCCACGACCCGGCACTTAAACATTTTTCTCGCACTTTCGCTGAGTTTGTGCCAAACACTAGTGTATCCCAGACCATCTCATCTTCGTTTGCATAAGCACAGTCCTTCACCCGTGAATATTTAGCGGCAGTGTTTCTATTGGATTGCCGCTGACGGACAGCCTTATATGGGCAGGCACTAAATTACAAACGCCAGCGGCAGCCTGTCTATGAAGTTAATTTAAACTTTAAGTTTACACCATGCTTTCTTTCCGAAGTAGCAGCACTCATGAATTTGGTAGTATTTGTCACTTGTATATATATATATATATATATACAAACCGGATTCCAAAAAAGTTGGGACACTAAACAAATTGTGAATAAAAACTGAATGCAATGATATGGAGATGGCAAATGTCAATATTTTATTTGTAATAGAACGTAGATGACAGATCAAACGTTTAATCCGAGTAAATGTATCATTTTAAAGGAAAAATATGTTGATTCAAAATTTCACGGTGTCAACAAATCCCAAAAAGTTGGGACAAGTAGCAATAAGAGGCTGGAAAAAGTAAATTTGAGCATAACGAAGAGCTGTAAGACCAATAAACACTAATTAGGTCAATTGGCAACATGATTGGGTATAAAAAGAGCTTCTCAGAGTGGCAGTGTCTCTCAGAAGCCAAGATGGGTAGAGGATCACCAATTCCCACAATGTTGCAGAAAGATAGTGGAGCAATATCAGAAAGGTGTTACCCAGCGAAAAATTGCAAAGACTTTGCATCTATCATCATCAACTGTGCATAACATCATCCGAAGATTCAGAGAATCTGGAACAATCTCTGTGCGTAAGGGTCAAGGCCGTAAAACCATACTGGATGCCCGTGATCTCCGGCCCTTAAATGACACTGCACCACAAACAGGAATGCTACTGTAAAGGAAATCACAGAATGGGCTCAGGAATACTTCCAGAAACCATTGTCAGTGAACACAATCCACCGTGCCATCCGCCGTTGCCAGCTGAAACTCTACAGTGCAAAGAAGAAGCCATTTCTAAGCAAGATCCACAAGCTCAGGCGTTGTCACTGGGCCAGGGATCATTTAAAATGGAGTGTGGCAAAATGGAAGACTGTTCTGTGGTCAGACGAGTCACGATTTGAAGTTCTTTTTGGAAATCTGGGACGCCATGTCATCCGGACCAAAGAGGACAAGGACAACCCAAGTTGTTATCAACGCTCACTTCAGAAGCCTGCATCTCTGATGGTATGGGGTTGCATGAGTGCGTGTGGCATGGGCAGCTTGCATGTCTGGAAAGGCACCATCAATGCAGAAAAATATATTCAGGTTCTAGAACAACATATGCTCCCATCCAGACGTCATCTCTTTCAGCGAAGACCCTGCATTTTTCAACAAGATAATGCCAGACCACATTCTGCATCAATCACAACATCATGGCTATGTAGGAGAAGGATCTGGGTACTGAAATGGCCAGTCTGCAGTCCAGATCTTTCACCTATAGAGAACATTTGGCGCATCATAAAGAGGAAGGTGCGACAAAGAAGGCCCAAGACGATTGAACAGTTAGAGGCCTGTATTAGACAAGAATGGGAGAGCATTCCTATTTCTAAACTTGAGAAACTGGTCTCCTCGGTCCCCAGACGTCTGTTGAGTGTTGTAAGAAGAAGGGGAGATGCCACACAGTGGTGAAAATGGCCTTGTCCCAACTTTTTTGGGATTTGTTGACACCATGAAATTATGAATCAACATATTTTTCCCTTAAAACGATACATTTTCTCAGTTTAAACTTTTGTTCCTTGATTTATGTTCTATTCTGTTTTTATTCACGATTTGTATAGTGTCCCAACTTTTTTTGAATCCGATTTGTATATATATATACATTACTTTTTCCACATTTTGTTATGTTACAGCCTTATTCCAAAATGGATTAAATTCATTTTTTTCTTCAGAATTCTACACACAACACCCCATAATGACAACATGAAAAAATGTTTACTTGAGGTTTTTGCAAATTTATTAAAAATAAAAAAACTGAGAAATCACATGTACATAAGTATTTACAGCCTTTGCTCAATACTTTGTCGATGCACCTTTGGCAGCAATTACAGCCTCAAGTCTTTTTGAATATGATGCCACAAGCTTGGCACACCTATCCTTGGCCAGTTTCGCCCATTCCTCTTTGCAGCACCTCTCAAGCTCCATCAGGTTGGATGGGAAGCGTCGGTGCACAGCCATTTTGAGATGGAACCGCACAATGGAAACAGGCTTGAGTGGTTTTTATTTCTCCTCCTTAACTGCTTAACTTGGCCAATTTGGGCTGTTGTTTTGTCTGCTTATGAGCGCAAAAGCACTGAAGCACCTTTGTTTCCTTTTTAGTTTCTAGCAACACCAACAATTAAATAGGGTAGCCAGGTTGGCACCCCAAATATTTTTACTAGTTTTCTTTCGCAGTCTGCCCACCTGTTACCCATTCTGGTCAATACATCAGAGACACTCCTGCGCATTACCAATATCAAGTTAAAGAAACCTAAAACGAGTGGTGTTATTTGTAAGTATGGCAGTGTAAAGGAATGGTGCTTACTGGTTTTGTATTGAGTCCATTGCCTTATGATGCTTGAGGAATAAGATTAACCATATTGTTTATCTTTGATTTATTTATTTAGTTTTTGTATCTCTGTTCATTGTGAGTTTTTATCATGCAATGTGACTTTGTAAATGTGTGTTTATTTTACATATCTTTGTGCTGAAAAAATTGTAAAATTAAAACAAAAAGAAAGCAGCATTAAACATGTTGGTCTACTCTTGGTGATTTTTTATGTTTAAAAATTTTAATAATTTTCTTTCTTGAACAATAAACAGACAGATTTGAATGCTTGAGCTCTTCAATTCAGTTTAATCCATTCATTATTTCTCTCATTTATTTCCCTAATCTTCATCCTCCAGTCAGCGTATGAGGTCAGAGTGAGGTGAAGTCACAATGACCGTGTTTAGCAGAAGCACCAGGGGATCAGAGAGTGCTTGTAATTCACAATACTTGGCAAGAAGTGAAAAGCACTAGTCATAGGTAAACCATTAACCATGAACCAGATTCAGTCTTAATGCCCTATGGACATCGCTGACAGCACCCCTCTATTTTAAGTAAGGGCATCATGCACTCCAGCGTCCCATCACCGTGTGGTAGAACTAGAGCAATGTTATCAACAGCAATATGGTGGTGACTGTCAATAAAGCGCACAAAGCATCATGGGGAAAAAACTAAATACAAAATGACAATCCTCAAATTAAAAGACATTGCAAAATATGTTAAACAATGGATTCTGCATCTCTTAACATTAGAATTACCAGAGCCTATGAAAAAACTCGTAGATCCAACCTATGTCCATAAGGTGCATACTAATTCTGCGAGAGCAGGAACACTCAATAAAACTGGATTAAAAAAAATGTAAAGTGACGGTGAGATACGAAGAAGGCAGATTCTCCAGCATTTGTGTGTCAGCTTTTATCCTTCCAGATCACAGAATGTCCATTGCCTCAAAACACCACTCACATCTACAGTTATTCCCAGTTTCAAAGAAAAACTAACAGTGTTAGATCCCTAGGCGGTAGTATGTATCGTGATCGTCAGTGAGAGAATAAAAGTGAAAAAAAGGTAACTTTCACACTGATCACACTGAATTAGTATGCACCTTATGGTTTATGATGTCAAACAAAAAAACAGAGACATAGGTATATATGATATTTGGAATTATTCATTCAGAGAGGTCAGTTCAGCACTATATGCAGTCATCAGATCCAAATGTTAACAGTTCACACACACTCAAGGACTGAACTTCCTACATTTACGACGTGTGTACCTGTTGCAATACGCACATTTCTCTCTATGCTATGGTTTCTATTACACACCTGAAAGAAAGAGATAATATAGGTGACATTTTGAAGAAATCATTTTATGACCTGAATATTACCAATCAGAAAACATCATCGCACTAATGCAATATTATTTGAAAATGAACAGTGTCAGATCGGGTGTGAATTTATACTGGCACTCTTAGTTAGAGTCAGATCAGAAGGGGCAGGGGGTTGGGTGTGTGAGTGTTTTTTTTGGGGGGGTGTCTAGGGGGAGTACAGTGTGATCATGATTGAGAGTAAAACTGAAAAAAGCTAAATTGGTCTCTTTCTTTTTTCTCCATGCTGTGGTGACATCGTGCACCAGAAGGCGTGAGCTACACATGTCGTAAATGTAGGAAGTTCAGTCCTTGAGTGTGTGTGAACTGTTAACATTTGGATCTGATGATTGCATATAGTGCTGAACTGACCTCTCTAAATGAATAACTCCAAATATCCTATATACCTATGTCTCTGTTTTTTGTTTTTTTTGTTTTGTTTTTTTGACATCATAAACCATAAGGTGTATACTAATTCTGCGTGAGCAGGAACACTCAATAAAACTGAATAAAAAAAAATAATAAAGCGATGGTGAGATACGAAGAAGGCAGATTCACCAGCATTTGTGTGTCAGCTTTTATCCCTCCAGATCAGAGAATGTCCAGTTCCATTGCCTCAGAACACCACTCACATCAATAGTTATTCCCAGTTTTAAATAAAAACTAACAGCGTCAGATCCCTGAGTGGTGGGGTGGTAGTATGTATCATGATCGTGAGTGAGAGAATAAAAGTGGAAAAAAAAGGTAACTTTTACAAGTACGGTACTATAAATGTACACGGTCTGTTACAGACACAAACCAAATGTATGTGTGTACTGTATAATATTAACAATAAGAGCAGCTCACTACTGAAAATGGCAAATATAGGAGGCAGTGGGGATTGAACTGGTGGCCCCTTGATTACAAGTCAGCAAATCTTACCATTACGCCACAGAAGCTGTTGTATTGTCCTTGAACCTTTTGTGAAAGTGTTTATTTGATCTTTGGACTTCAGGCTTCACACATTATATAGTTTATTTGTACATTTTTTCATGTATTACTAAAATATGAAAACGTTTCTGTTTTAACAATGTGTTTACTCAGATTACTGTAGAAACGAAACACACATGAAATGCATGTGTTCCAAATAACAATCTGTTATTTCCACTCTAAACCGCCACTTCACTACCAGATAATCGATCAAGGCACGAGCTGGGAGAACTTCGTGCACATTCTAAGTCGGTGCGGGGATGGAGTAGCAGGCTACTTAATGCTTGTCTTTATTGGCACATTTACAGGACAAAAGATGCTGATGGAGAGGTGCAAATGGGTTTAAGGTGGGTCAGATCTACGAGTTTCTTCATAGGCTCTGGTAATTCTAGTGTTAAATTATATGCCACTGAGACTGCAAAATCATTTAAAAGGCAAACTATTTGAGCAGAATCCCTCATATAGTAAATATGATACAGAGCCTAGTAACCTTGAAATTCATTTTTGTTTTTTTCCATTTATATAAAGGTCAGGAGAATCACTCTTTTTGAAATTGAAATCAGTTCTTCACACTGGAACACTTAAAATTTTCTTTAATAGCAGCAGTTGTTTTTGCCAGTTATTTTTTGCATTGACAACTGTAGGAGTGTGCATGAGCTTAGTTAGCTTCAACCATTATTCTAATTTCTATTGCTGGATTTATAAATTATTCAAAGCTTTTGTCCTTGTTTAACCATTAATAACTAGTGTAAAATGGAAAAAGTGAAAGAAAATATCATTCCTATCAGACAATCAATCTGTCTTCAAGTAATAATGCAAGTCGTGATGTATCATCTAACACCAGGAAAGAATTGTGAAATACAAAGGCTGAGTACTTTTTCTTTGTGCTCTTAATCATCAAATGCAAATATCTTAGGATGATAATGGTTTTCCGCATCATCACCTGTAAGAGCATTTCACAACACATTTAAGATACGTGACAACCTCCAGGTCAGAAGATGACACATTTGAAATAATGTAGTTAAAAAAGTCATAATTTCCGGATTTTCAGATTTCAGTCCAGATCTCAAGCTTTCTTGTTGGCCTGTGCTCTTTTTAATGTCACACACACGTTATTTTGGCTATTTGCATCATTTTAATAATTTACTACAATTTATATTCATCTAATTAATCTGTTAAAAAACATCTGAACCCCCGCTTCTCAGGCCCATTGCTGCGTGTGACTGAGCCTGCACAGATTTGTTTGAAACTGATTTTTTAATCAGTGACTCCTCTTTGCTTTATGTTCAAAATCTAACAATTAAAGCAGATTTTTCAGTAGTCCAATCATCCTTACAATGCCTGTTTTTTTCTGCTCCTTTAATGTTACAAACATGTCATTTATTGAGGAATTAAAAGCCTTCAAGATGCCGCTTTTAAGGTGTGGTTCTCTGTGAAACTAAATATTTGCTAGCAAAAATTACTGTTAAGCATTTTCCATCTGTGTCTCTGTCAATGAACTCATTTTAAAGTAACAACTGAGTTCCACTGCACTAATTCTCTTCATCATTTTAAAGAGAATTAGCTGCATCAATCTTCGCTCATAACTCATCCTCTGTAGTCTTGGAATCTTCTCTGGAGTTGCTCTTGTCTTGAGCTGTTACACCTTTCTTTTAAGATGGAGACTAAAACTGAACGCAGTTCTCCAGGTGCCATCTTAACCTCACTTGACTTGTACTCCACACATCAGGAACTCTAACCTAATGTCCTGTCGCTTCTGTACACTGTCCTAGTGTGAATGGTGACTCTTAGGTCCTTTTTGTAACGTGCGACTTTTCTATTCCCCAACATCAAATATTTTGTTTCCTTTGTGTGAAATCTTACATTTATTTACATCAAACTGCATAACACATACAGTATCTGTCCAAGTGTGAAGTCTTTATAGTCCTTTCTGCTGGGATTCTGATGACTTCAGGGTATTTGCTAAATTACTATAATTAAGCGTTGCCTGCAAGTGTCAGTAAGTAGTTACCAATATTTTATTTTTATCACATTAATAAATTAATTAGGGGGCATTGACTGCTAAAGTTTACCTTAACTATCTCAAAAATGTTCATTTTATCATCTTAAAAAGCTCTCCTGTTCCTCTATGTAATATGCTGCTATAGAAACTCTGTGCGATTTACTTCTGAAAGAAACTGACAAGAAGTGGTGCTTCTCAATACTACCTTTAACACTCATTATCTAATTTTTTATGTTACTGCATTCAATTCTTGACAATTAACAAAAACTGTTTGCAAATATTAGCTCAAACAATAACAAATACTAAAAATGGATGACAACCACAACCGCTTGAACATTTTAAAAGAAGTAAGAGAAAGTGAAATTCATTTATCTCCATGTGCATATCACACAAGCAGTTGTTATAATATGTCATGTACAGCCAGGGGCCGTGCCCGACCAGAACTCCGGCTTGATGGAAGGACCAGGGGACAGAGTGTGGTTAGGGCATTATCTCCCCTGTGACACTAGAGGGTAGCCCCCTGGGTTGCTGTGGCTCCACAGATTCCCACAGGGCACGCTTGGAGTTGGAGCTCACTGCAGCCCTGTTGGATTCTGTGAAAATGGCAGAACCCTTTATTTCAGGAATGCCACCACAACTGGGAAGTGCTGGGAAGTGGAATGATATCACTGGACACCTGGGGCACTTCCGGGTGTTCCGTAAAAGGAGCTAGCTACCACTACTTTGTGAGCCAGAGTCGGGAGATAGAAGACAAATCTTGCTGGAGGAGGAGTGGAGGAGAAGAGGAATGGGAGAGAGAAAGAGGAAGAAGAAGTACTTTCTTTTTGTTTATTGTACTGTGCTGTTGTGGGGAGTGAAAGGAAAGTCCTTCCCTACGAAATAAACATGTGTCCTGGTTTCTGTTTGTGTTAAGATTGAGTAGCTGGTGCACCTTCTGCAGGCCACAGATAGCAGTTCAAATCAGTGTCGTAATTTTATGTACTTCCTTGTGGAGCCATAGAATAGGTTTATGAGACATTAAGAGAGACCTTTGGAGATTTTTCTGCTCTCTTTTCAGGTTGGAACTGGAAGCATGTGATTTTGGAAACCCCAAGAAGGATGACTGAAATTGATGAAGAACAAGCCTGGCCAAGGAAGGTCTAAGACTAGGTCAGAGTACCAGCCCCTTGTGGTCATGCGTTCCTAAAGTAGTATAGGAGGAGTCTGATAAAGATGAAGGACAGCTCACTGCTTCTTCAATTAAAGCTGATGTCACACTATACTGCTAGTCATGGGAAATGTCACATAGCCTCTGACCCCATCGCCAGAACATGTCGACTTGAACAACTGAAAATCGTGGCCCGTGTCGTGATGAAAAAATCGCACATAAGTTAGATTCTTAACAGCATGTGTAAAGTTTTGGTACTTGTAAAAGTTAGTGTTTTTTTACTCACTTTTTTCATTGAGTCACATTCACGCTCCCTCCGATCAGACGCTGTTAGTTTTCAAATAAAGACGTGATATAACAAAACAAGTGTGCTTTTATGTTTGATTTTTTTATAGGATTTCTGTTCAGTTTTATTCATGAATAAAAGCACACTTGTTTCATTGATTTGTTAGAGACCAAGATCAGATGTACATTTTTATTATATAATAGTAACAATATCGCAATTTAGCAATAAAAACTTGCAGTTATGAAGATGTTGAAACATAATTTGAGAACCAGATATCTAATAGATCTAATTTAAGTGAAAACCATGTTATCATTAAATAGATTCTGGGATGGTAGTGCATACTGTTGTTATTACTATAGTGATTATGTTAATTTTGAGTTACCAGTTAACCTAAGCAGCTTATTTTTAACATGTGAGAGTAACACTGGAATTAGTAGAAAAACATAATGTGCAGGCAAAGAGTTAAACAGGTCTCTCTGGAGATGAATAAAAACTCTTTACCGTTGTAGAATGTACTTTTAAAGGGCAAAACTTTGCCAAAGGCCTTTTTTGTCACAATATGAATGTCATTTAAACATTCAAAGAATATACTCTTCTTTCATGTATATCTGTTTAAATAACAGTTTTAGTGCCATATCAGGCACTGATTGAAGGAGGCTAGAATGTTAATCCATTCTTAGTTAGCAGTATTGTTTGTGTTCTGTTTGCTAACATTTTAATTTCAAAGATGTGGAAAAAGCTGTCAAAAAGAAATCCTGAAAAACATGCCTGCAAAGGCCATGTAGAAATGTAGACTACATATTTACAAAAAAACCAAAAGAATGCAATGTCCTGTAACCTGACACGTGCATTTTTTTGTTACAAGGTGATGGAAGGACATGGGGGTGATCTTGTATGGAGAAATACCTTCCCCTGAATGGCAGAGGGCTGCCCCACCTAGCTTAGTACAATGCCATGGGCCCTGTCGGGGTGCGTGGTTACTGCGAGGGGAATCATGGAGAACTGCTGAGCCCTTTTTTGCAGTGCACTGAAGTGCTGCCAGAAGGAGATCATGGGACACTTCAGGTGCTCTATATAAAAGGAGCTGGGAGGGAGAAAACAATGCTTTCTGGGAGGAGGGACAGAAAAGAGGAAGACAAAGAATGAAGATAAAGTGCTGTGTGCTTTATGCTGTGCATTGGTGGGGAATGAAGAAAAAACATTTCCCCCTTGAAAATATATCCTTGTGTGTTACTGGACTTGTGCCTGTATCTGTTGTGGCAGGTGTTTGAGGAGCTAGAACGCACCCTTGTGGCCACAATATATTGTGACGGATGGCCGGGGCCCATGCCTTTCCAGGACACCCCTTCACCACATCTGCCTGGGGGACAAGGGTGGGAAACCCAGTATCTCCCCCCTGGATGCTAGATGGCAGCCTCCCTGGGTTGCAGCTGTGCCTCAGACTCCCCCAGGGCTTCATGGGGGTTTGAGTTCTGTGCATCTCTGTGGGAATCCACAGGCGCCACCAGGGGGTGCTGCTGCAAGAGTGGCTGGCCCCTTTTGGGCACTGGTTTCGCTTTACCTGGAAGTGCAGCCAGATGTCGGCAATCAACCACCTTTAGCATTTCCGGGTGCCTGAAAAAAGGGAGCCAGCGATCACCACTCAGTGGCCAGAGTCAGGTGTAGGAGGACAGGTTGCTGGGAAGGAGTGATGGTACAAAGGAGGAAGAGAAGGTGCAGTGATTTAGCGGTGTGTTTGTGCTTGGGACTGTGTTGTGTCTGTGGGTATGAGGAAGGCGTATCCCACAGACAAAGAAAATTATTTTTTTTATTATTTATTATTAAAGTATTTATTTTATTTTACTCACACCAATCTGTGTCAGGTCAGGCGCTATATAGCATCAATCTTAATATATATATATATGTATATTTTATATATATATATATAATATATATGTCTGTGTATATATATGTGCATGTATATATATATATATATATATATATATATATATATATATATATATATATAAGATTGACACTATATATAATATGGATGGTGTGTCCTTCATGTACAGCTTGACTCTTCACACAATATTTCTGTGTGAAGAATGAATTGTTTAATCTAAACTGACCCACCATATCTAATATATAAAGTTCAATTGTTATGAACTAGGAGTCCCAAAGCACATAGTCCTAAATCTTTTAAAAACACTTCCCACAATGCCTACCAAACTCCAGCTAGAATAAGAGCAAACATGGAATCTTTATAAAAATTAAAAGATTTATTTTCTCCTAATGCTTAGTCGCATAAAAGAAGCTCCATGGAGCACAACAGGCAAAAAAGACTTGCCTAAAGACAGTAAGACAATCCAAGGCAAACAGCATCCCAATACAGAATCCAAACATGAAGTCAAAAACAGGGCATGAAGTCAAAATCCAGTAAATCATACAAGCATAGCAACCACAAGAACCTGACAACTTCAGACTGCATTCACAATGAATGGCCAGGAACTGTGGGAGACCCTCTCGTTATATTGGCTGGTGACTACGCCTCTTGGAGGACCACACACAAAAGACATGGAACGTAACACAGGCCAAGAAAATACACCAGACAGCTTAGAAAAGTAGCACTGACATAAATAAGCAGCTTAATGATGAACAAAAAGGATGCAAGACATGGCTTAGCCAGGGGAGTATCCATGGCCAAAATGTAACATCTAGGTTTTTATTCGCTATACAATTCCACACCCTTGGTCCAATCTAAACACAATTTGCACACATATCCCACTTTGTTAGGAAGAGACAATAGACTAGTATGGAACCCAAATGTTTGGCTCTGGGGGCACCTTTGAGGGGTCCTTTTTTCTTAGTTTTAGGGAATATGCCTTTTTCAAAATTTTGAACCCTGAAAAAGGTTACATTTAATTTGTCTCTTGGAGGGGACAATTTAGGAACTCCATTTATAGAAGTAAGATTGTTTTTCCTCAAACTTTTCTTATCTGGGCAATGGCAGGTGCTGCTGCTAGTAATACTATGTAACAGCTGGTATCCCATATAGTTGATCCCTGCATTGTGCTTTTGCAGCTCAGATACATTGCTACTCTAACACCACCCAGTTCTGCAAAGTCAAGTTTTGAAGATAGAAAAATGCCAGGAAAGATGTTGAAATGCAACAGTGACAAACTGCAATTCATAGTCATTTGGGTGAAATATTAAAGTTCACTCCAGTGAGTGTACACTGCATTGGACAGACACCTCGTCCATGGCTGGGTCCTGGGTTATGGCCACTGCTGTTGGAACCTGCCCCTGTGACTCAAAATATGATATCAGATATATGGTCAGATAAAAGGACTTCTGCTGTTTTGTTGAGACCTTAAAATCTGATTAAAGGATACGTTTGGTGTTTTTTCACCTCTAGACACTTTAAACCCCACTGTAAAATGCAAGAACAGACTAGGCATTTTTGAAAGTTTGTGAAAAATGCTTCCCCTTAGAACAATTTCATGTGACAAATAAGTATAGGGTGGTCCAAATCTAATTATGCAATTTTCATTACACCATAACTTATTAAGTTTATTACAGAGAGAATTCAAAGCACCTGCCCTGCACATAGAGATTTCACTTAAAATTCTTTTTGTTGCCGATAGATAGCAGCACCTGCCCTGCATTCCAAAATGGCGGGGAGACGGTTGTCAGTCGAACAGTTGCATAATTAGATTAGATTAGATTGTACTTTTTCATCAGTTACTATAGTAACTGTTAAAAATGTTCATCTTTCCCATCTTTGAAAATCCCCATATCTGATACCACTTACAGCACCGGTAGAAGACACAGTTCATCAAAGTGGATCAGAAGTTCTTTAAGAGTTGATGTCCTTGGATTTTTTGCAGTGTAATTCGTGTTTGGGGCAGTTTGAAACAGCAGGGTGTGCCAGAAACCTACAGGTATGTCGTACATAAAATTTGTGCTTCAAGCAAATGTTTCAGAGGCAGGTAGCATGTTAGTTGTATGCAGGCTGAAAGTGGCGACGTGCCACATTTGAGAGATTTATTTGTTTGGTTTTGACTTAATAAACAAGAAATAATGTGTTGGAGATTGTGCAGGCTAATTTAAAAATGACTTACATTTATTTAATAATGATCATCCTGTTTTGGTTTTCCTGCCTTATGTTTGTTATGCATGCTCGTGCCAATTGACCCAGGAGAAAACAGATGTGTAAATAGATTATGAAGCTAGAAATGAAACTAACACTTCGACTGATTTATTTAAGAATGACTAGTATACAGTTCTAGGCCAAGACTGTGGTATTTCTTTGACCCCTTGGCTGCCAATTTTGAATTCAGATATTTGCCTGGTCATTGTTAGATTTTTTTGAATTGGAATAATCAGGTCAGGTCAGGTTGGGGAACAAGCACTGGTACAGTTTGTTGCCGCACCCACCATACAACGAAACAGCTTGGGATCCTGGTTGGAAACCCCCCAGGCAGACATGCAGTCCAGTCCCACCCTCCAGAAATGACCGTCTGTCTGCTGCAGTCAGGTGTTATGTGTGCATCCCCTTGGCCTGGTCCAGCTGCTCAGATCTTCAACAATGAGAATCCTGTGAGCTGGATCACCCTCGGGGAAACGTGCCAGATGGCCATAGTGCCGTAACTGACGCACCCTCACAATGCAGGTAGTGTGCCTCATTCGGGACTCCATGAGCAACCGCTCATTCGACACAAAGTCAAACCAACGGTACCCAAGGATTTTCAGGAGAGACACAGTACCAAAGGAGTCTAGTCTTCATCTCAGGTCACTGGATAGTGTCCATGTCTCGCAACCCCTTTCCAGCGACCTCATGAACCACAGTGCTCTCTCAAACTGTCTACTGACTTCAGTGGAAGAGACATTAATATTGTGGCCAGGGTAAGTAAAGCTCTCGACAAGGCTGACATTCTCTCCACACACAGACACACTACCGATGGCTGTCCCCAAGAGGTCTCCCGGAATACAGTAGTTGCCAGAAGAAAAATATTCAACATCATTGACTTAGACTTTCAAAAAGCCCTCTGATGCAGTATTACACCACAGATTATTAATTGTAAAAATAGGAGCAGTTGGCACCTGAGGTAACTTACAAAGTGAGATTTCAAGTTGGTTAATTGGCCATTGATGTAGAATGTAGAGGAGAATTCTCCATGTGGGGTGAGGTCCCCAGTGGAGTATATCAGGGTCTGTCCTTGGACTGTTTCTTTTTCTAATTTATATCAATGACATTTATTCTGGTATAGTTAGCAAAGTTATGACGTAGTTACACATGACTCTGATATTGGAGGGGTAACAGATACTGAGGAGGCAGCAAAAAATTAAAAACCCTGAACAAACATAAAACAGGGCAGATAAAAATGCAGTTTACTGTAAAAAAAAAAAAAAAGGTGTAAAGTGCTACATGCAGGCAAAAGAAACATTAATATTAATAATCATATGATGGGAGATACTGTCTTACAGGAAACAACCTCCATAAAAGAGGAGTTTATGTTGCTGCATCATTCTTACCATCAAGGCAATGTACACAAGCAATTAAAAAAGGTTAACAGAATATCACGTTTATATTGTAAAAATGCTGAAAGTGATTCAATGGACATTATGCTCAGACTGTAATGAGCAGTGAAACCTCATGCTGGGTATTGTGTGCAGTTCTGGCCCAAACACACAAAAAGAAAGACACAGCAACACTAGAAACTGCACAGACGACAGCAACTGAGGGCATTCCAGGACCACTCTAACAGGCTAAGCAATTAAAGTTGTGCTCTTTGGTCTTGAACCAAGAAG